>NW_025336610.1:391698-412418 GCF_004798865.1 Varanus komodoensis
CCCCATCTATTTGCCAGAAAGTGAAGAGGAACTAAAGAGCCTCTTGATGCAGGTGAAAGAGGAGAGTGCAAAAGTTGGCTTGAAACTCAACATCAAGAAAACTAAGATCATGGCATCCGGTCTTCTCACTTCCTGGCAAATAGATGGGGAAGAAATGGAGGCAGTGCCAGATTTTATTTTCCTGGGCTCCAAGATCACTGCAGACGGGGACTGCAGCCAAGAATTAAAAGACGCTTGCTCCTGGGGAGGAAAGCTATGGCAAATCTAGACAGCATACTAAAAAGCAGAGACATCACCCCGCGGACAAAAGTCCGTATAGTCAAGGCCAGGGGTCCTCAAACTTTTTCAGCAGGGGGCCAGTTGAAAGCTGCCGGTGCTGGACGCGGGCCGGAAAGGTGGTGCTGGCGGTGCACGCGAGCCGGTGAGGGGGTGGTGCGGTACGTGCGTGCACTGAGGTGGGGGTGGGGCACACGGCGAGGCGAGGTGCGGGCGGGCAGGTGCGCGCAGCGAGGGAAAGTGAGGCAGGCGCATGAGGCACGTGCATGGGAAAACGAGAGATCGTTTTCTCCGAGTGAGCAAACCGCTGCCTCCCAGTGGGTGGGGTGAGGTGGGTGGCGGCGGGCACGCGCATGGACGCGGGTGCAGCAGGTCCAAATGGGCATGGTGGGCCGAATCTGGCCCCCGGGCCTTAGTCTGGGGACCCATGGTCAAGGCGCTGGTTTTCCCAGTTGCAATGCATGGCTGTGAAAGCGGGACCATAAGGAAGGCTGAGCGCCGAAGGATTGAGGCCTTTGAATTGTGCTGCTGGCGGAGACTCCTGCGAGTCCCTTGGACCACAAGGCGATCGAACCGGTCAGTCCTGGAGGAGATCAACCCCGACTGCTCTTTAGAAGGCCAGATACTGAGGGTGAAGCTCAAATACTTTGGCCACCTCATGAGAAGGAAGGACTCCCTGGAGAAGAGCCTGATGCTGGGAACAATTTACTTTATTTTATTTTACTGTATATATTTTAATTGTCATTGTTTTAATGTATTTTGTATTCGATGTTGTAAGCCGCCCCGAGGCCTTGGCAAGGGGCGGCATAGAAATGTTTTAATTAATTAATAAATAAATAAATAAATAAATAAATAAATAAATAAATAAATTGAGGGCAAGAGGAGGAGGGGACGGCAGAGGATGAGGTGGCTGGATGGAGTCACTGGAGCAGTCGGCGTGAGCTTGGGTGGACTCCGGGGGATGGTGGGGGCAGGAAGCCCTGGAGGAATGTTGTCTGTGGGGTCGCGATGGGTCGTACACGACTTTGTGACTAACAACAACAACAAATTCCTGAAGTCAAGGGATGGTTGGCAAGGGCCAACAAGCTCCGGGTAGCCCGGACATTACCGCATAAAATCGTGGAGAGCAGAGCTGGGTGGGGCCAGGCAGCCTTCGGGCCCAAGCCCGTGCTCAGTGCAGGGCTCCAGGTTACCCCATCCCATCTCAGGTGCCTGGCCTGGATCTCCGATGCAAGACCCGGGCGGAGCAGCATGGGGGAAGAGCCGGCTGCCTCCGGCATGGCGCACCGCCCCGGCGTTGCCAGCCTGCTTTTGCCAGATGCTCCCGCTCGAGTCCCTGCAACGGCCGCCAGCCAGGCACCGGCCCTCCTGCGCAGCCTCCCAGCTCCTCTGCCAGCCACAAAAGGCCCATGTTCCTTTCCGGACTGGGAGTTCATTAACAAACAGCCCGCAGAGCTGGATTGCGAGGCGGGGAGGCAGAAAGCGTGGCTCGCCGGGGAGGCACTGGCCCTGAGAGTGGGGCTGGGGGGCTGGCCAAGGGTGCTCACAAGGCGTGGCATTTGTTCCCCCCACATCCCATGGCTTTCCACAGCACGGCAGGACTTGGGTTGCACCGGAAACCTGGACCGGGCGGAAGCAGTGCTTCTGCCTCCGAGGGCCGAGCTGCAGCAGCGCACCCAGGCAGGGAGGAAGCCCAGACGCTGGTCCCGGGCACAGGCTCGAGCGCCGCGGGCCTTGCGAGCACCCCTGGCTAAGCCAGGGCAGTCTGCACGGCACAGAGGGGATGCGGAGCCCAGCGGGACGAGCAGGGCTTGCACTGATCTCTGACGGGGGCCCCGATCCGTACTCAGAAATGGCCGGAAGGAACCACGCCAGCTTCCTTGGGGAGAGATCCGTGGCTTCCACGCCAACAGGTGCAGCTCTGAGGCAGGACAGCAATTCAGTACAGCAAAACCTCTCAGGCAGGAAGGGTTACGGCTGCCCTCCCTCAGCTGCACAACCCGACGGTTAGAGCTCCTTTAAACCTGGCGCTATGGGATCGTGCCCGGGGGGGGGGGCGCTTCCCATTTATGCCACGGGGGCAGCCTTGCCAAGACTTCTGCCTGGCCAGTCCTGGAGGGAGAACAGAACCGAGCGAGGACTCACCTGAGGTAGCAGGCCTCTTCAGTGGTCCGGCCTGGGTGGACTCTGGCTTTACCGCATCTGCCGGACATGGCCGCCACCTCTGCCTCCCTGCTGCCCCTTCCCTCGAGGAATCTCCCTGTTACCTGGGGTGGGAGAGGGCAGCCCAAGGGTTTGCGACTCCGATGTCCACGCTTCTGTGAGGCCGAGGCAGCCAAGCGGCATTCTGCCTGAGGAGCCCCGTTCCATGCGCGACGAGTCCCGGGCTCGGGCGTGCTGGTGGGCGGCATGAACATGGCTGTGATGCGTGGGGGGCGCCTCTTCTCCCACCTCTGGAACCAAGCAGGGCGCAGTCGCCAGGAGCAGATCCCTTGCTGCCCCCTCATTCATTTAGCTACACCAAGAACAGCCAGGCTGGAGGCGGCCCGTGGCCTGTCCCTGCGGCAGGGGGGGCACAAGGCCCCCTCCTGCCCAGCTCCTCAGCGCCCAGGGAGGGAGGCCTGCAAGGCCGGCAGCTGCAGACAGACGCCTCCTCCGGCAATCTCTCGATCTCCCTTTAAAGCCATCCGGACTGGCAGCCGCCGCCACTTCCCATGGCAGCGAACTCCATCGCTTAACCACGTGCCGCACGCAGGACCCCCTCCTTCAGTCGCTCCGGGGGCCCCGTGCATTCTGGTTTGGGGGCGGGTCTCCCTCTCCATGCGATGCACAGGCTGGCACACCCCTCTCCTGCCTCCCTCCCTCGCCTTTTGTTCAGCTGACAAATCCCACTCCTCACAGGGGAGCTGCTCCAGCTCTCGGTCATTTCAGCTGCCCTTCCGGCAGTTTTTCCAATTCAGTGTCCTCCTTCAGGTGCGGGGACCAAAGCCATGCACAGTATTCCAAGTGTGGCGCACCAGAGGGTCCCCATCGGGGAAGTCGCATCGTCAATTCCGTTCCCACTTGTGCGTAACTTGGGGCTTCCACAGCAGCCGCGCACTGGGCTGGCACTTTCATAGGTCCCCTCGCTTCGGTGAGCTTTAGAAGAGCAGAACAAGAACCCACCGAGCGCCCTTTAGACGTGACCCATCTCGTGCCTTGTATGCTGGTTTCTGGACCCGAGCAAACATTGCGCGAGAAACGGCAGACATGCGCTTCTGCTGCAAACGGTGCCGCCCGGGCCTGTGCCGGGCAGGACTGGGAGGACAGCGTGCAGGGCGCCAGTGTGGGCACATCACTCAACCCGAACAGGCAGAGATTTCTCCTGGGGGTTTCTCTGCCGAGGCCCCAGCGCATTCCTCGGATGAAATGCCCTCAGCGGTTTGCTATGGAAGTCCGACTGGACCGGCCGTCCCGGGAAGCGCTGTTCAGAGACGGAGAGGCACAAGCAGGGAGGGCTCTCACGAGCCAGCAGCAGCCCCAGGCAGAGGACTGCTCTTTCCAGAGTCCACTCGGGAGGCGGTGCCAGCTCCAGCCTTGGCACGAGCGGTCCTCTGAGCCCTCAGAGGGGCCTCATGACACAGTGGAGGCCAGCAGGGCTGCCTGGAGGCGGCAGCCATGCTGGGGAGGCCAGCGGCAGGCACCGGGGGGAGGACCAAGCATGGGATGGCCTGAATCCACCGAGAAAGCCGCAGCCTTGACCCGGAAGAGCTCAGCAGGGCTGCCACTGAGCGGACGTTCCGGAGGGCGCCCATCCGTGGGGACGCTGCAAGCCAGAGGCAGCTTGACAACATGCAACACACACGCACCCTCATGCCTCACAAGCGGCCTCACACAAGCAGTTTGGGCTCTGGCATAGAATTAAGCAGAACAATACTTAGTTTTTGTTTCTTTCTAAGCGATTAAGTCCTTGTAAGATCAGGGAACACTGGAAAACATGTGGCACAGCCAAACAGGAATGCTGAAGATGAAATGAGATGCTCCGCCGGAGTGGCAAGCCGTCCGGTGGTCGGCACCTGCTCACGCACTCCTGGAGATACCGCCAGTCCAAGGAGAACTTGCACCAGCGGGGGGGGGGGGGGGGGTGGACTCGATGGCCTTCATGGCCCCTGCCAACTCGTTTCTGCGAACCTATGAGGGCTGGCTCATCGGGTGAGCACTGCCGGCTCACGGGCAGGTCGGGCAGCTCCGTGCCCTGCCCCTGCAGGAGCCAGCCAGCCCTCCCCATGGACGGGCCCCGGCCCAAGAGCCCCATGCCCCTGCACAAGGCGCGCAGGAGCACCTCACCTCTAACCACGGGACGCCGCATGCAGCCTTCAGGATGGGGGACATCCAAGGCGTCGTGCGCAAGACCACTGTGAGCATGGCGGGGAATTCCGCATTGAGTGGAGGGAGGAGGAAGCTGCTGAGCGGCTTGGCTGGGGGCGGGTGGTGCTCCTGCTGCAAACGCTTCCGGCAGAGAGGAGCCCCCCGCTGCTCCTCGTCCTTGGCCAGGCCAGGGAGAAGGGCAGGCCGCCATGAATGGCAGGGCAGGGCAGGGGCAGCAGGGTGGCAAGAACCACCTGGATTCGCACATCTCCTGGCGCGGTCCCCTCGTACAGCGCTCTCGCCTGCAGTCAGTCGGACAACCTGCCTCGCCACTCAAGCACAAAACTCGGCCCAGGGCTTTCACTGGAAGCTCAGGTGACAGTGGTGGCGAGGACGCTTTCTTTCAGCTTCGGCTGATCCATCAGCTGCGCCCCTACCTGGAGAACGACTGCCTGGCGACAGTGACACACACGTTGGTGACTTCCCGACTTGACTTCTGTAACGCGCTCTACGTGGGGCTGCCCTTGAAGACGGTCCGGATACTTCAATTGGTTCAAAATTGAGCTGCCAGACTGCTGACGGGGACAGGGCGTTGTTCTCATATAACCGCAGCCCTCCGTCAGCTCCACTGGCTCCCCATTGAAGTCTGGGCCCAATTCAAGGTGTTGGTGATGACCTATAAAGCCCTCAACGGTTACCTGAAGGAGCACTTACGTCAATATATGCCCGCCCGCCCCTTGAGATCTGCGGGAGAGGCCCTTCTCCAGGAACCCTCCGTGAAAGAAATTAGGAGGGTGGGTACTCGGAGCAGGGCTTTCTCTGCGGTGGCGCCCAATCTATGGAATGCGCTCCCCAGAGAGGTCTGCCTGACGCCGTCGTTATTTGTTTTTCGGCACCAGGCTAAGACCCTTTTATTTAAACATCATTTTAATTGTTAATATTATTTATTGATTTTACATCTTTGGCCAGAACGTCTCCAATTATATGGTTTTTATATTGTTATTATGTTATTTATTGTTGTGAGCCGCCCCGAGGCTTCGGCGAATGGGCTGGCATAGAAGCTTCATTTATTCATTCATTCATTCATAAATAAAACATGCCCGCCCCTCATGCCCTCCCTCCCGTGTCCTAGAATGCCTGCCACCACAGGGGGCGTGGGGCAAATCTCTGCGGGGCACCATGTCTTGGAGGAAGAGCCGCGTGCTCATTTTGCGACAGGCACACCTGACCCAGCCCTCGGGGCCGGGCTACCGCAGGCTCCCTTCCCCCCGGGGTCCCTGTGCCCAGCGGCTGGATCCACCCCGCACCTGCCGGGGCACAGCAGGGACGCGCCCCAGCCCAGCCCAGCCCAGCCCAGCCCCCCCGGGGCTTCTGCAGGGGCTGCAGGGGGCACCTGAACAGAAAGGTGCTCGGCGCAAGTCATTTGGGGGCGGGAATTAGCCAGCCTGCAGGAAGAAATGCAGGAAACACACAACTCTGCAAGAGCCGAGGTTTGATGAAAAATATCCAGCACTTTATTTCCTCCGAGAGGTAATCCAGTGAAAATATACGCATTTTTGCACACACGCGCACGCACCTCAACCTGCTCTTGGCCACAGTGCCAGACCCACGCACCAGGAATGGGGCAGAAGTCAGCAGGAGAGCCCTGCGCCGAGGCTGGGGGTCGGGACCCCAGGCCTTGCCAGTGTGCCAGCAGCAGAGGGAACTCCGGGGGCCCTCTCTGCAGGGTCGGGGCTGTTCTCCGGAGACAAGGCCGGCTACCCTGCTGGCCCCGGCGAGCAGTCCGATGATCTGGGGCACCCTTCAGGTTTCACACTTCCTGCTCTTCCCTGGGCCCCCCCACCCTCTCCTGTTGCCCCGAGGAGTCCCATGGAGGCCCCTCCAGCTTCGCCAGGCCTTATCTGGCGTGACTGTGCCGTGGCTTCCCTTCCTGCAATAGGACCGAAGGACCATGTGCCGGCAGAGGACAGGGAAGCCATCTTCGCCCCCAAAGACGGGAGTCCAGGCCCACTGCTGAAAGGGATGGGCGGGCGGGCGGGCGGGCGAGCCCAGCTGGGACGACGAGATCGGTCCTGCGGCCCCCCTGGGCACACCCAAGACACGTCGCTTTTGCACAAGCTTCCTTTTGCATCACATCAGATCGCACGCACGCACGCACACCCAGAACACAACAGCGGGCCCTTGCCCCACCTGAACCGGATCCCTCCCCCGAGCCCGCTTGCCAGGCGGCGGCGCAGCCTGCCCCCAGCGCAAGCAGAGACCGCCCTGCAGCCGGCCCAGCTGGATGGACCCGCCCACAGCTGCCCACCGCCAAGAGCATTCGAGGGGCTCCTGCGGGAAGAGGCGGCCCAGCATCCGGGGTCCAGTGCCGCAGCCCTTGTGGTCGCAGCAGGAGGACCCGGCGCACAGAACTCCTTAGCGCTCAAGGAGCACCAGCTGCAGAAGGCCAGGGCGGGCGGGCGGGCGGGCGCGCAGCGTGAGCAAGCGCCGCTCTCGGGGTTGCAGCACGGGTTCCTGGGTCTGGCACTGCCGTGCGGGAGAGCAACGAACGCCTGGAACCCAGTGGGCCAAGTGGCGGCGGCGGCTGCGGGATGCAAGACAGGCGCTCCCCCGGGCCCCGGCCCTGCTCCACCTTCCTCTTCCTCACCCGGGCTCAGGTTTCGGGCAAGGAAAGCCCCCGATGTAACCCTCAGCACACACGCACACGGGCCACGGCTCGTAGAGCGGCGGCGGCGCAGGGGACGGGGACGGGGAGGGCCACCCTGGCTTCTTCTCCGATCCGCCCTGCCCTGAGTTAGCAGCACGGCATTTGTGGTTTGGCTTTCCAGAAGACGCAATGGCCCATTTATCTGGAGGCTGGTCAGCCCGGAGTACCTTTTGCTGAGCAGCCAGGCACCTCCCGGGGGCTCCCCCAGTCCTGGGGCAGCCGGCCGCAGCAGCCCTGGACGCCCCCCGGCCCTTCCGCGGGTGTTCTTCTGGAGACCCTCTGCAGCCCATCAGGAGGATCTGCCACTTGCACAGACGCCGGCTGCTCCCGGGAATCCTGCGGCCGCCCGGCAGCCAGAGCTGTCCAGCCAGCGGGTCTCCGCTAGAAGCGCTTGTCCTCTGGCTGAGAGCTGACCACCAGCTCCTTGTTGCCAAAGTCCCACCAGGCAGTCATGTGGAAGGCCATGTTGGACAGGACCACCAAGTACTCCAAGAAGGCAAAGACAGTATAAACTAGGAAGGAAAAGCAAAACATAAATGCTGCACAGGGACGACCAAGCCCAGCCAGGAGAAGACAAGCTCGGCGGGAACAGGACGCTGCGCGGTGCTCATGCGACCCGCTCGTTCCTTCGCGCCCTGAAGCAAGCAGGCACGCGCCAGTGACAGGAAGACGTGCAGCACCACGTCCCGGACGGGCACTGCAGCCTCGTGCTCGCACCTGCTCCGTCTGGGGTCTGTTCAGCCTCCCCTGGCAGGCCCTGCTGGCCTCACCTTCCCCTCCTCTCCCCGCCATTCTACCTCCGTGCCAGCCCAGCCAAAGCGGACAGCTAGGATGGCCGAGCTCCACAGCCAGCCCTGGAAGCAGCAGCCCAGAGACCGCAGCCGAGCAGCGAGACTGCACAGGGCAGGGCAGGCGTGGAGCCACCCAGGAGCGCCCAGCTCTGCATCGGGCTGCCCCTGCCCTTGGCAGCTCCTCCACGCCCAGCGGGGCTGTCGCCAAGCACCGCCGATGCACCCACGCTTCTCTGTTTGTCCGCAAGGGCTGGCTGGAAACTGGGTTTGATCCTAGGCCAGGATGTTGCAGACGCTCAGCTCCGCCTCAAGAGCCGGTCCCACTATCAGCTCACGCACCCCACAAGGACGTGAGACTCGCGAGCCTGGAGCTCGGCTGACTTCCCGGGACCCTTCCGGCCGGGATCCTCCAGGGGTGAGCGGCTTGCCCATGACTCAGAAGGCCCAAGTGGTGGCCCCGCCTGGGCACAGCTGCTGGTGCCCACCCGGCGCAGGGGGAAGCACAGGCACTAAGAGGCGAGCCAGCCACGCCTTGCCTACCAGACAAGCCTAGCCAGCGGATGGGGCGCCATCTCTGCTGAACGGAGCTTGTCGTTCCGCTCCCAACCTTCCCAAGAACAAAACAGTTTACTCGCAAAGCTCAGGCGGAACAGCCCATAAAAGCCACGGAGCAGAGGCAGCCCCAGGGAAGGGCCGGAGGGAGAGGCTGGGTGGTGCTGGAGGGCCCTTACCTCCGGACTCACAGTACCAGTTGTGGCGGAAGTAAAACCACACAGCCACGGAGAACGTGAGCAGGTTGAAGACGAACAGCCACAGTTTCCACTTGTAGGACTTCCGCTCCTGCAGGAGAGAGAAGACTGAGCCAGGGAGCTGGGGCGCGCTCTCCCTGCCCTTCCTCGCCCCCTGGCCCCCAGAAAGGGAAAGCCCAGCAGGGCCACGCCAGGGGGCTTGGCCAGTGGCCTCTCCACTGTGGGACTCGCAAGGTGCTCTGGGCCTTGGGCGCTCTGGGCGCCAGCCCCTGCTCATCCACGGAGCCCGCGGGGCCACCCGTCACGGGCCCTCAGCCCACCCTTCCTCACAGGGCTGGCTGCTGCTGTGGTGGGAAGCATGAGGACAGGGGCGGGAGGAGGACGCAAGCTGCCCCGAGTTCTCCAACAAGGAATGCAGTGGGGTAATGATCTAATGAACAGGCCTGCTTCCCAGGTTAAGACCAAGTCCCTGAGATGGTCTTTAAGTTGGATCGCATAAAAGGCACTTGACACTTCCACATATGCTAAAACATCTTAAACACAATACAGCATGAAAATAATTGGAGTAATAATAAAGCAAGGTACTACAGGCATTGGAGAGAGAGAGAGAATTCGTACGCACGTGTGTAGGCACACAGTGCAAATGACCAAGGAGCTGCCGTCACGCCCCTCACGGACGGACCGCGTAGCTTGGGCTGGCCGGCCCAAAGAGGAGCAAGGGGAGGGGGTAAAGCAGCAGAGGCGTGCCAGCGCCCAGAGTCAGCAGAAGCGCCGCTCACAGGCTGAGCCCTGAGTTGGCACGCCTGGGCCGTGGGGCTGGCAGCCCGTGCGGAGCCGTGGCAATTCTGAGGGCTGGTGTGGCTGGCAGGAAGCCGCCCCGGAGCTGCGGGAAACGACTGTGGGAAGGAGGCTGGGCTTCCTCCTCGAGATACCCAGCGGCTGTTCGAGGCACTCGCCTCCCTGCCCTCCTCGGGCGGAAACACGCAGAAGCGGCCGCACGCCCTTGCTGCGAGGCGAGGGCCAGCCCTGGGGGCGGCGGGGTGCCCCCTTCTGCCCCAGCCTGGCGCACGCTTGCGCTCACCTGCCTTTGGCACCAGAGCAAACGTGGCTCCCACTGGAGCAGCAGGCAAAGCCTCTTTCTGCAGGATACACGGGGCAAGAAAGCCGACCGCCGCAAGGGCAGCCAAAGGGCATGAGGCCCCCTTTGGACCTCCTCATCTGCACACAAGCGAGAGGAGTCGCGGCCCGGCTCTGAAGGGCCACCTCACCCTGCGAAAGCCCCCCGCCCCCTGAAGAGCCGGCCCAGCCAGCCAGCCAGCCAGCCGCTCACAGGAGCAAGCCCTGTTACGCTGCCCGCTGCACCTTCACCCGCTCTGGCCCGCAAGGCCACCCTTCCCGAGGGCTAGTGACCCAAGCGGGGCACAACCTTCCTCAAGCCCCACCGAAGGCCTCCCCCCCCACCGGTGGAATCAGCCTTCTGAACCGCAGCCCCCAACAAGCCCCAGGCGGTGCCAAGGCGGGCAGCTGGGAGGGCGGGCGGGTGCTTCCTCCGCGCGGCGGCCGAAGGCGCTCCACACGGGAAGGCTCCGTGCCCCGCACACTGCGCGTCCCGTGCATTGGCAGTGGGGAGACCTGCAGCGTGGGGGGTGATGGGGGGGCAAGAGGGCAGCAGCCCCTCCATGTGCTCCTGCGCAGATACCGGGAGCCGGGCGGGTTGAAGCGCCCGGCTGTGAGGGCGAACCTGGGCAGGGTGGGCAGCACAGAAACGCGAAGGACTGGAGACACCGGTGGGCTTGGGCCTCTCTGGACAGAAGCGGCAGGGAAAGCCCGGGAGGTGCGCACCGGGGGCGGCGTGGCTCTGCGTGCCCACAAGGGCACAGCGCCGGGGGACCTGGGCATCGGCGGCTCGGCAGTCAGTGCCTAAGGCTTGCCTGGGGTAAACTGGCCAAAAGAGTTACTGAGGAAAATTCGGGGAAGCCCTGCTGAAAGGGAATCGACAGAGGAAAATTAAACCGTGCCTTAATAACCGATTACAATTTTCCAGGCATATCTGTAAGCATGTCGACGGGGCAATCCAGTAGGCACCGTTTACTTGGACTTCCAAAAGGCTTTTAACAAAGTCCCTCATCAAAGACTCCTGAGAAACCCAGGAGCCACGGAACAAGGATGGGGTGTTCTCGTACGGACCAGTAACTGATTAAAGCAGAAAATAGGAATAAATGGCAAATTCTTCCAGGGGAGGGGTACAGGCAGTGAGGTGCCACAGGGATCCGTAATGGGACCAGTGCCTTTCAACTTATTCTTAAGTAATCTGGAATTAGGAGAGAGCAGTGAAGTGGCCAAGTTTACTGGTAATACCAAATTATTCAGGGTAATTAAAACAAAGGGGAATTTGAAGAGATTAAAAAAAAACATCCTGTGCAAACTAAGAGAACATTCATTAAAATGGTAAATGTGGTTCACTGTAAGCAAGAGAAAAGCAATGCGCACGGGGCAAGAAGTGACGATAAGCCGATGGGATCAGAGCGAGTGGCGACCGACCACAAAAGGGATCCTGGGGCTGCGAAGAGGAGCAACGTGAAAACATCAACTGAATGTGTTCGCTGTGCGAGAGAGAGATCCCATGTTAGACATAATTAGGAAAGGAACCAAAAATAACATTGAAGCCGAGCGGGTCGGGAGGAGCCTCCCGGGCCATCTAGTCTGACCCCCGGCTCCACTCACGCCATGCCCACCACGTGCATGTCCGCCTGTCCTGGAACCCCTCACCGGTGGGGCCTCAGCCACCTCCTGAGGAAGCCCCTTCCAGGCCCTGGGGAAGCGCTTCCTGGAATCCCCCCCCCGTCATGGTCCCCGGGGCTAGGCTTCCCCGGAGCGTGCCCAAGAGCACGGTGCCCCCACGCAAACGCACCAGGCACTCACGCAACCCTGTGGCTTGGCTGCACGTGGAGCTCTGTGCAGTGCTTCCCACTGCAGCCTAAAGGAGATACCGGCCGTCCCCGCGGGGTTCCCGGATGAGCTCCGTTCCTGAGAACGTCTTGCAGTCGAATTTGTACTCAAGTCCGATCAGGCACATAATGGTTCTATTCAGCACAAGCCAGCCGGATGTCTGTCGGAGGAGAGTGGTGCCTCGGCTCATGAGCTTGACCTGCTCCAGGGCTCCGGCCGTGACCCAAACTGGTCGTGAGCCAAGCCAAATTTCCCCATAAGGCTCAATGCAAGCAAGGTTAATCTGTTCTGCAGCTATTTTTTTACTCACAAAAATGTGAAGGAAAGTGACAAAGAACAACAAAGATCATGGCCATCTCCCCCCAACCCAGTGATCATGTGGGGTGGCGGGGGGAGGCATGCGTGCAGGGAGAGGCGGGCGTGGGCGCGCCCGGGCAGGGAACACGGGTGCAGTCATGGCCATCTCCCCCCAGCAAAGCACGACCGCAACCGTGCCCGGGTGGGGGAGGCAGGCGCACCCGCAATCATCACCCGATGCAGAGTCCACAACCTACGGCAAAATTTTTATGAAATTTCTGTTCGTGACCCGATCTGGTCGCGAACTGAGGCATTCGTGAGCCGAGGCACCACTGCATACATACATATTTTACCTTTCTATGCATGTAAAACACTTAAATAATTCCATATACAGTCAGCCTCCCACATATGTGGGCAGGGGCCCAGGACCCCAAGGAAAGTAGAAAACCCACAAATATCTCTAGCTCTCCCCCCAACCTCAACTCTCAACGCAGCTCAGCTGGATACCCCAGGCTGCTCCTCCCTCAGACCCTGCCCGATTCAGCAGGACTTCTCTTCTTCAGTTACTAAATTCTTATGTCCCTGCCCCTCGCCCTCCCTTCCATGCACCCGTTCCGCCTCTGCACCAAGGAAATGCCGGAGGGCTTTCACTCTCCAAATGGGCGGGCCAGCAGGCATGTCTCGGAGACCCTCCCTCTGCCCCTCGCGCATCCTCTCTCTTATGGTGACAAAGAGGTTTCCACAGTAGGCCACAAAACTCCAGAAACTGCTGCATGTGTTCCTCTGAACTATTTAACTTGAAATGAATATTTATGGCAGTTCGTAAGCATGGCTGTGCGTAACTCAGATGTTTGTAATGTGGGGACTGCCTGTGCTGCAGAGGTGGAAAAAGCGCAGAGAGGAGCGACTGTAATAATGGAGGCACTGGAGCAACTCGCTCACGAGACTGTATCGCTTTAAAAAGGTGAGTTGGGGTGCGCAGAATTATGCCTGGGAAGCATCTTTCTCCTTCTCTTACCAGAAAAGCCGTGCTGAATAGGACCAAAGGCCCATCGAGTCCTGTACTCGGTACAGATGGTGGCAAACCAGATGCCCCGCATGCAGGATGGGCGCAAGACCTCCTCCTGCCCAAGCTCCTCAGCGACTGGGGCATGCAGGCATGCCAAGCTCTGGGAAAGGTGGGAGCGCGAGTCCGCACGGCTAGTAACCACTGCTAGCCTCCCTTGTGAATCTGCCCAGTTCCAAACCGGTGGCCATCAGTTCTTCCCGTGGCAGCAGATTCCATGGTTTAACTAGACTCTTTGTGAAGAAGTATTCCGTTTTCCCTGCCCTAAACCTCCCACTAATCAGCTTCATGGGATGATACAGGATTCAAATGTTTTTGTTGATTTTTTTTGGGGGGGGGTAGAGAGAAAAATGTCTCCTTCTCTACTTTCTCCACCCCATGCACTACTTAAACACCTGTATTGTATCTTCTGTTATTGCCTTTTTCTAAGCCGAACAGTCCCAGTTGTCACAGCCATTCCCACAGGGGAGCTGCTCCAGCCCCCGGTCAGTCCGGCTGCCTTTCTCCGCACCCCTCCCAACTCAAGCACGTCCTCCTTCCGGCAAGTCAGCCAGAACTGAACACACTATTCCAGATGTGGCCACAGCAAGGATTTGCATAAGGTAAGGAAGATCTTGGCAGTGCTATCCTCTATTCCGCTCCTAAGGACGCCTAGCATGGCGTTTGCCGTCTTCACAGCAGCTGAATGCTGGGCCGGAGTCTCCATCAACTACCCCAGGATCCCTCCCTTGCTCAGCCACTGCGAGTTCAGATCCCATCAGCATTTACCTGAAGCTGGGATGTTTTTGCTCAAACAGCCATCACTTCACACGTGCTTGCCCTGAACGGGATTTGCCATTTTGATGCCCCTTCTTGCAGACTGGAGATCTCTTTGGAGCTCCTCACAGCTCCTTCTGGTTTTAATCACCTAAACATTTGAGTGTCTTCAGCAACCTTGGCCCCCTCACCGCTTACTCCCAATTTCAGATCATTCAGAAATGAGCTGAAGAGCACTAGCCCTGACACAGAGCCCCCGTGGGACTCTGCTGGCGATCTCTCTCCATTTATTCCCACCCTCGGTCTTCTGTTCTTCAGCCTGTTACTGATCCGAAAGACCCCCTTTTATTCCATGACAGCTTCGTTCACCCAGGAGCCTTTGGGGAGGGAGTGCACCAAAAGCCTTCCGAAAGTCCCATGAACGATGCCTACTGGATCGCCCCCTCTGCATGCTCACTGACACTTAAAAAAAACTCCCATAGGTTAGTGAGGCAAGATTTCCCCTGGCGGAAGCCATGCCGATCCTTTTTGCGGGGCTTGTTCCTCAAACGATTTCCTTGCTTCTCTGGCAGTCTGCTTGCATATCCCACGCGCAAGCTTGTGGTCCCATGTTTTCTTTAAACTTGGGCAAGACTTCTATTTCCTGAAGGAAGCTTCCTTCTCCCCGTGAGCTCCCTCGACTCTCTGCATTAACCATGCCGGGAACTTCCTGGAGTTTGCGCCACCTTTCCTCACTTGCACTACACACACGTCATCGTGCCTCTTTTACACTGTTTGTGAGTAATCTCCAAACGCTCTGAAGGGATTTGAACCTCTTGATTCCCCTCTCCAGCTTCCTCTCTACCAGTTCCCTCCTTCTGGGAAGTTTCCCCTTTTGCACTCATGCAGAACTGTGCTCGACTTCTTCGGCATCCTGCCACCTGACTGCACATTCAATCTGATACCAGCACGTGGTGGTCACTGCTCCTGGCGTCTCCACAACATTTCCTTCCTGTGCTCTGTCCTGGGCAACCCCTGCCTCCTCCACCGTAACACGAGACCCCTCCAGGAGCATCCCATGAAGCTGACTGGTGGTGGTCTCAGAGCAGATGGAAGGGCTTCTTCACACAGGGCAGCGATTCCCAACCTGGGGTCCGTGTACCCCAGGGTTAGGAAGCAGGACATTTAGATACTCAAAAAACCCTGAATAATGGCGGAAAGAACAGCAACTGTGTTCATTACAAACATTTTGCTAATACGAAGAGAACAACTTATGGAAATGGGCTGCCAAGGGGCACACAACGGAAAAAAGGTTGCAGACCACCGACATCATGAAACCTTGGAATTCGCTCCCTCAGGATGCAGCAATGCCCTCAGTCTGAGAGCTTTAAAGCAGGACTGGACAATTGATGGACAGCCCCTGGGGTCATGACTGGGTGTTCGACCAGGGACCTGGACCAGGGAGATCCGTGTTTCAGTCCCTACTCAACCAGGAAGCTTCCTAGGTGACTTCGGGCCAGCCACAAAGTCTCAGGTTAATCTCGCAGGGTTGCTGTTGTGAGGGTAAAATGGAGGGAAAAAAGACTTCAGAGGGTTTCTCACAAAAGGAAGAAATGTGAGTACAGTGGTTACCTCAACTCATGACCGCTTTGGTTCATGACCAAATTGGGTCGCAAACAAAAATTTTGACTCAGGTTGTGAACTCTGCATTGGGTGGCAACCATGATCGCGGACGTCTCCCCCCGCCCCCCACCGAGTGAGGAGACGGCCGCGATCGTGCTGGGGGCGGGGGATGGCCGAAATTGCGCCCATCTTTCCTATAGAAGTGCAACCACGATCTCAGCCATCTCCCCACTCAGCACGACCGTGCTCGTCTCTCCCTCCCCCAGCGTGCCTGTGATCGTGCTGGCTCCCACCCCCCAGCACGCCAGGATGATGGGCGCGATTGTGGTTGTGCTGCGGGGAGGGCGGGGGGATGGCCGCGCACGTGCATGGGGTGGGGAGATGGCCACGATCTTTGTTGTTCTTTGTCGCTTCACATTTTTCTGATTAAAAAAACAGCTGCAGAACGGATTAGCCTTATTTACATTGACCCTTATGGGGTGACTTGGCTCACGACCATTTTGGGTCACGAGCGGAGTCCTGGAGCGGATTAAGTCCGTGAGCCGAGGTGCCATTGTGTAAGCAAAACGGTATTAGCCGATCAATTGCTGCTGCTCGTGCTGCACCTTCGCCACCTCCAGTGTCGCAGGCCATGCCCATGTTCCCCAGCTGCTTCAGGGCGTGGGCGGGAGCGGGCTCCTGCGCTCGCACACCGCCTGCGGGCGTCCACGGGCAGCCTGCTGGCCGCTCCGCGAACACAGTGCCGGACCGCGCAGACGGCCACTCTGATCCCGCAGGGCTGTGCCGTTCTAGCTTGGTGATCCAAGGGATGGCGGAAAGGCGGTCTCCAGGCTTTTCAGCCCAATGCGCACATCCGGAGGCTTGAGGGTACGGCACGTGCCCTTCCACAAAACGGCCTCCTCCTGTGCCTTTCCCTTCGGAGGCTTCCGACTAACCAAACGGAGCTCCAACCGTTGTGCTACTGAGGCTCACAACCTGCTGAACAGAAGGTGCAGTGCAGCCAACCCTCCGCGCGAGAGCAGAACCGCCAAGGCAGGCAGAGGGACCGCAAGAAGCAATCTGCTATAGAAAAGTTCACACAGGAAGAGGTAGGCGGCAGGCACATCATTTGCCTCAACGGTGAGAAAATCCTCTCGTCCGTCCTGCCTCCCCTCCCCTCCCCTCCCCTCCCAGGTGTCACTTGCTTCTCCACGGCACGTGGGCTCCCTTCTCCCCAAATGCAGTGAGGTTTCTTCACATACAACCCTTCCCTCACCCCCGGTGGTTTCTCTTCCTAGGTCCGCCCGCTTCCCTGCATCGTTTCCCCAGGTCTCTTCTCCACAGACTTCAGCTTTCTCCTTGCTCCACCCACCATGCCCCTCAGGGCTCTGCCCAGCCCCTCAGCTGCTCAACAGCCGAGGGCCTGCCCCCCTTCCTGCCAACAGCGCAAGCTCCTTGACTTTGGACCCTGTACAAGAATGCCAGGAAGAGCCGGGGCCTCCCCGGTAAAGCCCCCCGTGCCCTACAGGAGCCACTGAAATCTCCCAAGGGCACAACAAGCGAGACGAGGGAACTCGTCCTCTCCCACTGCACCGCCCCAGAAACTGCTGCCGCGACAGGCCTGCTCCCATCCACTCTGACCTCTTGCCTCCTGCAGAAAGGCTGTGCTGCTGGCCGGCATGACTGGTCACTGGCTAAAACTGGCTCTCTGTCCCTGGGCGGGACCAACTGCTCGGTTAAAGAGAATGCATCTGATCACGGGCAAGGTGCTTCCACCTTTCATAACTGGGCTTCTGGGGTGGCTTCCAGGGGAAGCCAAATCCTTAACCTCTTCCATTACAAACCAAGTACGATGTGACACCAAGTAAAATTCAAGCAATTATAAATCTGCCCAATGGAATTCTATATTGTGGTTATTATACCTTTTGTGCTCGATTAATGGTTGTGAACTGCCCAGACAGCCTGAGCTACTGGGAGGAATAGAAGTGAAATGGACACAGGAATAGGAGCTGGGAAGAGGAAGCCAAAGAGTGACCCAAAACGGGTGCATGCTGCCCTCTGCTGGTGAGTCCTCATACCCGCCACCAGTGCCAGACCCTCAGCCGACAGTCTCGTGATGCGCGCGGGGGGGGGGGGAGCGACTGCTTCAGCGGGCCAGAGAAGACAGCAGGGCTCGCTTCTCAAGGCAGACCCAGCAAGCGCACCTCGCACACCTGAGCATGCAGCAGGGCACCCAGCATTTCCCAGTAACCAGAGCATCGCTGCGATGGATTCAGAACCAGCTACAACTGGAAGAACAGAAAGCCTTTCTTTAAAACTGCACTGAATAAACTAGAAATAATTTCTCCAGAAGAACACAGAATTTTTTTTTTACACTTGATACATGTATTTCCCTGTTCTCTCAAATACCAACCAAGTTATCCAAACCCAAACAGCCACTGATGTCTAGTGCACATCCCTAAGTCTGCAAGCAAAAATTACAGCACCTACTCCTTGAAAAAATTCCCACAATGTTTTGCTGCAGTTCACTGAGCAAACCCCAATGCACTTCTGTGCACTTGACAAAAAGTCCAAACGAGGAGTAAGAAGCAGCTGGCTCAGCAGCCAGAGCCAGCTACCTTTGATGCTCCTGAGGTGGCCTCAGGAAAACAGTTCTCACTGGATGAGATGAACTCAGAGGGCCACGATGTGGCCCAGGGCCTTTGCAGGAAAGGAGAGACAAGAGTGGGAAAGAAGAACAACGGGCTAGTCCTGCAGTGCCAGCAAAGCCCAAGCGAAGAGAAAGGGAAGGGCCCAGAAGCTTTGCTCAGTGTAGGCCTAATCTGCACTCCTAACCCTTGCGGAGTGAATTCTGCTGTTTCCTGGTTTCTGCCCGACATCTAGTTTGAAAACAAATGGACTGCCCAAAGCAGTTTTACAAGAGCCAGCGCCAAGCAGAAAAAGCCACCAACTGCAAACCATCCCCACACTGCTCACCGAAGCACAGCAAAGGAGAAAAAGGTAGGTGCCGTACCTCAGGACTTACTGTGTGCTTCTTAGTCATTCGCCACAAAATACAGGTGAGAAACATGTGACTGAGGGCTGACGCAATGAAGAGGATGAAGGCATTCTCGTGGATGACTGCAGCAACAAGAGAACAGGCAATCCGAGTGTTGAGCAAAGAAGCAGACCCACAAGGATCCTACAGTTCACAGGGAGAAGCCAGTCTAGCCACCAAACCCCAAGCCCCAAACCACGCATCACCGCTTCCACGGGCAAAAGCAACCTTTACTGCAATTGACAAGGCCTGCATGAAAGCAGCCCAACACAGAGCTGGAGGAACAAAGCCAAGGCAGGAGGAAGAGCAGTCTGGGGAGGCACACATCAGGATCCACAGCAAAGAACATTTCTGGTTCCAAAGTGCTCACAAGGCAGTGCTCAAGGAGAGAAGCCAAAAGCAGGAAGGGAGCCAGGCCAGCATGGCCCCAAGCCCCTTCGGCTGTCAAAGGAGACACTTACTGTAGTTCTCGGTGGAGGAGACGTAGGTGAGCAGTAAAAGGGCAAGGTTCTCCAGCAGGTTGAGTATAAAGGCCACACGGCACAGCCGGAGGTACCTGGGGTGTGTGCAGTGGCAGCCGCGGTAGTGGCTCCAGTAGACGAAGGCCACTAAGAACCGGGGGGCTGAGTGCAACCCAATGCAGAAACGCCAGACGTAGCGCTGCGGGGTCTGCCCACCGATTGCAGCGCTGATGGAGGGAAGGTAGTTGGGGACCTGCCAGGAAAAACAAAGGGCCCCTGTGGCAATCAACGCAACCTTCGTGGGGAAGCACCCCGTGTAGAGGACTGGTTCTTTCTGAAAACGCCTTGCTCCCCAGGAAGCATGCACAGCCGGGGCTCAAAACCAGGAGGGACCTGCATGCTGCCCCTGCTGCAGCGCCATCTGGCAAAGCTCCTGCAGGGCATCGCTGCAGGCTGCTTGCTATGGCTGGCAGGGCAGGGGTACGGGAGAGTGCCGGCTCCTCTGCACACGGGAGCTTCAAAAGCCATTTGCTGCTGAAGCTCACTGCTCCGTCAGCCCCCTGCTCCGTCTGCGTCGCATTAGCCCTGCCGGGGTCGTCCCCTCAGATCCTACAGCAGCACCGTTTCTGACAGAACATACATCTGACCAATGAGTAAATCAATACACATACCCTTTCTGTGCCTTATAACAGAACACCTTCAGAACTGCCACAGACATACTGTAAGCTCTGCCAAAGGCACTCCCTAAATGCAAACACACACACCTCTGTAGGGGACTTACGCCGCAGTGAGTGGCTGTGGTCTCTGGGAAGTGGAAGAACAGAGACCAGATCACACAAAAGAGGAAGCCAAAAAGTGGGCAGCACACCGTCCCAACTGCCAAGGTGGTGAAGTGGAGCCGGAAGAGGGCGCCATCCCGGTCCAAAGGCAGAGGCACCTGGAACATGCTGCTGGGCCTGCAAGTGGGGAGAGGCAGTGTTTCTGTTCGCGTTCCTCTCTGAGGCTGTAGAGCTTTGGAGAAAGACCTGCAAACCATGCTGGACATTTCTCTGGTTACACGGAAACCAGAGGGCATTTGTGAGGGTCTCTGTTATCCCCCATGAAAGAGAAGCCAGAATCATTCTATTTGATGTCGCAGAATCAAAGGTGGAAGTGACCATCCAGCGCCAGACTCCAGCTGAAGCGCCTCCCATGGAAAGCCTCCCGCGGGAGCCCCGCCGCCTGGCCTTCCGCCCGCCGACCATCCCGATGCCTCTTCCCTGAGCTGCCCACCACCCCCGGCGCCCTCCTGCACTCGGCGCCCGCGCGGACGGCTGGGCAGGGCGCCAATACCGGCGGACCGGCGCTTCCGCGGGTGCCCCGCGGCAGCGAGGGAGGCAGCGCAGGCCCGGCTCGCTCGCTCGCTCTCCCGCGCGGGCGACTCTGCCGCGCCGAGGCCTCGCCTCGCACCTGCGGCCCCGGGGAACGCCCTTCCTGCCTCGCGGCGGGCGGGACCCTCCCGGGCCCGCGGCAGCCGCCGCCCCCCGCGCGCCGCGCTCACCTGCGTCCCGCCGGCTGCCGGCGCGCTCAAGACGAGGGCCCGCCCGCGCCAGCGCCGCCGCAGGGCCGCCTGCTGCGGGAACAGAGGGGCCTTTGAGGCGGCGCGACCGGGCCGAGGCGCCCGCTTCGCCCGCCCCCGCCCCCCGGTGCCGCCGCCCCCCCCC
>NW_025336610.1:412518-464781 GCF_004798865.1 Varanus komodoensis
CCGCGCGGGTGACGCGCTGCCGCACGCTGTGCGCGGCGGCGGCGGGCCTCGTCGCCCCGCGTGTGGCGGGAGCCGCGTTTCCGCAGGCGCCCGGGGCGGGCCGCCCCCTCTTGCCCGGATGCCCCGCCCGGGGCTCGCACCTCGTGGAAACTCCGCCGGGCCGAGGCCTCCCTTCAGCGGCTGTGACTCCCGCCGCTCAGCTTCGCGGGGAGGCGAGCAGCTTGCCAGATCCCGCGAAGCACCCGGCTGGATCAGGCCAAGCCTCCGTCCCGTCCCTTATTCCATCCCCGCGGGGTCCGTCAGCCGCTGAAGTTCCCAGCAGCTGAGCTGTACAGGCAGCCTGCCCGGGGAGCCACGGATCCCCTTCAGCCGCACGACTCCGTCTCTTTCAGAGCCGGCCGATGCGTGGAAGCGAGGCCCACGAGTGCTGTGTGAAGCTCCTCTTCATAGGATGGGCTCGTTGGGCGCTAGTATTGTGGGTGGCTATGTGCTATTGGGTTGTCCCTAGCTTGTGGCAACGCCATGAACGAACGCCTGCCAGAATGCCCTGTCTTTGACAGCGCTGCTCATTTCTTGTAGACAGTTTTATAAAAGGGATCAAAATCTCTTCTGGTCCTCTATCACATCTCCTTTTGCCTGTTCCTCCCACCCTGCATAACCTCAACAATCCCAGATGTTGTGACGTTCCCTGACCTGGAGGTAGCACACAGTTCCTGGTTCTTTTTCCAATTTTACAGAATATTTTTAAGTACAATGATCAGTTGTCATTGTCAATGCTGGCCTTGTTTTTCTAAGGATTCAGAAAACTGTGCTTGAGCTCCTAGAAGGCTCAAGTGCACAGAAGCCCTCAATGTGAATTTCCTGCCTTTTTTAAAAGCCTTGTGAGGCTACTTTTCAGTCCCTTGCTATACAGTTTTCAATACTAACAAAATCTCAAACAGAAATAGAATGAGACATTGCCAGTAGGAAATTGCAATATTAAGTATTAATCAAGGCTGAACTGAAGAAGTATGCTTTTACAGTTTGCCAGAAAACAAGCTGGGACAGAACTTGTATAAATAACCCCCTTTTTGAGAGCAACAGAATCATTGTTTTGTCTTTCTCCAATACAGCTTGCTGTCTCATATTCATGGGTTTCCATGCAGGTGTATGTGTTTATATATAACATTAACATTATTTTCCTTCCTTTTAGGATGGGTATGGTTTTTGGAGCAAATGTACTTTTTCCTTGTTATATTTCAGTTATGATTTCAATCCCATTGGTTCTCAGTGATAGTGATGAGTTTATAGCTACCCTCTCTCAGCAGAATTCCAAAGTCATTGGCTATTTATATTCCGGATATTTGTGTATAAGCATCTGAACACAGATGTTATATCATCCTGTTTTCCTTGCTGATTGACTTGCAAATTACTGGGCCCCACTTTCATTGTTTTATTTTTTTTTGTCCCCTGTTTTCTTGTGTTTAATATTTGGCTTCATAACCAATCTGGGCTTCTAACCACCACCACCCATTTAGTTTAAAGTGCTCTTGATCAAGCTCTAACGTTTCTGCCAAACACTTTCTTCAAAGTCTCAGGAAGGACATCCCACTCTCCGCAAAGAGCTCTTCATATACAGCACTAAGATTCATCATAGTACTATATTTTAGAATTGCAGATCCTGGTCCCCAAAATCAATGTTAACAGGTGCTCACTCTCAGTATTCTCTTTTTCTTATCAACTTCCTCATCTTCCAACAGGGAGCAGTAATGAAAATGTCACTTATGCCCCCATGTCCTTCACTCAGAGCCTCGTGAACTTTAGAGTTCTGTTTGGCATTTTCTGCAGTGATGCCGTGTCTTTTCACGGCAGGAGAGGGTGGTGGTTGCTTGCCTTAGTGGGTCCCATAATCTCTCCGTAATGTCATAGCTCAGACACATGGTTCGAGCAGACGGTACGCCAGCTGGGCCGACACGGGCCTCCATCCCTCTCCCCGGGCATTCGTCAGCCACTCTTGTTTCTGCTGTTTATCAATACATTCCTCTCATCCACCTGGGCTGAAATTCTCCTTAATATTTTGTGGAGTACCAACAAATGACTCAGCTGCAGGTAGCCCAGGGCCACATCCCATGCCAAGAGTGTGGTGTTAGCCCAGAATATTTCCGATGCATTGGTTCTTTATACTGGGTTCTTTCACTGTTCTCCCACTTGCTAGGAAACTTCCTCCTTCAGGTGCCTCTTCAGGAGAGCCTCCCGCTTCTTGTCTAATTACTTTTTACCGCCTTACTAAATGGAAGCATTCAACTCTGTCCTTAGAGCCCCTTCCCCATCTCCTCCAAAAAAGCTGCTGGCTTGCACTTGATGCAGGCTTAGGCCACAGTGTCAGGCAGCAAGGTGAATTTCCTCTCTGCCTTCCCTAAATATCCACACAAAACTCCTGTTTGCCCACTCTGCTGATTCACTTCCAGGGCACAGGAGGACCTTCCAGCAGAACTTGCCTGCTTGATCATCTTGTCCATGGCCATGCTCCCAAGCTGCAGACTTGGGCCAGCACAAAAAGGGGCAAAAGGAAAGCTTGAAACAAGTCACCAGTATAGCTTAGAACGCCACAGGTTGTTCTTGGATACTCATGAGCCCTGATCTCATATACTAATGCGCAGCCTAAACAGGGAAGAAGGGCCAGTGGGGGTGACATTCACCTCCCACCTCCTGCTTTGAAACTTTTGGTAGATGGGCTTCTTAAGTGGTGCATCACTGTTGTTTTAGAGGGAGAGGGAAGGAGGTGGGGGAGACTTTGGGACAGCTTTTATCATTTCCTATCTCCTCCCTGCCTTTTCCCCTTTCTGAAGTTGACTTCCTGACCTCGGACCGTATATGGCATGGTTCTCAGCTGGTTTTTCCATGCCAGCTGTAAGGGAGTGGGGGAGGAGCACTGTCTCTGACCTTGGGTCACAGAATCTGGCATACCCTGTGCCTCTCAGGTGCCTTCTAGGCATCAGGCAATTGTTTCCTTAACAACCTATGCAGGGCAGAAGAATACACCTATACAAATAAAACCTGTTAGGCTGTATCATGTGAGAGTGACAGTACCCAGGTGCCAGTTTGTTTTGTGCTTGCACATGAACACCCACCGTGAAAGCCACCCCCCTGGAATTGAAAGTGAAAGTGACTTCAGGCACAGGTTTGCCCCATCAGAGAGGACACCCTCTGATGACTGCACCACTTCTTGGCATCAAATACTAAGAAGAACTAGGAAGGTAGCACATCCATCATGTCCTAGTTGAGAGTTTTCTAAGAGTTGGCAGTATCATGAGAAACTTGGATGATCCTGAAAGAAATGAGTGAACCTCTGGACTTGATTGCCCTGGTTTGTAACCTCTACCATGAACCAGAAGCAACTGTTAGGACAGAATATGAAGAAACGACATCCTTTCTTATGGGTAGAAGCATCGGGCAATCGTGTATTTTGCCTCCTTGGCTGTTCAGTCTGTATGCAGAACATATAAGGAGCATATCTGCGTATGTTAAATTATTAATGCATCTTCAGCCAATTTTCATTTGTGTTTCCTCTGATTCTAATCTTATATACTTCTATATAAGTATAGGTACTTACATTTTAACTGTGTATATCCCCTGGGCTGAACTGAAAGGGTATCTAGTAGAATTTAGTAACTGGTTTTGAAGCAAGAAACCTGCTTAAGGCTGGTTGCCAGTGCCGTTGCGTGACTAACGTGCTCATGTCTGCATAGGTGAGCATCTGTGAGTCTCTGCAGAGAGTCTCTGGAGACCAGTTTTCAGTCCAGTATTCCCCGCTTTTAGCTGGTCTTCTAGAGCAACTTCATTACTAATTTCTCACTGATCCTTCCGGCTCAGTAAAATCCCACCATGGTTTCCCCTCAGGTCAGTGACCTTGGGTGTGCCTGGTTTCCATTTCCCCTGGAGCAGAGAGGAATTGTCGTCTTAATATGGATCTTGCCTAATTGTTAGAAGAGCTGTTGCTGCATTTCTGCAGCTTCTTAGCAAATTCTACCTGTCCTCCTATGTGTCATGTTTCTGTTTCACAATGGCAAGGACAGCTGAGGGAGTGGCAGATGGACTGATTCACATGCAAAGGTCCGGTTGCCTTGGGAACAGCAGGAATAGGACCCCTTGCTGGCCTCCTACTTGAATTACCTAGAAGCCATGGAATTTAGATGCGCAGGGGAGAGTTTTTAATCCTAACGCAGATTGCGAGTTTGTAGGTGTGGCCCCTGTTCAGCAGTCCTTGCTTGCTGAGGACACTGCGCTGTCTCGGCCTGGCATTTTGTGGCACTTGCAAGCCCAAATGTGCTGGACACTGAGGCGCCTGAGAGCAGAAGCACTTGAGAGAACCAGCACTTCCTGCCTCTCTCCTGACAAGAGCCATCCTACTGGGCGGCTGTGGCAATTTCTGTCCCAAAGGACCTGCCAGCTTCTTGTGATGAAACTGCTTTTTATATTAGTGGGCGGGGGGGGTGCGCTAAAACCTGCATTTGGAGCTTTTCCCTGAGTAAAGCCAGGCATGGGTTTCTCAAAGCTGGATGAATTGAAAGGGTTTTTCTTTTTATATTCTTTGCTTAGATTCTGAGAACCTGAAACAGCCTCAAAATGTTTAACAAATCGTTTGGAACACCTTTTGGTAGCAACACAGGCGGTTTTGGGACAACTTCAGCTTTTGGACAGAGTAAGTAACAGTCTGAATGAGACCGTAGAAATGGCCTTATCAGATTCCCTGCAAAACATTTGGTCTTGCACTCATGTCTGTGGCCAGTAGTCAAGAATCCGGGGAGTTGCCGTTTGGTGGACACCAGGAAGCTTGCTCTGAGTCCTCTGCTTTGACTGGCAGCAGCTCTCCAGACTGAAGCTTTTCCTGCCGCCTGCTATAGTTTTAAAACACTGCTTATGCACAGTGACATTTTTCAGCCATCTGATTGGGTTCTCCTCCTCTGCAGATCTTTAGACTGCAGATTTTATAACTTTTGCTATAATATACTTCAATGGGATTTTATTATTGCCACGACACCCAGAGAATCGTGGAGTTGGGTGGCAGCACGGAAATCCAGCAAGGGTGTGACCTCGTATGTGCTTCGGCAGAAAAGGTCCTGTAATTTGTGGCATGCCCAGCTGGCTCTATTGGCTGGGCTGGGCTGATGCTTGCAGGACTGTTTTCTATCTAAACATGCAGAATTGCACTCTAAATCAAGCATTTTTCCCCTAACCGGAGAAAGCGGGGTGGAATTTGAGATTACTTGTGCCTGCTGCCCCTCTGAGCTGTGAGTTTGGGGTTTAGTTGTTTTTCATTTCGGTGGTGGCTCAGCTTTAACTGCTGCAGCTTTCCCTAGTCTCTGGAATATGTTTGCCCGCGTGCTGACATTTTGTGTACCCAGGATTTGCCTGAATGGCTCTGAATTGCCTGGCCTGCCCATGCAGAAGCGCTGCAGTGCTCGGGAGCATGCTCGCCTGGCCATGCACCGTTCAGGAAGTGATCCCCTTGCGCTCCCTGCAGCCTGGCCGGGGCTCTGCCTCAGCATGCAGCCAGCTCCTTGCTCGGCAGGGCCGGCCCTCTCGTGTGCTCAGGCCCCGTGCTCTCTTGCTGCTCTGCAGATGCTGGCTTTGGCACAACCAGTGGAGGAGCTTTCGGAGCATCTGCGTTTGGATCGAACAACAACACGGGCGGACTCTTTGGGACAGCACAGACCAAGCCAGGTACAGCCATTACTGATGCCCCCTGCATCTTGGCAGCTTCCGCTGCCTCGTGCTTTTGTGTCCCTAATTTGATTCGCTGCTTCCGGTTGCAGGTGGGCTGTTTGGATCGAGTACCTTTAGCCAGCCAGCCACCTCATCCACTAGCACCGGATTTGGGTTTGGAACATCAACTGGAACGTCCAGTGGCTTGTTCGGGACAGCAAGCACCGGTGGAGGCCTCTTCTCGTCGCAGAACAATGCCTTTGCACAAAATAAACCCGTGGGGTTTGGCAGTGAGCACAGCTTTATTTTCTCACACCCACCCTGACTCTAGAGCTGCCTGAGGTGTTGTTTGCACGGGCGACTGGCTTGGGCCGTCCTGCTGAGCAGAGCAGGCCTCCTCTGGCCACGTCCCCTCTGGCTTCGGCGCAGGAGGAGCGAGTGGGTTCATGAAGCCTGCAGGCCCCCTGCTTTCATAATACCTCCTGGCACTTCATCTCACAGCCTTTAACATGCCTGATCGTTCTAAGTGTGGAACAGGCAAGCTCTGTGCGCGCGGATGATACTTGATAGTCACAGTGAGTGAAGGATCTGAGAAATGCCTGCGGGAACCACTGGGCGCTCTGGGCCTCGTGCCCGCTGGCAGCAGCCGTGGTGCAAGGCAGGAGCGTCCTGGTTCAAATGGATGTCTGAGCTGGCTCACTGGGTACGGGACCAAATACGGCAGCACAGGAACGAAACACAGGCTAATGGGAATTGGGATCCATGCTCCTTTCTGCAAACCTCACACTGTATTTCAGCTAACTTTGAACGCTGCCGCTGCGAAGCTGTTTCCCATCCACTGAGCATAGTGCGGGAAACGCAGCAGCCGTCATTTGCACACCGCATTCATTTTTCTTTTCAGACTTCGGGACAAGTACTAGCAGCGGCGGCCTCTTTGGAACCACCAATACGACCTCCAATCCCTTTGGGGGCACATCCGGCTCCCTGTTTGGATCTACTAGTTTTGCGACTGTTCCAACTGGCACGACCATTAAATTTAATGTAAGTGCAGGCCATTTCCCGGTTCATATGAATTCTAGCTGTCGCTGAGCCTTCCCTCTCATGGCACTGGCTTGCAGCGCTGATTCCAGTGACGGGTGCCTGGCCCGGCCCCTGCAGGGGTCGTGCAGAGGGGCCTGGCTACGGGGCCCTGCTCGATGTGGCAGCCCGGCTTGCTGGTGGTGATTCCCACTGGGGCTCGTTTGCTCCTGAGCGCAGGGCGGTGGCATGTGGCTGCCGTGCCGCAGTTAAATCTGGCACGGCCTCTGTTGGTCTCAGCACTGCGCCCGGTTCAAAGAGTGGAGGGAGGGAGGGAGGGAAGCCTCTGAACTGGCCCAGAACAATTTTGCTGTGGCGACTAGTCATGTCATACACAAAGGAGAGAATGGTGGAGGTGTTTTGCATCGCTTTCTGTTACACTTGCACTGATGCACCTGTGCGTGCAGGTTGACAGGTCGGGAAAGGGAAGACTTGGTTGAGAACAGCACAGCAGTAGCGTGCGATCGCTTGAGAAGGAGCTGTAGCTCGGCAGCAGAGCCCCTGCCTTGGGTGCGGAAGCAGTCCTTGGCATCTTCGGGCAGCGCAGGGAACTCTCTGAAGGCCTGAAGAGCCGCTGCCACTTAGTGTAGGCCGAACTGAACGAGGTGGGCCCAGGGCCCGATCTGGCCCGAGGCAGCGCCCATCCTCTCCGTGCCAGGCAGCAGCACAGCCCCATGTCTTTGAAGGAACCGCTGTGGTGCAGGCCCCTTTAAGGGGAGTTCTGTAGCAGCCGATGGAGAGGGAGGCGGAGACACACAGACTGGAGGGCAGGAATGAGAGGCGGTCCTTCCCATAAGGAGCAGGTGTGAGGGTGGGGATGTCTCACACCTGCAGCATCAGGAGCAGCAGCAGACTCAGGCCAAGGCAGCAGGGCTTCCTTCCTCGCAGGGAGGGGTTTTTGCAGATGTGGTCAGAAAGAGGCACGGGCCACGTGCAGCTTAGTTCTGAGAAATGTTCCCATTCTCTGTGTATCATGGTAAGCAGAGCCTGGCCATTTTGCTTTGTGACCAGTCCTCCCCCCCACAAAAGCGGTGGCTGCCCTTAAAATATCCTGGCCACCCAGAGCACTTCCGAGCTGAGCGGGAGTCCCTGTTTCCAGGTGGAGGCCCGCCCGAGCAGCCCCTTGAAGCTCACAGGCGCGCCGCTGCTCCCCTGTGTGCTGATGGTCTGCTGATGGGGCCCAGGAAGTGGGACCTGGGCCCCCGGGAGCCCAGAAGACAGCAACCTTTCTTTCTCACAGCCTCCGACTGGCACTGACACGATGGTGAAGTCTGGAGTCAGCACAAACATCAGCACCAAGCATCAGTGCATCACTGCCATGAAAGAGTACGAGAGCAAATCCCTGGAGGTTAGTCTTTGGGGGGGGGGGGTCCCTACATGCCACCCGCTCCGTGGCTCTGGCACTGGAGCTGCTCTCCTCGCTGCCCCCTTGGAGGCAAGGCGGGGCTTTTCCGAAGAGGCTCAGCTGTGGGGCACCTTCCGCGCCCTTCCTGAAAGTTGCCCAGAGTGGTTTTTGCCCGGAGCGTCAAATGGGCATTCCTGGCAGGCTCCACTAATCAAGGCTGGGCCGGTGGAGCACCGTGGCGGACGCAGAACGCTGCCCCTTCTCGCTCCTTTCCCCAGCACCCCAGCCTGCCTCTCTGCTTCTCCTGCGGAGCCGTGGCTCCCCGCCGTGCCTGGGGCAGGTGCCTAAGTGGGGCCACGGCCATTCCCCGCCCTTTCCTGCTGCAGGCCTCCCCCGCGGGGAGCTGGAGGTCAGTGCAGGCTGATGCTTGCTGTGCCCGGGTAGACAGTGGCCTGCTCTTCCCTCGGGGTGCCGCGAGCCCGCAGCTGCTGAGCAGGGCCTGCCGGGCCCCTCTGCACGGGCCCCCGCTCACACGTCGGGGGCGGGGCGGGGCGGCCTCTGCAGACCGTGTGCTGGGCTGGGCCCATCACAGTCGCTGGGGAAGGGCGGGGGGGGCACCTGTGGCCCCCTGGGTGCCTGTCTTGCCGCGGGTGATGAAGCCGCGCTGCTCCCGCTTTCTGGGAGCGGCGCCCCCGTCCGCACCTTTCCTGGCTCACGTGCCGCCTCTCCATTAGTGCAGAGCAGGTGTGGCACTGGGGGTGGGGGTGGAGCTGCGTGGGGGTTCACGTGTCGTCCTGTGTGGCACGTTCAGGAACTCCGTCTGGAAGACTATCAAGCAAACAGGAAAGGTCCCTCCAACCCAGTCGGAGCCGGGGCCACTCCAGGCCTGTTCGGGTCTTCTACTGCAACCTCCAGTGCAGCCACGGGGCTCTTTGGTTCCTCCACCACTAATGCGGGCTTTTCCTACGGACAGAACAAGACGGGCTTTGGAACCAGTAAGTGTGGTGCCGGCTTCCCTGGGGTCCCTCTTTGGGCTTGTGGTGCCAGCTGTCCGCTTGATAAAATGCTGCCCGGGAGCAACACGCTGCTGCTTCCCGCTTGGAGCAGCCTATCCAGACAGAGTGCGCTCCCTGATCAAGCCAGTGGGATGCAAGCACCGCGTGCTTACGGGGTGCTAACCAGCCAGTGGCTGGGAAGCGGCAGGAAAACGGGGAAGAGCCGTGTGGGCCAAGCAGCGCTTGGAGCAAGGAGACACGTGGCCCGTGGGAGGCCTCTGGCCGGTTGCGGTCGCTCGGGATGAAATGGTGAGGCTCTGCATGCCGGGGTCGAGCGTCCTCCTTTTTGCTTGAGGCCACCTGCCATTTCCGGAAGGGCCGGGCCCTGCCGGCCGGAGTGGCTCCCGTTCCGCCCCGTTCTCCTCTCGGCCGCCATGTGCAGCAGCGCACGGTTCCGGTGGGCGGGACTCCTCGGCGAGCCTTGGGGCAGCCGCCTGGTCCTGACGCAGCGCAGCAGCGCGCAAAGCGGGCCCGGCCCCGGGCCGTGTTTCATCCTCGGGGCTGTCGCTGAGTGCGCAGCGGCATTTGTGTCGGACACTTCCGACCTGGAGAGATGGAGTTGCTCATTTGCCCTCTCACGGGCCCGACTGGCCGGAGGCTCCCCACCCCTGCTCTGCAGAAGGCCAGGAGAAGGTGTCCCAAGATTGCTATCACTGTGTGCATCAAACAAACGGGGAACTTCAGAGCGAGTTGGCTCCTCCACGGAATCGCTGTGGGGGCCATCACAAGGCCCCACTCCCACCACGGAGTGAGTGCTGAGCCTGCGCCCATCTTCCCCGCCCAGAATGAGCGGAGTGGCCTTGAGATGAGGAACGACATCAGGGAGGCATCCAAAGCAGAAAGGGTCCCCCCCCCCCCCCCGGTCACAACAAAGAAGTAAGCGTTGGTGATACTCTGAGTGAGGGCAGGTGGAGGTACGGACCACAGGAGAGGTGGCCGCAGGCAAAACCCAAAGGGATGCTGTCCAGGAGGCCGTGCGGGGGGAAACAGTGACCTTCGTGAACTGCCCCAGACGCCCAAGACAGCATCACTTAGTCTGAACATAGGAAGCGTCCTTAAAATGGGGGTAGTTGGGAGGTGGAGTCCAGAGTGTCGGATTGCTCCAGAAACCTTCAGAGTTACTTAAAGCCACAATGATAGAAGGCAACTAGAATGTTTGCTGCCAGTCGGGACCCCAAGAGGTCCCTGGGGAGGCTGACAGGCAGTCCTGAGGAAGCCAGGCGTGTCAGCAGCAGCACAGAACCCCCCCCCCCCCCCCCCTCCCTCCACTGCAGGCGCATCCGGCTTTGGGACGGGCGCGGGCAGCCTCTTCGGCCAGACGCAGCAGACGACCGGCCTCTTCAACAAGCCCTTCGGCCAGGCCACCACGGCACAGAACGCGAGCTATTCCTTTGGGAACACACTTGGGCAGCCCAGCACAAGCACAATGGTGAGCTCAGCGGGGCAGAGCGGCCGGGGGACCGGAGTGTAAGAACGGCGGGGCCTGGCTCTGGTCTGCCCATGCAGCGGCCAGCCGGTTGCCCCTGGCGCATCCACAAGCAAGGCAGCGGGGCAGGGGTGCCCCTCCTGCCCATGCTCTCTGGCAACCTGCTGCCGGCCTTCACGGCGAGCTACTATGGATGGCCTCCCCACTCCACAGTCTGGCCTGATGCCATTTGAAGCCACCTGAACCAGTGGCCCTTGCCGTAGCCCGGTCCAGAGCTGAGCTGTGCCCAGGCTGCTCCAGGTCTCCTGGTGCCTCAGTGCCTCGACGCTGCAGCTTTTGCTCAGAGCTTGCACGGCGAATGCTTGTTCAGGTGGACGATGGGCGGGCGCAGCTTCCGGCTGCATCTGGGCCTAGCGAATGTTTGTCCAGGGTGCGTTAAAGTGATGGCTAAGCCCCAAAGCAGCTCCGGTGCTGCAAAGTCCATGCAGCCCAGCACAGATGAGCCCCAGCTCTGGCGCCTCACGGCAGAGGGTCTTCCCTGGCCACGGTCCGCCACCCGGGGTGCTGGCCCTCTGCCTGCAGGGTGCGCGCTTCCCGCCTCTGCCCTCTCCCGGGGGGGCTCGGTCGGCACAGCCGCCCCGAGCGCAGGCCAGCGGCGTGGGCAGGCGCCTCTAGCAGGGCATTCCTGCCGGCTGCCCGCTGGCCTGGCAGCAGAGCTGGCGCCTCCTCTTCGGCCTGCAGCGGCTTGCTGGGGAGCCGTACTGGCAGGCTGGCACTTCCCTGGCGGTGGGAAGGAGTGCACAGCCCTCCAGGGGTCCTCAGAGCAGCATTTTGCAATCCATACCTCATGCTCCTCTGTCAAGCCATCCAGCGTGTGCCGGTGTCTGTCTCTGCCTCGTGCTGAGCTGCCACCTTAGCTGTGGAATTAGCCACCTAAATTAATGAATTAAAATTATTTTTTCGCCCAATGTTTAACTAATCCACAATCAACTCATATAAAGTATCGTGCCTTTAATATTCATGTCCGGTAATGACAACAGAAGCCTTACACTGAACATGGGGCGCAGTTGGCAGAGCCATGCGGGAAGCAAGGGATTGAGCTGCAGGGAGTAGCAGTCCTTGTAGGTGGTGGGAAAATGCCTTCATCTGCAGAGACAAAGCTGTGAGCGTTGTGGGGGCTTTGGGCCCCAGCAGGGGCCAGCTGGTTCTTCATTCCCATGGTGCCTTTCTGCCTCCAGCCCTAAGCATGCATTCGGAAAGTGCCAGACCTGCCCTGACTCGAGCCCTTCAGTATTTTTTCCACAGCATAATGACCGACGGGAAAATGGGCTTTTTGTCTGGCGAATAAATAGACGTTTCTGCTGAACCAAACTCCGGTAGATTTGGCCTCTCTGACTGTCGCTAGCAGAGCTTGTCCAGTTGTATGGAAAGAAACGCATTGTGCAGCAGTTGCCTCCAGCATCCAAAACTGCTGCGAAAGGCTATTTAGGGGCCGCGTTGCAGGTAGCACCTCCTTCTCAAACAGCCCCTCACACTTGCAGGGTTTATTTGGAGCCACGCAGCCCTCTCAGCCTGGAACCCTTTTTGGAACAGCGGCTAATACAAACACCGCGACCGGATTTGGAACCGGGACAAGTCTCTTTGGACAAACCAATACAGGTTTTGGTGTTGGTAGCTCGGTATGTCAGTTGGAAGTAGTTCAGATTCTTTTTAAGAGTATGAAAAGAAATAGCTCTGTTGGAGTTTTTCTAGTCGTTACAGTTATAATTAGAAATACCCGAGAAAGCTGGCTTTGAACAACTCTGGGAGGTTCTGCTTATTGAAAACGGCAGCGAGCGCCTGGTGCTGCTGGTTGCTCAGTGACCGGCGGGTCCGTCATGGGTCTCCATGTAAAATGGCACATGGCAGGCCTGGGGCACGTGCTGGAGCGGCCTGCTCCGTCTCCCCACACCTGCTCCCTGAGGGGCAGTTCCCGCACGTTGGTGCATTCACTCCCTGTGCGTGTGTAAACTGGTGGACGGTTCCAGTGTCAGTTTCTGATCAGGATCCTAAGCCACAGTTCGAGCAAAGCGGATGGTCTTGCTGAGGAAGCATTTCCCGGTCTCAGAGGGAGCGAGACGCCGCGTTAATGAGCGTCAGTTGGGAGGGGCAGCGTGCGGTCCTGGAGCCACGCCTGGCCTGCTGCGCTACAGGGGACCCTGGGTTGTCCCCAGGGCCTGGCTGCCGAGCCGGCAGGACCCAGTCCTGGTGATTTGCCACTGCGGCTCGCCACGGCTGAGAGCCTGTTGAGAAAGGACGGCCCGTTCCAGCAACTCCCCCTGCTGCACTCGCTGGCGGCGGTGGCCGACCTTGGACCTGCAGCCCCTCCTGGGGAAATTGCAAGGGCAGGAGAGCGGTGGCCCCTTTTCCTGAGCAGCTGGCCCATGAGCAGCTGTGGGTCTCCACAGCTTGCCCAGCCAAGGGGGTTCCTCTCCCGCTGCGGTGGGGTGCCTGCGCAGCCCCCCTCCCCCGGTTGCTTCCCTCCACACACAGGCAGGAATGAGGGAATCCGCCCCTTTCAGCAAAGCCACCCAGCCAGCGGCCCCCTCGTTGCACCTCAGAGTGGGTTGGATGCCTCTCCTTCACCCCAGAAGTCTCCACTGGAGGGAGAGGCAAGCATGCCTAGTGAGCGCTCCCACTCCCTCTGCCGTGCCTTGGGTGTGAGCCCAGTTTGCACAGAAGGGGCTCTGACAGCCTCGGGGAGCCATGGCCGACTCTCCATCGCAGTGGCCCTGGAGGCATGTGTCACCAGTGGCTCCCCAGAGGCCTGCGGGGGAAGGCTGGGGAGGCACGCGGTCCCAGTGGCCTGTGGCCTTGGTCTGTCGGGGGGGCCGCCATGAAGTGCCAAGCTGCTCAGCGAGCGAGGCCGCCCTGAGAATGCACGACCAGCCCTGCTGGGCCAGAGCCGAGGTCCACCCAGCCCAGCACTCCATTCCCACGGCGGCAGGCCCGCTCTCCACGGGGTCCCTCCGGCAGGATGGGTGCAGGGCCCCCCGCCCGAGCTCCTAGGCAGCGGGCATGTGCGGCAGGCCACCTCTGGTCAAGGAGGAAGCGCACAGCCCACAGGCCAGGAGCCACTGAGAGCCGCCTCTTTGTGGATCTGTCCAGTTCCCTTCGAAGCCATGTGGGCTGGCTGCCATCCCCGCTTCCCATGGCAGTAAGCGCCACAGCTTCACTGTGTACTGTGGGAAGAAATCCTCCCCCTTACCTGTCCTAGACCTTCCACCAGTCGGCGTCATGGGATGATGCCGGCGAGTGTCAAAACTGTCTTTCCACCGTTGGTTTTGGTGTCGCGGGGAAGGTGCCCTGGGCAGAGGAGACGGCAAGAGTCTTTCTGGCTGTGCCCTTCCCTGGCGGGGTTCTGGATGGCAGCTGCCGCTGTTGGACAGCTCTTGAGGGGGCCGCCACCCCCCTGTGGCCCCAGGTGTGGGGAGGCGGACGCTCGTCCCAGGAATCCTCCCTGCCTCCCCAGTCCCTCTGCCGCGTCAGTGTCGAGCAGGGAGCGGCAGTCCTGAAGTCGGGGCAGCTGCGGCCCAGGCAGCCATCATTCAGGTTTGGGGGGTCGACGGGTGAGGTGCTTCATTTTGGTGGGAGGGGAGGCAATATTTCCAGATGCTCCTTGGCAGCTGAGGAAATGGGCCAGGAGGCATTTGTGGTGTGTGTGAGCGCATGACTGACTCCGTGAAGCTTACAGGCTTTCATTTCAGTCCCTATTTAGCAACAAACCAGCTGGATTTGGAACCACGACCACCAGTGCACCCACGTTTGGCACGACGACGAGTGGACTTTTTGGTAATATGTTCATCAGGTGCCTCTGTCTGGCCCACCTGTCCGTTTATTTCCACCTGCTGCCCCTTCCACTGAACGGAGCGGTGAACCTGTCAGGCTCAATTTCACGCAGATCCCATTTCCCCAAAGTCACTGTTGCCCACAGAAGTGGGGCTCGGTCCTGGCGTGTGCAGGGCCCAGTCAAGCGCTCTGGGGTGTGAGGCGGCGGAAAAGGCTTCATGCTGCGGAAAAAGGTCTTTGTGCACAAGTAGGCAACGTGGAGCTGGGGGGCGGGGCTCCCTTTTTTATCATATTTTACAGGAGTGTAAACAGGCACTGGCACGGTCTTATCTTTTAGGGTCACAGAACCACTTTCCTCCCAAACCCACGGATGGGCACGTCCAGGGGAAACGCAGTCTGTCCTTTTAGTCTGCTTTTACATTTTTCAAAATGCAGGCCTTTTTGTATACACTTCCACAAGTGTACACGTCTCCTCTCAAATGTTGTGTGCATTTTTGCAAATATATGGATTTTTGTGCACGTTTTAGAAAATACCTGTGTTTTGGTGCACTTTTTGTGGATTGTGTCACACATTCTGTAATACCAGCAACAAGGCTGTGCTAGTGTTTGTATTTCGGTTTCGGAAGTGTGAATTCTGTTACGTTTGCATTAAAGCACAAGCAGAACGGATGCCTCGGCCACCCCGAGCATTGGCTGAATCACATGGGAAGCTCTGGGGTCAGTTGTGCCAAAGGCTGGAAGGCGTGCCGAGCCGTGTCTGCCTGCTTGCATGCCTGGGAGGAGCAGCCAGGGCATTCTCGCCACAGGAGGCCTCAGCCTGTTGTGCAAGAGGGTTAAGTTCCTCGCGGGAAGGCGACTCGCTCACCTAATCAGTTGACCTCTGCGAGGAGGCGTACAGCTTTCCTGGAGGCCGCATGCAAGCGCCTTGCTAGACTGCTCCCTGGGGCCCCTGCCTCAGAGGACACTGCTTGAGGTGGCCCCCGGGGTCAGTTCTACTTCTCCGCGTTGCCCCCCTGCCTGACCAGGCTCGGTGCAGGGGGGGAGGAATGCACATGCAAAGCTTTTTGCATCCCCCCATGAAAGATTGCTCCAGTTCAGTGTAAGAGGCTCTTCCTGTTAGCAGCTCGCTCAGAGCTCCTTTCTCGTTGTGTTCCGGCACCAGGCACTTTGGGCAGCTTTTACTTAGCACTAGCTTTGCAATTCGTGCTGAGAAACTTGCATAGTTTTGCATCAACTTGAGTAAAGCCCCCAGTGAGTTAAGAACTGCCAGGAGGAGGAGGAGGCCAATGACTTGGGCTGCGTAAAGCAGGTCTGCAGTACAGCAAGAAAGCGCCGGCGGCTGGGTGCCCTCTTCCAGGATGGGCGGGACAGGCACATGATGGGCCTGTCATGAGCAGGGCCGGCTGGAGCCCAGGGCCAGGCTAGATGGCCCCGGAGGCCCCCTCTGCCTCACCCTATTTCTCAGTTTCCTTTCTGCCTAAAGGGCTTTCCTTGTTTCTCCTTGGTTGCAGATTCCCAGGTCTCCCTAAGGGGGGCTGTCATGGTGACATGGCCCTTGCTGAGCAACAGTCCATGCTGCCTTAGAGGCCGGCTGCATGTTGAGGCACACGGGAAGGAGCCCGGTCCTCCCCTGCAGGGACAGCCAGCCCTGTCGTTCTGGGAAATCGCGGCTGTGGCCTCGGAGAAGGCGTTGCGGGAGTTCAAGGGCTAATGGCCACGAAGGGCTTGTTCGCAGGGTCTGCGAAGAAGGGGGGGCTGGGTGCCAAGGAGCCCACTGATCCTCCTTCGTTTGCAGGGTTTGGTGCGAACAACACGGGGAACAGCCTGTTTGGAAACAAGCCTGCCGCTGGCACTCTGGGAACTGGCTTGGGAACAGGATTTGGAACAGGTAAGAGGCAGGGAGTCGCCCCCACCAGGAATGTGGCCTCTGTTGGGCCCCGAGCCAGAATTCTGCCATGGTGGTGGTTTACCAGGCAGAGCCACCAGCCTGCAGCAAACAGATCCACCAGAGGCCTTTCTCCTTTACATGCTTTGTTGTTTTCCCCACTCGGTCATGCGCCCACCTGCATTGCCTCCCAGTCCTCCAACCATTTCACCTTATTCTTAGCTCCAAAAGTCTGTTGCCTTGCGCTTTCTTTTCCTTTCCCAAACTTACTGAAACTAAAAAAATTCAAAACCCTCCCTTTGTTCTGCAAGGCAGAAGGATGTTAAATTGCTGCTAAATTGTTAGATCAAGCTTTTTTATCCCTCTTCCAATTTTGTGTCCCTTGTCACGGATTCCCAATTCTCTAACATCCGTTATGGTACTAATACTCCAGCAAACTCTGCGCTTGTAGGAAAGTGGTCAGCGTATTGTTCTCAGAAAAGTGTCCTCCTGCCGCCTGCCCAGCCTCGCCTTTCTTTGTGTGAGGACAGCGGTGGCGTGCAGCCACAGCTAATATTTGCCTCCGTGGCTGAGAGACAGACGTGTTTCATGTGCCTGTCAGAATGTGCTCTCAGAATGAAATCTTTGAGAAGAAACCATTCTCTCTCTAGGTTTCCTGCCCACTTGCAGACAGGTCTGCAGTGTTTGCACCTTGTGCAGGGTGATCAAAGCATACTGGGGCTTCCGTGGGTGTACCACCCACCCTGCTGCCCAACTGACTCCCTGCCGGAGCTGACGGAGGTCGTCTCAGATGAGGTTGAAAGCCTCCGGAACGGTGGTTCTGGGGGATTTTAACTTCCTCTCCGAGACTGTTCTGTCCGGGGCGGCTCAGAACTGCATGGTCTCCTTGACAGCCATGGGGCTGTCTCAGCATGTCCTGGGATAACAGTCCTAGATCATCTCCACGGGTTACCAGTTGAAGTCCAGGCCCAATTTACGGTGTTAACGTTGACATATAAAGCGGTAAATGATCGTCGGGCCTGGATATCTGAAGGAATGCCTCCTTCCGCATGCAGCTGTCCAAACTTTGGGATCTTCTGCTGAGTTCCTTCTCTGGGAGCCTCCTTGGAAAGAGGCTGGGAGAGTGGCTACTGGGGAAGGGGCTTGTTTGTGGTGCCTCAGCTCCTGACCCTTCTTCTCAAAGAGGTGCACCTGGCCCAGTCCTGTACTCATTCCAGCACCAGGCCAAAACCATTTTTATTCACCCAGTATTTTGACAGTTCATTGGCTCTTTACTGTGTGTTTTTATATTTTGGAGACTATGTTTTATTCGAGCACTGTTACGGTTTCTGTCATTCTGTAAGCCATCTAGAAATCCAGTTCAGGTATAGACGGGATAAAAATGTTTTAAATAAATAAATAAATCGGTGTTACTTCTCTTGCAAAGCACTACTTGGCAAATGAGGAAGCAGCAGATGGGAGACCTTTTCCCAGGAACACGGAGAACGACAGCGTCCTTCTCCGAGCGCTTGGCTTGCTGCTGCTGCTTGTGCACAATGGCTTTCCACTAACTCTTTCGTTTCTCTCCCCTTCTCCTGTAGTCCTTAGTGCGGGACAGACCTCCCTGTTTGGGAATACCCAGCCTAAATTGGGAAGCACACTGGGGACGGGAGCATTTGGAGCCTCCGGATTTAATACCTCAGCAGCCTCCCTGGGCTTTGGAGCGCCACAGCCAGCTGTGGGTAAGTGCGTAGTCTGCCCGTAGATTGTCTGCACTCAAAGGGGTGTGATCCTGTCGCTGGGCAAGATGCCGCACGAGAGCGCGCCCAGTCGGAGTCACTCTGCGCGCCTGGCAAAAGGGAAAGGGGGCACAGCACAGGCTTTGGTCCTGCCCCCAGCCTGGCCAGGCTTCTGCTGGCAGCACAGACAGCGCAGCCCCTGCAGTCTCTTGCTGGGAAGGCAGGACCTCCAGCGGGCAAGAGGGCGACCCGGAAGTTGTGCGTGAGGGTTGCCTTGTGGTGCCTTGGTTTCCTCTGACACACTGAAGGGCAGGGAGCAGCGCGATTGGCCCTGCCGTATCCTGCTACATCCGTCCATTGCAGTGGGCTTGTTTCTCTCTGGATTCCGTAGCAGTGCCAGGCTAGAGTGCCTGCAGCTGCTCTGGGGGGCCAGGGCGTGGGGCGTAGCCAAAGGGCTGGCTCCCCCTTTCTGCCGAGACTTGGCTAAGAGGAGTCAGACCGATCTCCCGAGGCAGCTTCTGCCATTCGGCTCAGGTGTGCAGGCGAGAATTCAGACCCACCGGGAACAGCAGTGCCCCGGGAGAGCGACCTGAGTGGGGATATATGCAAGTCAATGCCGCAGCACGTAGGTGGATCCCATAAGAACTGCCTAAAAGAATCAGAAGGTCTTTGGTGGATTTGGGGTGAAACTATTTCCTCTTCGTAGTCGAGAGAAAAGCTCATGTTCCAGACCAGCTCTGCTGGTGGTGGCAGCTCAGCTGCTGACTGGGAGAGAGCACGTGCCTCGGCGACCGCATCAGGTCGGAGGCCTAGAACCGTGACGGGCTGAGCGTGGCGCATCCCCGAAGGAACTTGCTTTGGGTTGCTCTTGCCCGTCCGTGCTGGTCAGCGCAGCTGTTAGCGGGGGAGCTGCAGACCAGAATATCCGGAGCGCCCCAAGCTGCCTTCTGCTCGCCTTTCTTGTGCTGCCCCGGGCTGACCTCTCCCCTCCACGTCCAGCTTTGACAGACCCAAATGCTTCCGCGGCTCAGCAGGCCATCCTGCAGCAGCACCTCAACAGCTTGACGTACGCCCCCTTCGGGGATTCGCCTCTCTTCAGAAACCCCATGTCTGACCCAAAGAAGAAGGAGGAGGTGAGTGAGTGTGTGCTGGGGGGACAGGGATCAAAATGGTCAGCGGGGAATGGGGCGGAAAGATTGGCAAGACCAAGGCTGATGTGAAGCCAGAAGGGGGCAGAGGCCGCTTTCCTCTTCTTCCGAAGAGATGGGCCCAGCTCTTGCCCACGCCAGCCTGCTCAGGTGGATCTGCCAGAGGCAGCGGCCGAGGGGAGCAGACGAGGCTGCCCCTTCAAGGTTCTATGCGGGGCAAAGATTCTTGGAGCACGCGAACCAGCCCGCCTTGGAAAGGGACATTTCAGAACGGGGTGGGGGGGGTCTTTGTCTCTATAAGGAGTCAAAGGCAAAGTGCGTGGGCCAATTATGAAGTGCCCGATGTTAATTAGGAAGAGCTCCCGCAAGGGTGGAGTCTGAGTCTTTCTGAAAGGGAGGGAAGGAAGGCATGTCTCAGTTTGAATTCCGCTCATCTCCCGCTTCTCAAGGAGCAGAGCTTTGATTCATGCTGTTTTGTAACCTGTTAGCTTTGGCCACAGGACCGTGTTTCTAGTCCCCTAGAAATGAAAGGCAGGCTGCAGAGAGACCTGCTTGCTCGGGTCACGGAGCGAAGCATCTCGCAAGGCATTCAGAAGAGGCACGAGGCATAACTAACAAGAGTTTGGTGCCGAAGGGAGCGGTGGTGGCCACTGGCTTAGATGGCTTGAAAGGGGGATTGGACAGATGCCAAGAGGGCGGGAGGGGTCTGCCAGGGGCTCCCGATTGTGGAAACTGCACCGGAAGCCTCTCCAAATCCCAGGGGCTGAGACGCCCGGGGGAAGGCTGCCCCTGCCCCCTGGCAGGGGTCGCGGGGGCCTATGCCGTGGTGACTGCCGCCAGAGCCACTTGCAAGCCGCTTCGGGTCCGAGGGGCGCCGAAGGACGGGCTGTGGCGCGCCGCCTGGGTCAGCAGCAGCTTTCCTCCTCTTGCAGAGACTGAAGCCAACCAACCCAGCCGCCCAGAAGGCCCTGACTACGCCCACCCACTACAAGCTGACCCCTCGCCCCGCCACCCGGGTGCGGCCGAAAGCCCTGCAGACGACGGGCTCCTCCAAGTCCCACCTCTTCGACGGCCTGGATGACGACGAGCCGGCCCTGTCGAACGGGGCCTTCATGCCCAAGTTAGTGCTTGGTCTTTACGATTTTGTGTGGGACGTACTGGGGGGCGTGCGGACCTGGCGTGTGTCACAGCAGCCTTGAGCTGGCTTTAATGTAGAGCAGCCAGCTCTTGCCGAATGCCGCTCGTGCTTGCCGCCGCGCTCAGGGGCATTTGTAGTGCCCGCTTGCTCTTCAGAAGGAAGAGCCAGCTCAGCGGCTCCGTGGCCTCTCCGGAAGTGTCCTCTCCGGCTTTGAGGGGGCCTTCTCCACGCACATGTCTCTGAGAGCAGGCAGTCCCGCTGCGTGCAGGTGTGGAGCGGGGCCGTAGACGGCAGTGGTGGTTAATTTCCAAAGCACAGATGGGTTTGTTCAATGCTGCATTCTAAGGAGCAGGGCGGGTGGTGCTCCCACGGCTCCCTCCCTCCCTCGCCTACAGATTTCTCTCCTCCCCCCACCCCAAATATCCTGGGAACTGCAGCTTGGTGAACCCCTGAGAAGCCTGTTTGTGATTCCTCACCCCCTTCTCACAGAACTACCACTCCCAATATCCTAGGGAGAACCAGTCCAAGCCTCTAGTACTTTTGCTGTCTTTACATATTTTGAAACAAGTATAAAATAAGACAACAGGAAATAGAGGATTGGCTTTGATGCTTCCACTGGCCACCAGAGGAGGTGGTCTTTTGCCAAAAGCCAGCTTTAAAAAGAAGGGGTGTGGGTCCCCCCTGCTTGGGCTGAGGCATGGCCCAGGTGTGGGCCACGCCCCCCAAGAGAAGGCACCTGGCCCACCCCCATCCGCTGCACAGCTCGGGCCACAGGTCCACCCCACCGACTCACGTTTGTGGCCTTGGTGTCCCATGCAGGAAGAACATTAAGAAGTTGGTGCTGAAGAACCTCAACAGCAGCAGCCTCTTCTCTCCTGCCAGCGGCGAAGTCGATGAGCTCGCCTCCCCCTCCGAGTATCCAGAGAGCGGGGAACGGTATGTGCACGCCGGCCCCGGGCACGCCTGCCCCAGGCATCGGCCGGCTGATCTGGACGGGCCGCTCCAGCTACAGTCCAATCTCGTGCGTTTGCCACGCCTGCCTCCTGCAGCGGCAAAGTTGCCACGCCGTGGCCCGTGGCCGGGGGTGTGCGGCAGGAAGGGGTGCAAGGCCCCGCGGGAGGCAGCCGGCCTCGCCTTTGCCGGCGACCCATCCTGGTGGCCTCCAGTCTCTTCCCAGGTGCCAGGGAGCTGCCTGTGGCCCGCATGTGGCCTGCCTGGGTGCCTTCCAGCGCGCCGGCCCCTCTCGGCCTGGCAGCGGCGGCCTGTGCCCCTTTGAACACTTCTTTGTGGCTCTTGCTTAGGGGCATGGAAAGGGGGCCCCCGGTAGGAGGGGCTCCCCTCAAAATTTGCTGCATCACGTTGAGGGCATCCGCGTGCTTTAGGCCTCTGAGTGGCCCCATCCGTCATGGTGCGCTGGAACCGCGGCGACGATGCTTAACGACAGCTGGGTGGTTCTGAGGCAGCTGCCGGGGTGGGTTCAGCCTCCCCCTCCCCCTCAGGCCTGCCAGGCTCTGGCTGCTCTGCCTGTCCTCAGCTCCGCACAAGAGGTCCTGTCTCAGCTTTGCAATTTGGAGGTGTGCTTTGTTTTGCAGTTGAGCAGAATTCACAAATATCTGACCTAGGCAGCACCACTTGTGCGAGAATTTATTAAATGGCTAGTGTAATCAGGTTCGGCTCCCTTCTTCATATGGTTTCAACCATGGTAGTACCGTTGGGTCAAGAAGCTTTTCAGTTGGGCCCATTGTATCTTGCGAAGTGTCTTGGTCCTGCCATATTAAATAGCTTGTTGCAGAATTACCTGCACTGGCCTCCTCCAGCCTCTTGCCCTTCAGATATTTTGGACTGCAACCCCCAGAATTCCGGACCATTGGCTCTGTGAGCCAGTCGAAGTCCGAAAATGCCGGGAAGGCACCTGCCTAGAGAAGGCTGCCCTGGATGCAGGCCTGTCCTTTGGAGTCCAGGCCTCATCAGGTGCTTAGAGCTTGCCTCCTGGGGACACGCCGCCCACAGGCCATGGAAATCGATGGTGCCGATCCGGGTGTCCGGGCGCAGGCGAAGCGTGTCGCCTTCATGGTGTGGCTTTTTCCTCAGGTTCAACTTCCTCTCCAGGTCCATCGACGAGAACCACAGGCAGGAGGGAGAGCTGGAGGAGGAAGAGGGCCCCCCCCGGGAAGCATCCCGGTTCTTCGCCAGCCCCCTTGGCAAGCCACTTCCCCAGACGCCGGACAGCACCACGTACAAGGCGCACGGCGGCGCGGACGACACCATCCTGGCCCTGAACGTGCGGCCTGCGCTGCGGAACGGGCTGGAAGGCAGCCGTGAGGAGGCCTCCTACCGCGAGGAGTCCCTGCAGGATGAGCACGAGGAGGAGGTGGAGCACAGGCATTCTGCGCATCCAGCAGGTGACGCCCGCACTGCCCGCGGGGGGGCCCTGCCGGGAAAGCCAGCCCTGCGGCCCCCTGGCGAGGGCCACTTCCCCGCTCGAGCTGCCTGACGCCCGGCCTGACCCAGGCGGCCTCTCCCTGAGCGAGCGCCTCCTCGTCAGGGTTCGCGGGGCTTCCCAGCATTGAGCTGGCCCTCGAGACAGGCAGCTGGGCCAGTGTGGCCCCTGCTCGGCTCGCAAAAGGTCCCAGTGCGTTGCCTGAACTGCTTCAGAAGGCCGAGGAGGCTCTGCAACAGAGCACCTGCCCTCGAAACCTGCCTGCCCGGATCGCCTCATGGCGGCCAAATAGGGCCGGAGGTATCGCTTGTGCCGAGGCACTTCCTGGAATGCGGACAGGCGTGTTTGGGCAGAGCTGAATTGGCCCTGTGAGCAAATCTTGCTCGGGAGCCGATCTTTTCTTAGGGGCTTTGCCAGGCTTGTGGTAGCCAAGGCTGCCCTTTTCCTTTTCACACCTGTTGTGAAAATGTTGAAATGGTAATGTCCGTTCTTTGTGGTTAGTTGTTGGATAGTTTTTGTTCTCATCAAATCACTGCATTTGTTTTGGGCGTTGCTGAAAGGCGTGGCCTTCATCCAGGCTGTGTTTCTTTCAGGAATTGTTCTGGTACGAGTTGGATACTACACTATTCCATCCATGGACGAGCTGGCCAAAATGACAAACGACAAAGGAGAGTGTATTGTGACAGACTTCACCATTGGCCGCAAAGGTGAGGACGCATCTCTGCGTGGAGGCCTTCTCGGTTGCCTTCTTTCCAAACAGCCTGAGAAGTTCCCTTTTTCATGCAGGTTAAGTAATTTCCTGTTTGAAGGGGTTGAGCCCGTCTGCCACACAGCGCCCGAGCACTGGCCCACTGGCTGGCTCTGGAGCGTGGAGCCGCATTCACGCCGTCATTTTCAGCCGGGGGCATGGTGGCTTTACACGGGGTTTTGACAAGTGGCACAGCGGCCAGAAGCCCACCGCTGCTTTCCACCACACCTTCATTTTTCTCTTCTGCGTGGTGTTTTCATCCAAGTTTGCTTACGCACACATTCGTTCATTCCTGCTCTCTGTCTCAGCTTCCTAAGCCACAGAAAGCTTTCCTCCTTTCTCCTCAAGACAGAGGTCAAGATTCCTGTCCTCCATAATTTTGCTGTGGGAAAGATCCCTCAGTTTCATTTCCGTTTTGACAGGAAAAGACAGTTGTTCTCACGTTCTTAGGGTGCATTGTATTATTTCAACGTTTGCATGCTCCCTTTCAAGACTAATCTGGGGCAGCTCTCATCATACGAAGCACGAATATTCCCCGAAAGCTGTCCGTGCCACAGCCATAGGGCGAGTTTGCACACCGCAAAGGGCCATCCTGCAGGGGAGCCACGGGGGCCGGTCGCTCCCTGGGCTGCCCGCAGTGCCCCTGGCAGGTGACCAGGCTCGCCATGTGTGCGCTTCCCTTGCCACCCGCTCGGTCCTCCGGCTGGTTTGGGCACATCCCGCAGGATCGTCCCTGGAAGGCTCCTCCAGTGGGCGCCCCTTTTCATCGAACACCTTTTATTTACTTTTTGGGTGACAAACCCGCATGCACTGTAGACGCCTCTTGAAAGTCTCGGGGGGGGGGGAGAATGAAGCACCCAAGGGATGCTTTGTTAACGGGACGCCCAACACATGTTTTTAATGGGCTGGATTTCTGCGTGCAGCCCCACAAGCCTTCGGGGAGCTGCAGGGCGGTGACCCAGCGGGCGCGGCCATTCACGTGCGCTTGGCTTCACGTTCCTCAGGCGTGTGGGGTGGCTGGGGGGACCGGCCAGGGAGTGTCCACGGCCTTGGGTGCAGCGGCCCTGCAGCCGGGGCTGACCCTGCGGGTGTCGCCATCCTCTCTCTAGGCTACGGCTCCATCTACTTTGAAGGCGAAGTCAACCTGACTAGCCTGAACCTGGACGAGATCGTGCACATCCGCCGGAAAGAAGTCATCGTCTACCCAGACGACGAGCTGAAGCCACCCGTTGGCGAAGGCTTAAATCGGTAATGCAGCCCCCTTCCTCTGCGGGCGCTGGATGCCTTCTCCGCCCCAGCGAAGGCAGTGGCTGCCTCTGAGCTGCCTGCAGGAGTGTTTGTTTCAGGTCCCCGACCTTGGCTCTTTCGCAGGCGCGCCGAAGTTACCTTGGATGGCGTTTGGCCCACAGACAAAACCTCGCGTTGCTTGATAAAGAGCCCGGAACGGCTGGCAGAGATGAACTACGAGGGCAGGCTGGAGGCGGTCTCTCGGAAGCAGGGGGCCCAGTTCAAGGAGTATCGCCCCGAAACGGGATCGTGGGTGTTCAAGGTAAGCCCCGCATTTCTGAATGTATCGGATGAGTCCTTTCCTTTGTGGCTTGTAAGGTTTGAAAGCGCCCTCCAAAGCAGCTAAGGGAAGCAGCTTCAGAACTCCTGAGAGGGTGTGCTTTTTACTGGCTAGACGACACACGGGCTTCCCCAGGCACGAGGCGCATCTTTGGAGACGGTCTGCCATCGTAGCTGGATGGGCAGGGCTCGCCTTAATTACATCCACAAAGTGTTTTTGTCAGTTGCAATTGGCATTGGCTTTTGCTCCTGTCCAGGTGGCTCACTTCTCAAAGTATGGCTTGCAAGACTCTGATGAGGAAGAGGAGGAACACTCATCAAAAGTAGAGGCAAAGAAATTAAAAACTGCCCAGGTGCCCCCTCCAGGCCAGCTGGTGGCTCAGCAAATGGCTCTAAGTGGAAAACCAGCACCGTCTTCCAAGGTGAGAAAATAAGATACTCTGGAGCCTTCGTAAAGGGAAGGTTGAAGTGCGTCGCTCTCTGGCTGGGACGTTGGCCAGGCCTGACAACCGTGAGAGCAGGCATGCCTTGAGCTGTCCTTGTGGGTGCCGCCCGCGGGAAGAGGCCCTTTTCCAGGCCAGGCAGCAGCCAGGAGGAGAAGCTCCCAGCCAGGGCCGGCTGCCGCAGCATGCCTTACCTGCCCGGGAAAGCTCGGGCGGGCGCCTCTGACCCATACATGCAGGATCCCTGCATTGGCCCCAGACGTGGCTCCTGCAGGCTGAAGCTGCTGTGCTGCATTCAGAGCCAACGCCCAGGGCAGGAATGCCTGAGCGGTGCCTCGTGAACGGGCCACGTGTGCCACAGGCGGCCCCCACGTGGCCAGAGCGGCTCGGCCATCCCTGGCCTCGGGGATTTAGATGGTCGGAGGGAGCCCACTGTGCGCTCGCTTGCTCTCTCTCCTTGAAAACACGGGGTAGAATTGGACCTTCTTGTGAGATGAGCTTTAAAAAGGTCCGATGCTTTTGCACGCAGCCCATTCACAGCACAGCACAAGCGCAGAGACAGAGGATGAGGCGGTCCGTCCAAGCGGACCCCGGGCTTTGTTAGAAATGTCACCTTTTCTAATACGGATACCTTTAGGGAGGATGCGAGCGTTTGGGGAAGGGGGAAGGAAGGAGCTGAGTGGGCATGTGCTTGAAGGCTTCCGGGAGCATCAGAAGAGCCGCACAGCCACCCAGATGCGTCCCCTTGTCCTTCGCTTCCGGAGGAGCTGGTGGGCGCCCGTGCTCTGCCTGGCACTGTGCTCCGAGGGGAATGCCACTGGTGGCCGCCCGCGTGTTTCTGGCTCTGCCCAGCCGCCTCCCCCTCCTTGCCTGGCGCAGCGCCTTGAAAGTCGGTCCGTGGGAAGGAGCGTTACGGTGCTGGCACTGCACCGCTCGCTGCGGCACTGCATGCAGCGGTGGTCCTGGTGCCAGCCCCACGCAGCAGCTCGGTGGGGGGAGACGGGGGGCGGAACCCAGGGTGGCTGCCTGCGGGAGGCGGGAGGCGTGGGGTCTGTCGGGGGCCGGCCGCTCCTGCTGCAGAGCGTCAGGCCAGCGCAGAAATCCTGTCTCGTGGTGCCTGCAGAGCTCCGATGTGGAACCGCTGGGGAGGGTTGTGGAGCTGGACAGCAACATGGCAGACGTCACGCAGGAGCCGGCGCAGGACTTTGCCGCGGAAGAGACCCTGGCGGAGGAGCAGGAGCCCATGGCCGCCTCCACCCACATCGCCTCTGCGCTGGACATCAACCCCCACACGCTGCAGGTGACTCGCCCGCCTGGCGGCAGCTTGCCATCCTGAGGAGCAGGCCCCCTTGCTTTGCGCTTGCCTCCTGAGGCCGGCGGACCGTTCTGGAGGGGGGCACGCGCTCTGAGTGTTGCGTTTGGGGAAGCGGATGGCGTGTCCTGTTGGTGCAGAGGCCTCCTGCTCTGGCGTTGGCTGGGGGGCGGTTGGGAGAGCCTCCAGAGCGGGGGCACCCAGCTTGTGGCACAGAACATGCTCCCCCCGGCTTCCCTGGTGCCCAGACCAGTACATGTGGGGCCTCAAAGACCTTAGCACTCCTCCAAGCCTTTTAATTCTGAGTCGGTTGGTTTTGTGAAGCTTTGAACTGCCATTCTTAATCTTGTTTTGTAATGCCAGTCATCTTTGGTGAGGATTTTGTGTAAGCTGGAGAACAGTTATAAATAAAGAAAATAAGAAAGCTCTGTGAGCTGGTTCACATGACTTGGCAGCCGCAAGAGCTGCCCTGTCCTGCCGGGAGTGCGCGGGCGCCCTTTCTGCGTGGTGCCCAGCCAGCCACGCTGTGCCGATCCTGGGGACAGGGCTTGTCTGAGGCCTGAAACGAATGGGCTGTTTCACGGTTGTCCAAGACCCCAGCAAGCCAGGCCCCCAGGGCACACGCCGCGTGACGCGAGAGCCTCGGCTGGTCCGCGAGGCCCTGGTGGGCCGCCACGTGCGGGCCAGGCCCGAGCGTGCCACGAACGGAAGGTGGCCGCCGACTCAGGCCCTTTCACCGAGGCGCCTGCTGCTTGAGGTCGGAAGAATACGGCCTGAGGCGAACTTGCTGTGTGCTCGTTCCAGATCATGAAGGCCTCCTTGCTGGTGGACGAGGAGGATTTGGACCTGATCCTCGATCGCCGCTTTGGCAAGCAAGCGGCAGCAGCGGATGCTTCTCAGGAGATCTGCTCTCCACGGCTTCCAATCTCCGCCTTGACACAAGGACGGAAAAGCCGTCCGTCAGGTACAGTGAGAGTCCTGGCGCTCCTGCAGATGCTGGGGAAAGCGCCACGCGTCCGGCTCTACTAATCGGAGGCTAACCTGGCCACTTCCTTGTTTGGCGTGTTTGTATTCATCGCCTCAGCCAAAAAGGGCTCCCCAAACAGTTGGCCTATAATCAAGTGAAAGACTGCGGTTCCTGCCTCCAGGCTTGCCGACGCGCACGACAACGCGCACACGGGGGACGGAACGTTGGGGGGAGGAAAAACCAGCAGAGCCGTCCCACTCGCATGTCCCGCAGCAGCCTCCCGGAACGGCTCTTGGCCGCCTACTAAGTAGTTAACTGGAAAATCAGCTGTAAAACAATAAGCTACATTCACAAATGCAGCAGGGAAGAAAAGGACTAAGCAGTGTGTCGCAGGCTTGGTTCACAGGGCACAACGAGTCATTGTGAGTGCCAGGGGACAGCGGGTTACTGTATTATGCAAATCCAGAGCATTTCCTGGGCAGCAGGCCACGCTGACAACCCACGGCTACCGGCAGTGGGTGGTTCCGTTATCCCTTGTGGGTACCAGGAAACCGCACACCAGGCCCTCGGGCCAAACCCCTTCGCGCTCTGGCCAGGCTCACCTGGGCGATGCCGGAGCGGCCGCTGCTGGGTGTCCCCTGCTCTGATGGGGAGCTGTCTTTGCGCTCGGCGGTCCTTGTCCTCCCCTTAACCTTTTCCCTGGAGACGACCCTATCTGGCTTTGCGGCCAGTTTCTGCAGCCCCCAGCGTGGCAGCCCTTCCAGAGTGCCTCAGCGGTGCAGCGGAGGGGTCGTCAGCCGTGGGCAGACTAGTTTTAATTGTGCTTTTGTTCTCACAATGACCAGAAATATCTTCAGAACCTGTATTACTGTTTCTGAGCGGATTTGCAGCAGTACCCAATTTGGCACTTTTGTGCATCCAAAACTGGGAAGTCTCAGATGGCCCGTTTCCCAGGGATGTCTGCAGCGGGTCCCAGCGCTGGATGCTGCTTCAGAGAAGCTCCAGACGGGGGCTTTGTGCTCTGATTCCCTTGCCCGCTGCCCAAAGCAAGCTGCCGAGGGCAAACAGAGCTGCAAGCGGTCCTGGCTCAAGACGTGGGGTGCGAGGATTTACTCTCCCCTCGCGAGTCCTGTATTTTGTTAGGAAGCCACGCCGAAACCCCAGTGAAGGGGCTGCTCTGCAGCCCCCTGGCAGCCCTGCGGGGCCGCTCTCTTGCCCCGGCAGGAGCGGCCTGCACGCCGTGTGGCGGCAGGTGAGGAGGGGCTGTACCCCAGTGGCTTGTAATCCGGGGCCGGCCGGCCAGCCTCCTTCCTGGAGATGGGCGGCTGCCCTGACCCACCACCATCCCCGAATGTTGCTGGGTTTCCGCCTTGAGTGGGACCCCTAGAAGCCCATCCTCCTAGCCACGGCCTCCCTTTCTCTTCTGCTCTCAGCTGCGGGGTTGCTGCCATCAAGACTCCCCAGTGGATCGTTGCTCCTTCCGAGCGCTGCCCTCCAGGGCAGCTGCAGTCCCAGGACTTCCTCTCTAGGTGCCGCAGTGCCGGCCCCGCCGTGGTCCGCCATCCCTTCGCTGGCATCCGTGCTCACAGTGCCGAGCCCAGCACCTGACGTGCCCCTGAAAACGGTGGGCATCCGCAGGCACCTTGGCCTGGTGCCCCTGGAGAAATCCGTCACCTGCGGGAAAGGACGGCTGCTGAAGGACATGGCACTCTTCATGGGCCGGTCGTTCCGCGTCGGCTGGGGCCCCAGCTGGGTCCTTGTTCACAGCGGGGAGCAGCTGAGCAGCCCACCTGAGCCGGAGGAGCCCCAGGACGAGTCCATGGAGTACGGCTTCCTGCCCACGCCCGTTGCCCCAAAGCAGTGAGTCACGCTCCCTGGCCCCGCCTCGCCTCGCAGATGCTTCTGTGCCGCCACGCGTGGAGGGACCCCGGCTGAGGCGAGGACGGCTTTCCCGCTTTTCCTCTGGTGCAGGGCGAACGTCCGCCACGGGCGAGCCCCTCCCGCAGCATGGGAAGGCAAGGGCCGCATGCCCAGGCCGCCTCGCCGTGGTCCTGGCCTCTGTGGCTCTCCAGGGCCGGGTCCTGCCTCGCCTCGGTCCAGGCATCCGGTGGTTCCCTCGCCTCAGCCGCCTTTGGCAGGGCTCGCTTTTGTAGGCTCGGTCCTTGTTCAAGCCGCTTGCTATAATAAATTTTCCTCTCTCTTCTACAAATGCCTTTTGAAGCAGAGGTCTTTGGAGGGCAGCCTGCTCAGCAGGCTTTCTGGGGTGGGCAAATGCAGCTCTGCCCAGGCCCCCTCTGCCCTGGGGTTCCCGGGGTGCTGCCTCCTGCCTGAGGCCAGCCTACCTTAAGGCCTGCCCTGCGGAACGGCCGCTTCTGTGCCTCCCATGACAGATGCCCCTTTGCACTTGAGTGCGGCGCCTGCGCTTGTGTTGCGGTTCAGTGCGCGGGAAGCAGCCGCACGGCACCCTCTGAGCCGAGTGTGGCGGAGTGTGGCAGCATCGGTGGAGGGCGTTTTCCCTTCCTCTCCTCCATCCTTCTGTTCCGGCTTTCTGTATGGATGGCTCGCTCTGGCCACCCTGCCCAAGTGAGAGGAAGGAGCCTCAGCATCCAGCACCGAGGCTTCCTCTTCCTCACCTGGCCTCGGGGGCAGAACCCATGCGGGATGCTTCCTTTGCACAGAATCGGAATGGGAGCTTGCAGAAAGCACCCACCTCGGCACTCCTGGGCGGCCCTTGCGGCAGAGGTGGGCTTAGATTTGGGGGGCTCCCACTGGAGCTGCGAGGGGATTCACAGGACCCTTCCCCGGCCTGTTGTGTGGTTTCTGGGCCGTGCCGAGCTGAGCTGGACTGGAGGAGAGCACCCAGACTTCTCCATTCTGAGGAGAGCCTCCTCCGACGCAGCACTGGCTTCCCCAAAGGCTGACGTGGCACCCTGTTCTGAGCAGTGTCCGTTCACAGGAGCCATTGGGGACCTGTGAGAGGAAAGGCACAACGCCAGCGTTGCCCCTGCCCTGCCCTGCAGGGGCTTCCCAGGACTGCGCCTGCATGCCGGTTTCTCCAGGCTGCAATTGCCCGCATTGCGGAGGAGGAAGAGTTGGCCGTGCCCTCTGGAAGCAGGGGGCTTCTGATAGAAGGCAGGGACGTTTCAGGTTTGCCCTCCTGCCGCCCTCCTTCTGTAGAGCGACACGGGGGCTGCAGAGGGGGCAGCCGCTGCTCCTCCACGCTGGTTTTTCTGCTGCCCTCGCAGGCTCTCCGAGTCTCCCTTTAAGGTCCACGTGGAGAAGCTGAGTTTGGAAAGGAGAGCTGCGGGCAGGCGCCTGCAGGCCTTCCTCCCACCCCTCGAGATCAAGCTCAAGCACAGCACTGTCCACCTGGATGAGCCCTGCCCACTCCTGACCCCCTGCCCCGGTGTGGCAGCTATCCACGAATATGCGAGGTGGGCGACTGAGACCTGTGGCGGCCCGGAAGAAGTGGAAGGTGAGCGCGACCGGGACGTCGGATCAGGGCGCCTGATCATTTGTCCAGTGGGGCGGGGGGGGCAGGCATGCAGACTGAGCATCGCCTCTATGGGGTGTTGATACAACCGCCCCACATGGGCTATTTAATCCACCATGAGGCTTTGGGGCATTTTGAACATGCAGCCCTCACTTAGGAGTTGTTACATTGTGCAAAGCCGTGGACGTGGGTTATGCAAGGGTTAGACAAGCCTGGGATTGCCCGTGGTCTCGCCGGTTTGCACAACACTGCAGCTCATTCCGCCCCTGTGGGAAGGACAGCTCTGCACAGAGCAAGCCCACAGCAAGCTGTCCAGCGAGCGACCACAAGAGTGCCGTCCCTCCCCTCCCCTGCGCTGGCCCAGACGGCAGGCCGCCCTGCCGAGGAGCTTCTGTGGACACACGGCCACAGAGCAGACGGAGGGCAGGCAGACGTGCTCAGAAGAGGGCCGAGGCGTCTGCCTGGAACATGCTGTGGGCAGCAACATCATTCCGTCAGATCTGAAAGGCCAAAGGCCACCTGCCCGACCCCAAGACCAGGTGCCACCCAGTCCTTGCCTCCCTTCCAGAGATGACTGTATGATCCAGGCCAGAACGGGGCAGGCGGGGCGGGGCACAGGTGCCCTGCAGAAGGGCGGCCAGGGAGCAGAGCTGCTCCGGAAAAGCTGCAGCAGCGTGGGCGGGATCGGGGGCAAAGCGAGGCTGGAAACCCTGCAGCTGCTCCGGCGGCCTCCCCGGGCAGAGTGCCGCGGGCCTGGGAGCACGCTGAGCCGGTCGCCCGCGCTCTCTTTGCAGCGGTCGTGAAGGACTGGTGCTTGGTGTGGACCTTGGGCGAGGCACTCTGGGGCCACCTGAAGGAGCTGGAGGCCCGCCTGGACGAGCCCAGCGAGTACATCGTGGCTCTGCAGCGCCGGGGGGCCTTCTCCCGCTGGCTGTCGCAGGCCGCCGCCCTGCGCATCCAGGACGAGGTGGCGCTGAGCCAGAAGGACAGTGCCGCAGAGGCCGTCTTCAGCTGCCTCACTGGGAAGCAGATCAGCGAAGCCTGCAGGCTGGCCCAGGAGTCTGGTGAGTCGGCTCCTCTCATGCGCCCGGGGACCGGTGCGCCTCCCGGGGCAGCAACATGAAGGCCCGGGGCAGCGGCCTGAGTGGTGGGGGCAGCGGAGTGAAGGCAGTCAGTGACTTTGCTCCTGGGGGAGCTGGTGAAAGCCTCGGCTTCCAGGGAGGCACTTCGCTCTTGCTCGGAGAGGTCTGGACACGTGCCTGCTGTGCTTCAGCAGAGCCGCCGCCAGGTACGTGGGAGACGTTGGTGCTCCCCACCTCCAGCACGGGTTCTCGGGGGGGCAGGTGTTCGGCTGCATCAGCTCCCTGAATGGCGAGGGAGCTTGCCCGGACAAGATCTGCTTTTGGACAGGCCCCGCCGGGCTCCCTGTGCGAACGTGGGGGGAGGGAGGCACGAGCGGCAGCTGCGTCAGTCAGAGGCATTTGGCATTTCCTGGAGCGGGCCTTCCTGCGGACTCCCCCTCTCGGTCCCCCGTGATGCCGCTCGGGCTGTCCCTGAACAGGCGTTGAATTGCCTCCCCTCGGGGCCCCGCGGCACCTCCGTTTCTACTCCCTGAGCAGCGCAAACCCCTCCAGAGCCCGGCGGGCAGGGGCTGTGGCAGCTCTGGGAGGCCAGGCTCTGCCTCTTCCCCCACAGCCTGGCACGCGCCCTCTTCTCTTGCAGGGGATCACAGGCTGGCTCTGCTCCTCTCCCAGCTGGCAGGGAGCCAGGAGGTCAGGGAGCTGCTGGCTTTGCAGCTTACAGACTGGCAGCAGCTCCAGGCAGACGCCTTCATCCAGGAGGAGAGGCTGCGCATATTTGCCCTCCTCGCAGGCAAGCCGGTAGGTTGCGCAGCCGCGGTTGGCGCAGCGCGGCTGCCCCTGTCACCCGAGCGTGCTCCATCACCAGGCCGAGAGCCACTCCTGGCGTGCGTCCTTCGTGCTCTTGGGGGCGCTTTTGCAGCCCGAGGGCTGGGTGGGCTCGGACCCCTTCCAGGCCCCTGCTGCCTTCCAGCGGGCCTTCTCCGCCGGTGCATCTCATGCCCTGTGCTGCGCTCCGGCAGGTGTGGCCTTTGTCGGAGAGGAGGACTGTCAACGTCTGTTCCCAGCTGGACTGGAAGCGCTGCATTGGCATCCACCTCTGGTATTTGCTTCCTTCCACGGCCCCCCTTTCTGCGGCGCTCAGCATGTACGAAGCTGCCTTCCAGGTGGGTGTCGCACTTGCGGCCTGCGAGGTCACGGCCCGGCCTCGCGCTCCAGCCACGGGACAGGAGAGCCCTGCTGACAGGCCCCCTGAACTGGCCGCCTGCCCCGGCTCCTCCGCCCACCCCAGAGAAGTCCGCGGGCTGCATTCAGCCTCACAGGTCCTTCAGGGGAGCTTCGATCCCTCCCCACCGGCCCTGCCACCCTCTGGATCACGCTGCCAAACTGAGTTAAAACCCTTTTGCAAGGGTTGCAGAAAGCGAGACACCAAGTTGGGGCGATGAGATGCAGTCACACAATCCAGGAGCAGCGCCCAGGAGGTGGAAAGGTGTTGCTGCCGGTGGGAAGGATCCCTGGGGCCTCCGCCCCCCAGGCTGTGTGCGCGCGTGGCCAGGGCTCTCTGGAGCCCCCCGCTGTAGGCAGAGCGCGGAGAAGGAGCCTTCCTGGCGCACGCTGCCCGCTGCATGTCTGCCTTGCCTTCCGCAGGATTCCGTAGAGGGCGATAGGTATGCCTGCCCGCCGCTGCCTCCGTATCTAGAGGGCTCGGGCTGCGTCCTCGAGGAAGGCGACGCACAGCAGCCGCTGCGGGACGTGTGCTTTCACCTGCTGAAGCTCTACAGTGACCGGTAACGCCTTCCTTCCTTTGGTGCAGCCTCTGGCGAAGCGGGCTGTTGTCCGTAAAGCTGGCCCCGTAACTAATCTGCCCCTCTTCGAGGTGCCGCAAGGCCGTGTTGCTGCTGGCTGCCCTCGGGAGGCTGCCCTCCCTTGCGCACGCCGGTTACGCCACAAAGGTGGCACACAAAAGGTGGCCGCCCACGGAGAGCCGCGCGCTCCCTCTGCGCTTTGGGGGCTCCCCGGGGAGGAGGGGGAAGTGTTCATACTCTCTTTCAGAGAGAGGGCGGGAGCGAGACATGTGTCCCAGGGCCCCGGTCCCTCCGTCTGCCCCACGCATTGCAGGGGAAGGGGACTCGATTCCCTCTGGCCTCGGCTGGTCCAGCCACGCTGCTCCTCCGTGTCCGCCTGTGCTAACGAGCCGTGCCGCTAGAGCAGCGAGCGGCCAGTTGCTGCCCCCGAGTCTCCCTCGAGGTGGCGGGGCGAGGCGAGGCGAGGAAGGGCGGCGGGAGGGCACCCCAGCGCATATGTCGCGCCGCGCAGTGCAGCCGGCCCCCCGAGCAGCGCTCGGGCCGATTGGAAAGGCGAGCCGGGCGCAGTGTGGCGTGGCCTCTTGTCCCCCGCAGGTGCTACGACCTGCATCAGCTGCTTGACCCCAGGAGCATCACGGCCGACCCCCTGGACCACCGGCTCAGCTGGCACCTGTGGGAAGTGCTGCGCGCCCTGAATTACACGCACCTGTCGGAGCAGCGCCAGGGGGTGCTGAGCGCCAGCTACGCCGCCCAGCTCGAGAGCGAGGGCTTGTGGGAATGGGCGGTCTTCGTGCTGCTGCACACGCCCGACGCGCAGTAAGTGCGGGGCCCCTGTGTGCGAGGGCGCAGCTCCCCCTCTGGCTCCCGCTGCCCCCGGCGGCAGCAGGGCTCTTCTGGGTTGGGAGCCGCCATCTTCAGCTCCCATTTCATGGCGTTATTTGGCCGACGTTTCGGTAAACGGCTGCTGAAAGTTCTGCATTAGAGGCCCAGCTTCTACAGCTAGACTGCAGTGGGCAAACCGGGAGAAACTGCGTGCGTGTGGCGCAGGGCGGCCTTTCCGTGTTAGCTGTGAGCAGGGCCGGGGGTCCCGCATGCAGAAGGACTTGGAGCAGAGGGGGAGATAGGCCGGCACGAGTCTGGCCGCCTCTCTGTCGTGCCCAGGCGGATGGCGGTGGTCCGCCAGGGTCCCTTGCTGGGCTTGGTGCTGCTCAGATCCTCAGCTGGAGGTGGGCTGTCCATGCAGCTGTGCTCTTCCCCATGTGCAGAGAGCCAGGAGTGCTGCCTGTCGTGTTTTGGAAGCCTCCTTTCAGATTCCGCCAGGAACTTCCAGATCTTTTAATGAAAGATCCAGTAAGGCAGCATTTGAACTGTGTGCCTGGTTGAATCGTATTGTGCATGTTAAGACAATATTTAGTGCAGCTACTGAAGGAGCGCTTTTCCGCTGTGCATTCCCACCAGCACGCGAGAGCGAGCGGTGCGCGAACTGCTGAGCCGTCACTGCACACTGTCCGAGACGCCGGAGTCCTGGGAAGAGGAGGCCTTCCTCACGGAGAAGCTGTGTGTGCCGCCCGCGTGGATTCATGAAGCCAAGGCCACGAGGGCCCGGATGGAGGGGGACAAGCACAAGGAGGCCCTGTACCTGTTCAAGGCCGGGCACTGGAACCAGTGCCACAGGCTGGTGATCCGGCACCTGGCCTCAGGTGAGGCCCCCGGCGTGCTCTCCGAAGGGATGCTGAATGGCCCAGAGGAGAGAGCTGGGGACTGTCGGAAGCCAGCGCATCCCTTCCCAGGCCGCGGTTAACTCCTCCGGCTTCGAATTACGGGTGTCCGTCGCCCTCTGATTGCGGGGCGCTGCAGTCCTCACTCTCCTAGCTGAGCGCCGCAGCTCAGGCCACCCGATGCCACCCTCTCCTTTGCAGATTGCATCATTAACGAGAAGTACGCCTACCTGAAGGGGTTCTTGGAAGACCTGGCCGCTCCTGAGCGCAGCACCCTCATCCAGGACTGGGACACGGCCGGGCTGGTCTTCCTGGACTACACCCAGGTCATCGAGATGCTGCACAGGATCCAGCAGGTGGGACCATCCAGGGCACCGCGGCCCCCGCGCCCCACAGGCAGGCCTCAGCGGGCGCCCACGGGGTGGTGCCGGGGGGCACAGGCGCACTAGGCCAGAATGGGTGTGCTGCCCCGGGCATGTGCTTGAGTGCTCTTGCCGTCAGACGCTCCCCCTGCAGGGAAGGAGGACGGGGGACCCAGGGGGACGTGTCCCCAGGGCCGCCGGCTTTCCAAGGCCAGGTCTGAGGGAATGCGGGGCTCCAGCTGTGGGTGGCGAGAGGGGCGGCCACGCCTGAGCCCGCCAGCCCTTGGCTTCCGTCTGTGCGGACTCGCACGCGGACAGGGCGCTCCGAGCGCTGCACAGGCCAAGGCAGGGGCTGGACACGGACGTCCGGCTGCCCCGGACACTCGGAGGGGGGAGACAAGGCACCTCGTGGGAGTGGCTGCGCCCCCTGGGGCCGGCCTGGCACAGCGGCCTGCAGGCGCGCGGTTCCCGTACCAGCAGCCACACGACGCTCCAGGCTGGTGGGCGCTTCGGGTGGCCTTGCAGGGCGCATGGGAACCCCTGGAAGCAGCTCGTACTATCCCACAGAGCCGTGTGCCTTGAGATGGGTGTCCCTGAGTGGTCTCCCTGGCGGGGCGGGCACCCCCAGCCCTCTCAGGTCGCAGACCCCCCTCTCCGCGCCCCGCGGGGCTGCCCTCCATGCCCGGCACATGATGCGTTTCCTCTCTGGATTGCCTTGCAGCTGGATTGCTCTGGGTATGAGCTGGAGGAGCTGCACGCCAAAGTGATCTCGCTCTGCAGCAGGATAGAGCTGGTCCAGTGCCACAGCGCCAAAGACAGGCTGGCTCAGTCCGGTAAGGCCGGGGCGTGGCGTGGCGTGGCTCCCTGCACAGCTGTTCGCTTCTGCGGCACGGCTCGGAGCCTCTCGGGGTCGTGCTCGTGTCTCCAGCTTCCATGGGTCCCTCGGCCATGTTCGGGGCAGAACAGCTGGGACACTCCTGCAAATTCCCCCCGGCGGGGGCTCTGGCAGTGCCTCCATGGCCCGCTTGCAGCTCTCCAGCAGTGGATCAGGTCCGTGCCCCCCCCCCCCCCGACCTGCAGGTCTCGAGGAGCAGCAGCTTTTCCAGGAGAATGGGGAGCTGCCGGAGCAGTGGCAGCCAGGGCTCTCCCTCCAGGTTTTCCAGCCCTGCCTGGGGCTGCAAGGCAGGGGCTCCGGCCTCCCCCACGCGAAGACCAGGCCTCCGCTGGCCAGGAGGCTTCCCTGGGATCGCGCTCGCGGCCTCACCGGCAGTGGCCCCGCTGGGGCACGTGTGGCCCGAACTCGGCCCGGGAGGCGCTCGGCCAGGGGCATCCGAGGGGCGGTGGGGGTCCCGCGACGTGCTTCGCGGCCTCCGGTCGCTCCCCTTTGCCGCGGCTCTTGCTGCCTCGGGGCTCTGGCTTTGCTTCTGGGTGCAGGCGGCAGCCGCGTTGCTGACGCCGGCCCCGTCCGCTCTCCTTCCCCCAGAAATGGCGAAGCGCAACGCAGACATCCTGCGCGCCGTGCTGAGGCTGCAGCACCCGCCGGAGCCCGCGCCCGGGGGCTTCCTGGACACGCAGAGGGTGCCGCTGCGCCTGCTGGCCCCCCACATCGGCCGGCTCCCCATGCCTGAGGACTACGCGCTGGAGGAGCTCCGTGGCCTCACACAATCCTACCTGCGTGAACTGACTGTGGTGGCGCAGTGAGGCCGGCCCGCCGGCCCGCCGAGCCACTTGCGACCCCTCTGGCCCTGGTTCTGGGGGCGACGGAGCCCCCGTTGCAGCGCTGCCTCGGGCAATGCAGAAGCCCCCCCGGCCCCGGGTGTCGCACGGGGTGGAGCCCTGGCCCCCCGAGCGGGCGGGGGCCCCGCAGGCGCCTCCAGCTCAATAAAGCCCTTCTGCCGCAGCAGGACCGGCGGCGTTGCCCTGACTGACGGCCGGCGGGAGACCAGGCGGGATGCGGCGTCTCCCAGATCTCGAGGGGCCACGGGGCTCCATGCGAGCGCAGTCGCCTCCACTCACGCGCCACTGGGCCAGGGGCTTGCCCTGGGAGCGAGAAGCTTTGTGGGGGTCCACGGAGGGCTTGGCCTGGGCGGCTGGCGCGGGCCCGTCGTTGGGGCGAGTCACATTCGGGCCACGCCGGGTGGCCCCTGGGAGGGAGGGAGGGAGGGCCAGCCGCGTTCCCTGAGCACTGCGCCTGGGCGTCCTTGCCTGGGCGCACCGCCGTTGCAGGATCTGGGCACGTCCTGCAGCGAAGTCACAATCCAGACGTCGTCCTGTGGAACCGGCGCTCCCGGGGCTGCTTGCTGGCGGGGCTGGAAGTGTCTGCCCAGGGCGCTTTTGAACCTTCCCCGCCTCCCCGCTTCCGAAACCGGCCGCTTGTGTTCCTCGGGCAGCGGCCTCGTGGGGGCGGGAGCTTCTGCGCGTGTGTGTGATGCTGCCGATCCTTGGAAGTCGTGGGGTGAGCCGGGCGTTGGGTCTGCTTGCCATGTTGCTTCACGATACCCGAAGGCGTGTCTGGGCGGGGGGCTGGCCAGCAGGGAAGCCGCCCTCACTCGCGCCCCCCGGCCTGCATCTCTGGGGAGGAGGCCGGCGTCCGTGGGCGTGCGAGAGCGCCTCCCTGTGGCTGGCCGCCTCCACCTGGGCTCGCCGCAAGGCGTTTGCCACTCCTGGACTTCTGGGGCGCCGCGTGTGCATTGGGGGTGTCAACAAAGTGGTTACGCATGAAATTATGTAAAGGTTTTTATTAAAAGTATAAATAAATGATCCAGATTATTTTGTCTGTTTTCTGGAAATGCTTTCTAATAAAAATTAAAAATGTTTATAACATTTTCCTGAATGCCTTTTTTTTCCCCTCCTCCCTGTCCACCCTTTTACGTGTCCCTGTGGCACAAGGGCTTCCGGCCCGGCTCGCCTTTATTCCTGCTGTACGGCACGACCAGAGCCGGGAGAAGATCTGAGCAGAGGCGAGGCTGGACCTCGGCACGGTCCCTCTGCTCCAGGCTTCTGGGCACACGGTGGCCGACCAGCTGCCCGCGGGAAGCAGCCGGGCCAGACAGGCGAGCTGTGGCAGCGGCAGCCACGTGCCCTTGCGGCTGGCATGTGCAGGAGCACAGCCTCTGGTCCTGGGTGGCGCATGGGTGGTCCGGATGGGACCAGTGGCTGCTGCCCTCTAAAGCCATCCAAATTGGTGGCCACCACTACATCTCGTAAAAATGAATCTTGCGTACTGTGTGACTTTTGAGTTGGCTTAATAAAATTAGTGCATTAATCCAGAGCTTGGAAATGTGCTCATGGCCTGTACCATCTCCCTTTGCTTTCTCTGTGACGTTTATATCGATGTTAAGCCTTTAAAGCTGCCTGATCCTAATCCTTGCAGTGCACAGTTTCAACTCACTTTGACTGGGACCACAATCCTGGCAGGAGGCCTCTCCCGGCCACGGTCTCCCTGGACGCTGCGGTGCACACCTGAGCTTTTCCCCCGGAGGCCCACACCGAGGGAAGCTTGGAGGGCAGCGGCAAAGGCAGGGACCTCAGTGGAGAGACGATCTCCCTCGTGAAGCCAGCTGGGCACTGGCCTTGCCTTCTCAGTGACAGCCAGAGCCGCAAAAGGCGCATCAGGCGATCGAAGGGCCGGGAGGGATGACCCATCTCGGGTCTTCGCCAGGTCGGCCAGCTATTGTGCGTTGGGCTGCGCTTCGCTTGGGTCGAGACGGCAGCGCGTTGGAAGCGGCTGAGGTCTTGTTACTGTTTTGTGCACGGCTGCCGGTGACCCGGAAAGCTCGGGCTCTTGGCGGGCATGGGGAGGACAGCACTGGCTGGAGCACCCTGCTCGCGGGTCCTGGCAGACATAGTCTTTGAGGCGTCGGGGTCCCCATGGTGCCTGGCTCTTCAGGACACTTGCTGTCCGGTTCGCATGTATGTAGACTGCATAAACAGGCACCAGGCGACATCTCCCGGCTTACCATTTGCTCTGGGGTCAGTGATGGAGCCCATGCAGTGACGTGCTTAAGAGCGGGACTGAACTCAGACGATCCGGGTTCTGGTCCTTGCTCAGCCAGGGAACCCACTGGGTGACTGTGGGGCAGTCTCTGGCTCTCAGCCCGGCCCACCTCGCAGGGCTGCTGTCGTGGGGATGAGAGAGAGCTGGAAGAGGAGAATTCAGTAAGCCACTTTGAATGTGTGGGGGGGAAAGCAGGAAACAACTGTAAAATACTTTACTGGAAATATGGCCGTTCCTCTCAGCCAGGGCATTTGCGTTCCTCACCAAAAGCAGGGAGCGATGAAAGGCCGGAGGAGCACTGAGGAACAGCCGTGCTCCGCGGGGAACGTGCTTTGCGGAACCAAAACCGCACCAGTGAGTCCGTGAACACCTCTCCACGTGTCCTTGGACCGCCCCGCTTCTTGCACGCCCAAACTCACCCTTCGCTGTGCTGCTGCCAGTCCACCGTTCCAGAAGCCGCCTGGGCCACCCCAGATTCCAGAGGGGTCCCGATCCTGATGGGCTTCCCAGCCGTAACTGGCAGAGGCCCCCCAAACGCACGCTGGCTCCTCCCCGGGACTTCGTTGCACAGATACCGGCGAGGCTGCTGGGGCTTTCTGGTAATCCAGTAGCTCCTGGCTCCCATCTCGGCGCAGGAACGGCTCGATCTGGAGAAGCCGGCAGCTGTGGGGCACTTTTCTGTCTAAACCTGCACAGGACTGTGCCCGAAACCGTTCCACGTCTCTCCGTTCTGTTACCACACGATTCCCATCCCTTCTGCAGATTGCGGCCTCCTTGCGTGCCCCGATGTCGGTCGTGGTCGTCAGGATTCCAGACCAGCGAAGGATCATGTCCGGATCCAAAAGGGGGCGTGCAGTGAAGCTTCCAAAGGTTGATTTATTTTATTTTATTTATTTATATTGTGATTTATATCCTGCCTTTTTCCTACAAAGGGCTCAAGGCAGCTTACATCATTCTCCTCCTCCATCTTATCCCCACAACAACAACCCTGTGAGGTAGGCTGGGCTGAGAGTCTGTGACTGGCCCAAAGTCACCCAGTTGGCTCCATGGCTGAGCGGGGACTCGAACCCGGATCGCCTGAGTCCCAGTCCATGTTCTTCACCACCACACCACACTGGCTCTGACAGATGTTCCTAAAATACAACAGCACTGCAGGGTAGCCAGTTTCAGACTGACTACAGAGAAACAGAGCATACACAGAGTGTTTTATGAAGTCGATGTCACATATGCCTTGCAGGGAGGGGAATAAGACTTTGAATGAGTGATATGCAGGAACAAAATACAAGCATAGAAACAGAGCAAGACAGAAGGGGTCTCGCGGGCCATCTAGTCTGACCTCCAGCACCAGCTGGCTCCACTCACGACACCCTCACACAAGGACAATATGGAAACATGAAGAAATCATCAGGGGAACATTGGAAAACTATCATGATGCATCAAGATTTGGAATGACAGATAAAAACATTTAAAAAACCAGAAGTTACAGAATTTAACGGGTTTCAATGTTTGCTTTTTGGAAATTCCAGAAAGAGAGTGAGGGAGCTGGCCCCGTATTTGAATAGCACTTTGAGAAGCAGCTGGGCTGATTGGTGAGTCTCCAGCAAGACTCTGTTTGAAGAGTATCTGTTGTGTATCTTGGGACTCGTCTCCTTTTCCAGTAGAAGGAACCCGAATGGAAAAACCCTGGATACTGGGGGGGGGGGGGGGGGGGGGTTTTTTTTTTCCAAAAAATAAAACTTTAATTTTTTTGAGGACAACTCCAAGATAATTCAGACTCAAAAGGCACCCATTTCTGTATTTAATTCTATTAGGCCACCTTTCCACAGAAGGCCTTCTGCCCGCGAAGCAAGTGGACAACATTCACTCAGCGGAAGCGCTGAAGGAAGCTGCACAAAACACGGGAACAGCGCCAGGGGCAGCAGCAGGATCCAGCCCGAGGAGGTGCCCCGCGACACCTTGGGGCAGGCCGAGGGCGGCTGGGCATCTCCCTCCCAGGACCCTGCGCGGCACGTGTGGGGCAGGCTCCCCAGCTGCACGCGGCTCGAGCCAAGCCACACCTTGGAAGGAAACGAGCTGACCGCCCTGCGCCCGCGCTCCGCAGCCTCGGAGGGCCTCATCCGGCGGAGGCGCCTCGGGCAGGCGGGCATGGCCGACCTCTTCTGGGCTCCATCCCCCAGTGCGAACACGATGCTCTGCAGCGGGAGCAAAGGCCGTGCTCCAGTTTTCTGCAGACAGCCGTGTTGGGCTGGGCGGAACCTGGAGACTTGCGACAATTAAGTCGTGGGACTTAAAGTGGCCAAAGGCAGCTCCTGCGTCAGCCCTGAGGCGCTGCTTGGACTGGCGCCCGCAACCGCCGTGCATGTGGCCATCTCCAAAACACGGGCCTGGCAAATGCGGCCCACATATTTACTGCGGTGCACACCCCGCTTCAGTCAGTCAGTGCTCCTTGGACTCCATCCGCTTCTCAGGACGAAGTGCGCAGAGGCTTTGCGAGAACGTGGCCGCTGAAGAACAGCTTTAGACTGCAGGCGGGACTCCTGGTCAGATCCAGAATGCCCGCCACCTGTGCGTGCCGGTCCTTTGAGGTGCCTGCCCTGAAGGTTCTTCTCTTGTGTCGTCTGGACCCCTACTGCAAGCCGCTTGCGAGAGCCCCCCACCCCGAAACAGCGAGTGCCCCGAGAGGTCACGGAAGCATCTTGTGCTGCATGGCGGGGGTCCCCCGGGGCGGCCGTGCACGCTCCCTGCACGCCCGAGCAGACGGTCAATGCTCTCTTGATTGCGCACCCCCCGCAGACTCGCAAGGGTGTGCTGTCTTCCCTCTCCACAGCTGCGGTCCCAGTGAGCCCGCTGATGGGACCCAAAGCCACTGTTCATGCACTGCAAAGACCCAAACTGGCAAGCACCAGGATCCGGAGGACCTGCACATGTGTCGCCCCGCTTTCCTCAAGGTCCATTTTCCGCCTCCTTGTTCCGTGCGGCGGCTGCCCTCACTTGGCGTGGTCCACTTCCCGCTGGCGGGGGGGGGGGGGCGGGAGGTGCTTCACTCAAGGCGAGTAAGGAAAATCCTTCGGTGGCTGTCAAAGAAAGGAGAGGCTGCACTCCAGAACAGCGTGTGCAGCGCACGAAGGGACCTGGCTTGCTTGCGCTGGAGCACACGGAGCGGCGTTCTCAGCCTCGGAAGCTGCGGGTCACCTTCTCGGCAGAACACCAGCCCTCCGCACGCATGAGCCGAGCCTGAAGTGCCCCGGGATCGGTCGGAAGGCTTCCCTCGGCGCTCCACAGATCCCGCTCTACCCCCAGTTCACCTTGCAAGCGCGAAGATGCCTCTGCAGGCCGGCAGCCTCTCCTTCCTGCTTTCTGGGGTTTTGCTGGGGCTGCTCTGGATGCCAGGTAAGACTTTCCGGCACCCTCCAGTGTAATGGAGCCTGGATTTCTTCTTTGCTTGTGAGAAGAGGCGTATCACGAAAGCGGCATCTCAAGCGACTGCAAACTTGCTCTCTGAAGGAAGGCGCACTCCTAAACTGGGGCCAGTCCATCCACGAGCTTTGCAAGCCTTCGCTCAAACAGCTCCAGAGCTGCTGCCGATTCGATTCTAAGGTTTCTGGTGTGACCTCCCACCCAAGGGAGCGGGTAGATCCTCTCCATGGGCACCTCTGCATGGGTCTTTCTGGTTAGTTTCGTACTTGGAAACGGGGCTGAGGGTGCCTCGCAGCTCCATAGAAACCCGGCCTTCGGAGCGGGCATGCTGGAGCCGCAGCACACGGCCATCGTCTAAATTGCAATTCAATCGCCCGTGCAAGGGCAGCAGCCGCCCTTTGGAAATGCACCTGGTTAGTAATTGGAAAAGGTGTGTCTTGATCTGTAAGCGAACCTTGCAAGATGTCAATAGAAGTGCCTGCCAGCGAAACGGGACACCGTCATTAAACTTTCAGGCCGAGGAGGGGTGGACGTGTCTTGCCAGGCCCGAGCACAAAGCCAAGGAGGGGACGGGCCATGGGGGAAGTGGGGTCCAGAGAGCCTCGGGGAGCTGGGATCCGGGTTCAAGTCCCAGTTTCCCCCGCGCTGGCCAGGGAACCCTTGCTTCCCTGCCTGTCCCATGGAGGGAAAAACGCGCCCCAGGCGATGCTGCCAAGACCAGCCACGCACAATTCACATGACGCAGTGGCGGCCACAGCGGCCGGCTCGTCCTTGCGCAGGCGGGTCTGCCATGCTCTGTGCGCCACCCTGAGGCGCCTCTGGGCCCCGGGTCCACGGGAGAGCCCCAGGCGGAGGGTGGGCCGGGCTGGGACATGCCCACCCGCACGCTGGTGACCTGGCAGCCCCGCCCTTGCAAGCACAGAGGGTCCCGCCGGCCCCTGCCTGACAGGAGCCATTTCCACCCTGGGGCACACGGTGTGCCTGAGAAACGGGAGTCGTAAGAGGAGCGGAGGAAGACCGGAAGCTGCTCCCTCGCTGTTCCCAGCGGTGGCCCCGCTTCTCAAGAATGGGCTAGCAGCTGGAGGCAGACGCAGGCCCAGCGGAATCGCCCCCGGCAAGTGCGGATGGGAAGACGGGCAGAAGCGAGGCGGGAGCTGGGGCTGCGGCGCCACCACAGCCCCGAGGAGCCCTGCCTGGAGGGGGCTTCTGCCTCGAGCTCCCCGGGGAAACCAGACGTCGCCGTTCCCAGCGCATCGCCGGGGGGCACCACCCACCGCCGCCATGCAGCCCCCGGGATGCGTTCAGTGCCCCCCACACTCCCCCAAAGCCAGCACTGAATCTTCCTGCCCCCGCCCCCCCCCCCATGGCAGTGCAAAAGCCAAAAGCCCCAGTGGAGCCACTGAGGATGGGAGTGGAATATTGATTAGATTAGATTAGATTAGATTAGATTAGATTAGATTAGATTAGGATTAATACCAATTAATATCCCACTTTCTTTTTAAGATCTCAAAGCGGTGCAGGTCGTTACTGCGACATTGCACCGATTTCCTGCCCTTTCTCCTCTCGGCAGAAGCCCACGGCGGCCCTCCCGGGTCTCCGTGACTGGTGGATTCCCCGCCCTCCTTCGCAGCCCCCAACCCGCCTCAGCCACACCTCCAGTGCGTGGCCTGTTGGGCCGCCAGGTCTGCCCACCCTGCCCGTGGCTCACGCCCGGCCCCTCGGATGACTCACACACAGCAAGCCGGGCAGGGGCTGCATTCCCATGACACGACAACCCGGCCCGTCGCGTGAGCTGTTCCGTGGGCCCAGCAGATAGCGGTGGTCACTGTGGGCTGCCCCCCACCGTGTCCCCCGGTTCCGCCTCTATCACCCGGGGAGCCTGGTGGCTGCACCGGCCCGGTCTCTGCTCTGCTGTGACTGCAGACGCTTTCTGGTCACTCCCCCCCCCCTTTTTCTTTTCTCTCGGGACCCCTTCACAGGGTCGCCTGGGGCAGCGGTCCTCCAAAGCGCCCAAGCAGGCTGCCACTTTCCCCATTATCTTTAGCTGCCAGAAATGTGCACAGTACTTCTGATTTTTTGTATGTTAGGGGAGAGGGGTGTTTGCCGACCTCCAACTGGCCTGCGCAGGAAGTCTTGCCTGGCCCGTGTCCCGGCCAGTGTCTCGTGCCAAAATGTGGGCGGCGACACCCACAGCAACTGGCCAGGCCCGGCCCAGATGGCCTTCCACCTGATGGCCCTCAGGAGGCAAGCCAGGCGGCAGGCGGATCTTCACTGGGGAAAGCGGGCTGCAGGCAGCTCTCCCCCAGGGCGGTGTGATCCTCAAGATTTTAAACATCGCCCCAACGGTTTCCAGGGACTGCCGCCTTTGGACACTTCCCTGAGCCTCCGGGTTCTCCAGCAGCGCAATGGCTACTGCCCCCACCCTGTAAGAGAAGCAGTCGAAAGTGCGCTCTCCTCTGGATCGGGGACTTTGACAGAGCCCCGTGGGACTGTCTGGACCGACCCGAAGGCGGCTGCCACCGGAGCGCAGGGAGCAAGCCAGCCCGGCCCGGGCGAGCCTGGCGAGGGCAGCAAGCGGGGCTCCCTGGTCTTGGCAAGAGGCTTGCCACTTCCCCAGTGCCACTGGCCTCCCACATGCGGCCAATGCAACAACCCACCGTGGTGCCAACGACCCCTACGATAAACCGCGGGTTGTGAGGGCGGCGAGTCGCCAAAAGCAGCCACAAAAGCAGCAGGAAGCCCCCCAAGGGACCCACGAGAGCCCACCGCAGAACGCGAGCCCATCTTGGGGAGCTGCCCCCCACGGGCTGCTGGCACGAGAACCCAGCCACGGGGCGGGGGCTCCCTGCCAGGGGGCGAGGATCAAATCGTGTCCCCACATGGGAGGGCCGAGCGAGAGCTGTGCCGGGGCTGGCGAGGCTTCCTCTCTGGGCAGAGGGCACCGGGCGCCACGAGGGGAAGATGCCAGCGGAAGCTCCAGGCTGGAGAATGTGGGCTGGCGCGGGAGGATGGCAGAGGGCCGTGCTCAGAAGGGGGCAGGAGAGAGACGTCCCAGAGACCCTCTGGGCCCCAGGCCTGCCTCAGAGCAGAGCTGCCCCAGAGTGTGGGAGCCCGGCAGAACGAGTGGCAGCGCCCAGGCGCCACGGCCAGGCGGGAGAGGAGAGGAGAGGAGGAAGCAGTGGGCCCTGGCTGGCTTCTGCTTGCATTCTGCTGCCACAGCGAAGTGCTCGGTGGCCGGAGTAGGCCAGGCCCGTGTCCGCTCCGTGCCCCCTCAGCCTCCCCAAGCTTTACGTGCTCCTTCTCTCTCCCCTCCCCACCCTCGGTCCCCCTTCCCCAGGCAGCTCGGGGGCACAGGGCAAGTTCGCGTACAAGCTGCTCGGGGACTTGTTTGCCAACTACTCCAACGCGCTGCGGCCAGCGGAAGACACGGACCGGGCGCTCAACGTCACGCTGCAGGTCACGCTGTCGCAGATCATCGACATGGTGAGCCCGGCCGCACCTTCGAGCGGCCAGCCGGCGACTCGGGGGCCACGGGCTGGCGCCATCTTGGCCTGAAAGCCCCTCCTTGCCCCAGGCTCGTGCCCCGCTGCCAGGGGCTGTCCAGCCCCCGCTCGGCGGGCACAGAGGCTCCCGGGGTGGTGGGGAACTTCCTTGTTGCCGCGAGGTATTGAGGGCCCCCGGCTTGGATCGGGCGCTGGCGGAAGGAGGCACCCGCGTGCCACCTCCGCCTCCCGCTGCCAGTCGCTGGGGCGCCCGCTGGCGAGCTCCCTGCTGGGCCCCGGCTGCCCACGGGAGGTGGCGGCGGCCGGGCGGGACGGGCTCCCCGGGACTACCGAGCGGCACGGCTGCCTCGCGTGGCCAGGGACACGCCAGGGGCCCGTCCTGCCGCCTCCAGGCTGGTTCTGGGCCCTTTGCCCCAGACTGAGCGTTCGTGTCAGGCACTGGCGTCGCCCCACGGCCAGCCGCGGGCGCAAGGGACACGGGTGCGCTGGAGAGGAGCCGGCGTCCGCCCTGCTGCTGCTCAGGGCTGACGCCCTCAGGGGCGGCTTGACGCAGCCTGCCTGGGCCAGCGCAGCCTTTCGACGGCCACGTGCCGGGCGCCTGCTGGCGGCATGGGCGGCTCGGCGGGGCCTCTGCGCGCCTCGCACCGCTCTGCAGGCAAGCACAGGGAGCAGCCCCACGCCAGCCCGGGGGCCCTCGGGTCGCGCCCCATGTGTCTTTGGAGGCCTGCCAGCAAGCGGATGGCGCCCAAAGCGCTCCGGCCCGGCTGCCCCCGGGATGCCCCAGGGAGGCGGGGCACAGGAAGAATGGCCCCAGGGCCCCTGCAGCCCGCCCTGCCGGCGCGCCGTGCCTTCCCGCTGGCGGGCCCCGGAGACCCCTTTTCCTCTCGTGTTCCAGGACGAGAGGAACCAGATCCTGACGGCTTACCTGTGGATTCGGCAGGTCTGGGTAGACGCCTACCTCAGCTGGAACAAGGAGGCGTACGGCGGCATTGACTCGATCCGGATCCCAAGCAGCTACGTCTGGCGGCCAGACATCGTTCTCTACAACAAGTGGGTCCGCCGCGCGTGGGGCGGAGAGGAGGGGGTGCTTCCGGCAGCCGAGAGGCTGGCCTTCCAGGAGCATCACCGGACTTGGCGGGGGGCATGTGACTAAGGGGGCCCCCCGGCCCCCCCTGCCATAAACGCCATGCGCTAGATGGGGATTGGCACGAGGAAGGGATGGGCTAGAGGACAGACAGACAGACCTCCCAGAATCCCCAGAAGTCTGGGTGATCTGGAGGTGAAAATTCACGGACTGGGTTTCCTTCTGCCCTCCGGCTCAGCCCATTTGTCGTCTGTTGTCTTAGGATTTTCACAGTCATCAAATGCAAATAAGACCTGGGCAAAGAGGCTGATTTATTATTATTATTATTATTATTATTATTATTATTATTATTATAACATTTCTATGCCGCCCCTTGCCGAAACCTCGGGGCGGCTTACAACATGATAAAATACATTGAAATACAATAGTACATAATAAATTACCATTAAATATAAAAATACAAAAAAATACATTGATTTACAAATACAAAATTAAAATTATCAGTATAAAATAAAAATATAGGAGGAGAAAGAGAAGGAAGAAGAAGTTGCCCAGGCCAGATCATATGTTTTAACAATTGAAATGATGTTTAAATAAAAAGGTCTTTACCTGGCGCCGAAAAACCAGTAACGATGGTGCCAGGCGGACCTCTTTGGGGAGTGAATTCCATAGGTTGGGCGCCACCGTAGAGAAAGCCCTCCTCCGGGTACTTACTCTCCTAATTTCTTTCATGGAGGGTTCCCGGAGAAGGGACTCTCCCGCAGATCTCAAAGGGCGGTCGGGCATATACGGACGTAAGCGCTCGTTCAGGTAGCCAGGACCCAAGCCGTTTAGGGCTTTGTAGGTCATAATCAACACCTTGAATTGGGCCCGGGCTTCAATGGGAAGCCAGTGAAGCTGATGGAGGACTGGAGTCATGTGAGCATAACGCCCCGTCCCCGTCAGCAACCTGGCAGCTCTATTTTGCACCAATTGAAGTGTTCGGACTGTCTTCAGGGGAAGCCCCACGTAAAGCACGTTGCAGAAGTCTAGGCGGGAAGTCACCAGCGCGTGTGTCACCGTCGCCAGGCAGTCGTACTCCAGGGAGGGGCGCAGCTGATCAATCAGCCAAAGCTGAAGGAAGGCGTTCCTCGCTACCGCTGTCACCTGAGCTTCCAAAGAGAGCTCCGGGTCGAGGAGTACTCCTAAGCTGCGGACCTTATCCCTAAGAGGGAGTGTTGCACCATTCAGGACCAGGTCAAATCCACCCTCTCCGAAACCCGATCCGCCAACCAACAGGACCTCCGTCTTGTCTGGGTTGAGTTTCAGTTTATTGGCCCTCATCCATTCCCTTACCTCGGCCAAGCACTGGTTCAGCACAGCCACAGCCTCACCTGGATTAGTGGAGAATGAGAGGTAAAGCTGGGTATCATCAGCGTACTGATGATTCCGCAGCCCACACCTCCTGATGACCTCTCCCAGCGGTTTCATATAGATGTTAAATAGCAGAGGGGATAGAATGGAGCCCTGTGGTACCCCATGGCATAGCTGCCATGACGTAGAGACATGGTTCCCCAGCACTACCTTCTGGAATCGACCGTCGAGATAGGAGCGGAACCACTGCAAAGCAGTGCCTCCAACCCCCAATCCCGCAAGTCTATCCAGAAGGATACCATGGTCGATGGTATCAAAAGCCGCCGAGAGGTCCAGAATTTAGGAGGTCTCAGGAGAGCATCTGGGCCTGTGGGTGTCCTTGCAGGGGTCCCAGAACCCCGGTCTGCTGCCCGCCAGGCTGCCGGCTGCCTCAGACCCGCTGGCCCGACGGTTCCCCGGGGCTGTCGGCCGTGGTGCTTCCCTCCAGCTGCTCTGAGGGCTGCTTGTCCAGTGGCTCCACGCACTCGCCTCCTCGGCGAGGGGAGAAGCCGCCACGGGCAGGATGAGGGTGGCAGGCCCGGTGCCCGCTGCCCCTCAGGACGCCGGCGGGCCGACTGGCCTCCCACGAGGCTCCCTGAAGTCCCGCCAGGCCCCTGGAGGAGCTGCTGCCGCTGCGGTCACAGACGGCTCTGCTGGGCCCAAGGCTTCAGGCCGCTCCGAAACGGGCCCTCTTCTCCGGGAGGGCCGGGGGTGCTTCGGAGGGCGGCCCTGGCCTCGGCCCCCAGAGCCCGCCACGGCTCAAGGTCTCCAGCGGGCGAGCGGCAAGCCTCTCCACTTGGCCTCCCTTGCGGCTGCCTTCTGGCAGCACGGCCGGCGGCCCGCACGGGGCCCCACCGGGCCGGCGTGCCTCACGCGGCTCCCCTCTCCCGCTTCCCCAGAGCGGACGAGCAGTTCGCCGGCTCCATGGAGACGAATGTGGTGATCCGGCACGACGGGCGGGTCACGTGGGACTCCCCGGCCATCACCAAGAGCTCGTGCCGGGTGGACGTCTCCTACTTCCCCTTCGACGGGCAGCAGTGCCGCCTGACCTTCGGCTCCTGGACCTACAACGGCAACCAGATCGACCTGCTCAACCAGCAGGAGACGGGCGACCTGGCCGACTTCGTGGAGAACGTGGAGTGGGAGGTGCTGGGCATGCCGGCCACGCGCAACGTGGTCGTCTACGGCTGCTGCTCGGAGCCCTACCCGGACGTCACCTACACGCTGCTGCTCCAGCGCCGCGCCTCCTTCTACGTCTTCAACCTGCTCCTGCCCTGCATCCTCATCTCCCTCCTGGCCCCGCTGGGCTTCTACCTGCCCGCAGACTCCGGGGAGAAGGTCTCGCTGGGCGTGACGGTGCTCCTGGCCCTGACCGTCTTCCAGCTGCTGGTGGCGGAGAGCATGCCCCCCTCGGAGAACGTGCCCCTCATCGGTGAGGGCCCTCCTGAGCCGGGCCCCGGGCCCCTCTCCCCGCCCCCCCCCGCCATGGCACCTGTGGCGGCACCGGGCCGGCCTCCTGCTGATGGCGGCCGACGGGGGGGCTTGCAGGGGACGGGGCGGCATGGCCAACCCCTCCCCAGTGGGAAGAGTGGGCTGTGGATGATGGGCATGTTAGTTTTGGGTGGCAGGCAGGGGAAGGCCATTCTGCTGGGACCCTGAGAAGGAGGCTGAGCCGAGGGTCTTGGGGGGCCTTCCTCGCTCCATGGGGCTGGGCACTCAGTCAGGACGGGCGGGTTTGCCAGTCCACCCTCGGAAGCTCCTCTGGCTCTCGGCCCAGCCCACCGTCCACCCGCTGCCCCAGGCCGCTCCACTGCCCCAGCCTCCCAGGGCCTCTGCCCCCTGCACTCCCGGCAGACGACCATGCATGGCTGCTGATCCTGCTGGCCACATGCCACTGCTTGCGTCTGAGGCTGGACGCCCGCGTGCCCCAGCTGCTGGGGAGCATGGGTGGAGGGGGCTGCGGCAGGCCTGTTCCACAAGCGGGGGTCCTGTGTGGGCTGGGGTAGATGCGGTGGGCTGACAAGGCCTTGGACTCCTCCCGGGCCTTCCCTGCACGGGACACCCCAAACCAAGGCGCGGGCCGGTGCCCTTCGCTTCTCTCCCTGCTGGCCAGCCCTGCCGGAAGGCAACTCAAACCGGCCGAGCAGTGCGGGGAGCTCTGGCCAGGGGCCCCCCAGCGCTCTGGCGCCTCCGCTCCCTCTTCCAAGAGGCGGGAGAGCCCCCAGGCCTCCTGCTGGCAGGCGAGCTTTAGCCCGCTTTGGTCCTGCCCACCGGAATGCAGCCCCCAGGCTTCTCCGGGGCGGAAAGAGCCCCGCCACCGCTGGCGCCCCTCCCCGCGCCCGCCCGGGGCAGGGACCTCTCCTCCGGCAGCGGCTGACGGGCCGGGCGCTCTCGCCCCTGCAGGCAAGTACTACATCGCCACCATGACCCTGATCACGGCCTCCACGGCGCTGACCATCTTCATCATGAACCTGCACCACTGCGGGCCCGGCGCGCGGCCCGTCCCGCGCTGGGCGCGCACGCTCATCCTGCGGCACATGGCGCGCCTCTTCCTGGTGCACGAGGTCGGCGAGAGCTGCGGGGGCCCGCGGCGGGACGCCGAGCCGCCCGCCCCGGCCCCGGCCCCGGCCCC
>NW_025336610.1:464881-475177 GCF_004798865.1 Varanus komodoensis
GCTCACCTTTGCGCCGGCTCTCCTCGAACTCGCGCCGGGCCGTGTCGATGTAGCGCTGCACCAGCGCCTTGAGCACCTGGCGGCGGTAGGCGACGCGGCTGTCGGCGCGCAGGCCGCCCTCCTCCACCGACGGGTTGGACTGCGCGGGGAGGGAGCGGGCTGAGGCGGCGCTCTGCACGCGCTCCGGCGTCCCTGCCGCCGCTTCGCCTGGGCTGGGGCTGCACGCGCGGCCGGCCGAGCGCCCCCGCCCCGCTCTCCGCCCGCGCCTGCTGCGTGGGCAGCCCGTGGGCAGCATCGCCCTCCTCTCAGCGGCCGCTGCTCCGGAGGCGGAGTGGCCCGGGCGATGGCTGCATCGCCTGCCGGGAGGCCTCGGACGCGGGGCCACACAGCGGCCGTTTGCCGCGGGCGAGAGCGGGCAGCGCGGAGCAAAGGCCCACGCGGCGCCGCGCATGCCGGAGGCACTGCCCGAGGCGCCCGCGGCCCGTGTGCGCGGACCTTGCGCCGGGAGGCCGAGCGGCCGCCGTGAACGCGCGGGGCCGGGGGCAGGGCTGCTCCCTCGCGCCCTCGTCTGGGATGGAGGTGTCGTGTCGCAGCCTCAAAGCGTGCAGTTTGGAGCAGCCGAAGCAAGGACCCGCTGACAGCCCCCCCCCCGCATCACCCCAAACCAACCGCAGCGGAAGGGGCAGCCCCCCACCGCACAGCCCACCCCTGCCCGGCCATGGGAAAGGCGGCGCATGGCCCGCCCGGCCCTCGGAGTGGACGGCAAGCCGTCGGAAAGGCCCCTGCGAACTTACGATGGTGGGGAGCGGGGGATACTTCTGCTGCCGCTTGGGCTTGTAGCAGCACATGAAGCGGAGGAGGCCCCTGTGGGTGCGAAGGAAAGAGCAGTTGCGCTGCGGAGAAGGGGCCTCCCCAGAGGGCCGGGTCCCAGGCGGCCCAGGGCGTGCCACCCTCGGCACCACGGCCGCTGTCCCCCACACGCCCCTCTGCTCGCCTGCGCCGCACATGGGAACCTGCTGCCAAGGACAGCCAGCAGCCTGGCCAGCCTTCCCAGCCTGGGGCTCTCCAGATAGATTGGACTACAGCTCCCATCATGCCAGGCTGGGGACAAATCGCAGGCTGATCTACGTGGAGCTCACAGCTGCCGAGGGACCGGCCTGCAGGAACGCCAGGCTGCTCGCGTGAGCCATGGGCCCCCGAGGCTGGGGGGGGGTCTTCGGGCGCACTGCAGCCAACTCACCTGATGGCATAGAAGATGGACTTTGGAGTTGGGATTATGTTGAAGGGGACTGGGAGTGTCAGGCCTTCCCTGAAGAAAGACAGGTAGAGCTTCGAGCGTGCAAATTTCCACTCCACGTCGGCATCGTTCTGCAGGGATCGCATGGGAGGAGCGGGGACAAGAGCGGTCAGGTCCCGGGGGGCCCATCCGTTCCTCGCGGTTCTCAGCCGCGGCGGTGGCAGCATCTCCCAGTCCCGAGTCTGGCAGGGCCTGGGGGACCCGTCCCCACGCCGGGATGCCCCGGGAAGTCTAGCCAGGAGCCTGTGGGGGCACTCCTGGTGGGCATGTGCCACGGTGCTCCTCCAGGGGCGGGTGGGCTAGTGATGGTGTGATAGCCCTCTGCCAGTCCTCAAGCGGCTGTCGCGTGAGGAGGGCCAGGATCCTTCCTCAGTCATCCCAGTGCGGGACACGGAGCAGGGGGCTCAGCTACAGGAAGCCCACTTCCAGCTGGACACCAGGCGAACTTCCCTGACGGTGAGAGGCGTGCAACCGAGGAACCCCGACTCGGGAGGCGGCGGTGCTTCCCTCCCACCCCGGAGGCATTCGGGGTGCGACTGCGCAGCCTCTGGGAGGCACGCTTGAACCGGGGGTCCTGCCCGGAGCAGGGGCTGGGCCCCAGGGCCCCCCACCCCTCCGGCTTGGCTATGCCGTGATGCTGCAGGTGGCTGCATCTCCTCTGAGCGCACGCTCCCGTCCATGCGGTCGAGTCGCGGCACCTGGGGCGCCGGAGCAGGGGAGGCACGGGGCCCCTGGCCACCTTACGGGCCCCCAGAAGCGCTCACCTCTATTTTCTGGAAGGAGTTGGTGATCATGGCGATGAGCATGTTCAGCAGGACGACCACCATGACGATGGTGAAGACCCCGTAGAGCACGCGGCCCATCAGCTCGGCCAGGAAGAACTTGGGCATGTCCACCACATTGTGCTCCTCCATCCCGAGCATGGTCCAGAAGAGGAACTGGAACGTCTCGTTGAAGCTGCCGGGGGGGGGGGGGGGCCAGAAGGGGGGTTGGGGCTGGGGCCAGCCTTCCCCACAAAGCCCCTCTCCTGCCCCTCGGGGACCTTGCCTGGACTGGCGAGGCCTCCACGCAGTGCTGGGATTGCAGGACCGGGAAGAGCCGCGCTGGGGGGCAGTGCCAGGGCGCTGGGGGCGGGGGGAGCCCCTGGCACTGCAGGCCAGCCAGGCTGACCTCCACCGGGAGGAGTCTGGGGCACGTCAGGGGGCAGGCTGCACGGCGTGGGCACGAGGGGGGGCCGGGAGACATCCCGCCTGGCCGCTCTCAGCTGTTTCGCGGCAGGTGGACCTGGGAGCGCTGCGGGCACCACAGGCCTGGGCTGCAGCCAGGCCCCGCCTCGGCCACTGGCGCCCGGACCTCCCCGGCTGGCCCAGGCAGACGCTGCGCCCGGCGCCCCGCTCGCCCTGCCGCCGCCGCTGCGGGGGGGCCGCCTCACCTGCCCAGCCGCTCGGAGTCCTGGTAGTACACATAGATGTTGTTCATCCCACACAGGAAGGCCGTCAGGATGATCATCATGATGAACATGAACCTGGGGGCAGGAAAGCAGCGACAGGCACTCGCTTGGCACCCCCCAGGCCAGCGGACCCAGGCGGCCACCTCCCCGACCCCAGGGGGCCTGCCGGACACCCGGGCCAGGGAGCTGTGGCCGTGGGGCGGCACAGAGAAGGCCAGAGGAGCCGCAGGCGGTCGGTCCGGAGCGGCCCCTCTGGGAGGCCCCCAGGGTCTCTGCTTCCCTGGCCCGCAGCCTCAGCACAGGCCTCCTCCGGACAGAGTTAAGCTGGGGGAGGAGGGATGCTGGGCGAGGAGTGGGCAGGATGGGGCGCTCTGTCCATCCGTCCTGGTGCAAAGCCCCCGGTCCTGGATGCGAGCATGCTTGCTTGCTTGCAGAGAGCTCCCCTGTCCACCCCCGGGCTCTATTCTGCACCCACCGGTGCTGCCCGCCTGCCTGCTGGCCCCCACCTGCTGTGGGGCGAGGGCCAGCCCCTCTGGCTAGGACGGGCAGCGAGCTCCGTTTTGCGGGATGGGGGCAGCGTGGCTGGGCCCGCCGGCGGGCGGAGGGCCAGGCGCCCTACCGGATCATGTCGTCGATCATCTTGCCGATGGAGATCTGCAGCGTGCCCAGAGTCTCGTGGGCCGGCAAGATGTAGGCCAGGCGGGTGAAGCTCAGCATGCTGGTCACCGCGAAGAGCACCTCGGCCATGAACTGGGGGTCCTCCGTGCGCCACTCGTCCCGCTCTGAGTGGGAGGAGGGGGGTGAGGACGGGGCCCCCGAGGCGCCCAGGGCTGTTCTGGAGGCGAGCAGCTCCCACTGCCTCATGCGGGGAGCCCTCCGGGGCGCCACGGGGTGCGGCTGCCCCCCCGCCCCCCGGGAAGCATTTCCTCATTGAGTGTGGGAGCCCAGCTCGTTGCACTTCCTCCGCGGGAGGACGCGGCTGGAGTGGAAGCCAGCTCTCGGTCCATTTCGGCCAAATTTCACACATTCGGGATGGAAAAGGCGTGGATTTCCAGTTCCGTGGGGGTGGGGACAGGAGGCAGGGGTGCGTGGGCAGAGGCGATGCGAGCAGGCGTGGGGACCTCGGCTCTCCCTCCTGCGGGGGCGCCCGGGCAGGCGTGCCCACAGAGCTGGGCGCCGGCTCCGGGGGGCGGGGGGGGCTCACCGGCCTGGGTGTAGTAGTGGCACTCGAGCGAGGAGGAGCCGCTCTCCAAGCAGCTGGTGCCCTTGATGAAGATGAGCACGCGCAGCACGAAGGAGGCCAGGTACATGCTGAGGATCACGATGTCCAGGAAGTTCCACCAGTCCAGCAGGTAGCTGCGCAGGCCCTCGATCCAGACCTCCTTGCACTCGAACCAGAAGAACCCTGCGGAGGCGAGCCGGGGCGGAGAGCCCAGGGCCGCTTCCCGGGTCCCGGCGCGGCCCCGTGGGACTCTTCCCCCACGGCCCCCCCCGGGTGGCAGGCCACGCTCCCCCCCGGGCCAAGGGGGCCCCCCCCGGGGCGCCCCCCAAGCCCCCCCCCCCCCCCCCCCCGCCTTGGGCCACCCAGCGCCCGGCTGTCCTCATCGCTGCAGCTCTCTCCTGCACAGTCACGGCACAGCAGAGTTGGAAGGGGCCACGAAGGCCATCAGGTCCGCCCCTGCTCAGCGCATGACCCCCGTCAAACCGTCTCCCTCAGAGGGCTGCCCAGCTGCCCCCTCAGGAAGAGCCCACCGCCTGCCTAAACGGGCCCCCTGTGGCATCGCTGTAAGGCAGGAAGTTCTTCCCAGCATCCGGCCGGAAGCCGGCCTCCTGGACCTGGTGCCTGTCATTCCGTGCCTGCACCCCGGATGCCCAAGGAGCGCCCCTGCCCTCCCCCAGGCAGCAGCCCTTCAGGGACGTGAAGCAGGGTGGGCTCCTCCCTCCACGGCCAGGAGGGCCTCCCCACCACCCACCTGCCACCCAGATCATGTGGAGCGAGGTCTCCCACATGGTCTGGTTGCGCCCCTTGAAGGCCTCCTGGTGGTGCTCCAGGACCAGCGACTCCACCAGCAGGAACACCAAGAACCAGAGGTACGAGGCCGAGTGCAGCAGGAACTTGATCACCGGGATCTTCAGTATTTTGCCCACCTGCCAGGAAGGGGCGCATGGCGGGTGAGCGGGCGGAACGCCGCATTCCCCTTGGAAAACGGGCAAGGAATTCCGCCTGGGACGTGGCGCCTCCAGCCCTCAGCCCCACCGAGGAACCTGGCATGTTCCCCCAGCATCAGAGCGCCGCTCCGACTTGCTCTCCTACGCCACGTGATCTCCACGCCGCCAGAGTCAGGAGGAAGGACTCTGAGAGGGCGCCAACGTGCCCAGGGGGCCGCGTTTGTGTGGCGTGGGCACAGAGGCATGGCCACGCGGTAGGGGTGGGCCACAGCGCCCGGGGGCAACCGGAGCCGGCCTGTCCATGGCCCAGTTCAGGAGGGGCACCGTGGGAGGTGGAGAGCAGGCCTGGGCATGTGCCCGGCTTGGCAACCCCGTGGAACTCCTCCGGGCGGCCCGGCCCACCCGGCCCCTTCCAGGCGATGAGCGATGGGCCTCGGAGTGCGCCCCTCACCTTGGACTTGGGGGCAAACCAGTAGATCAGGCAGAGGAAGGGCATGGCCAGGAAGATGGCGCAGGAGATGAAGACCTTCCAGAGGCTGGTGCTGCCCCGCCAGCTCTGCAGGCTCCCGCACCAGATGGACGAGAGCACCTGCTGGCAGATGGGGTGCGCCACGAACTGCGGCGACAGGGGGCAGCGGCTGAGCCGGGCGGGCCAGGGCCACCCGGGCCCTCCAGCAGGGGTGGGTCAGAGGGCCCCGGGTGGCACGCGGGCACCGCCTCTGGATGGCCCAGAGCGGTGCCTCATCCGGCGTGTAAGGCCATCCCCCAGCCCCGCCTGCCCTGCCCTGCCCTGCCTGCCCCACCTGCCCAGATGGACGCCCCGTCCGGCGTGTAAGGCCCCCCCCCCAGCCCCGCCCCGCCCCGGCTCACCTGCTTCTGGTTGTAGTTGACGGCCAGGCGGAGCCGCGCCAGGTTGGGGATGCCCTCCTCGAAGGCCTGGTCGTCCACGTCCTCCTCGTCCTCGTCCATCGCGTCGTCGCCCACGTCGTTCAGCACGGCCGTCACCTCGCTCTGGTTGCGGCACATGCCCAGCAGCTCGAAGGCGAACTCCTGGCACAGCTGCTCCAGGGCCAGGTAGTCCGGCTGGTGGACAGCAGAGGAGCCGGCCGGCGTGAGGGGGGCCCTCCCCTGGAAAAGCACCCAAGTCCCCGCCTCTCCTCGGGGCAGAGCCCTCTGCCCCCGCCCTTCCTCAGCCCTCGCCCGCGCAGGCTCGCCACCCCGTCCGGGTCGCAGCAGAGGTCCCCCCTCCCAAAGGGAAGCGATTTCTCCTGTTGCTGTAACAGGGAAGGCATGCGCGCCTTGAGCATGTGCACCCACACGGATGTGGCCCTCCCACTGATTAAAAGCATGACGTGAGCATCGCTTTCAAGCATCGCCCTCAAAGTAGAGTTGCTTTGCCCGGCAGGAATGGGCAAAATTTGCCCAAGGAAATTTGGGATTGTGGCCAGGTAAGTGTTGATGCTGTTGATGCGTAATGAGCCAAAATGAAATTCTTGTACATGCTTAATTGCAAGACTTCATAATTCGCTCCTTTATTATCAATCTAAGCAAGTGAAGTCTAGACAGAATTTGCAGGTCAGAATAAGGTTCATGTTCATAGAGGAATCAGCCTCAGAGTGGGATCATCCGAAAAATTAACTTTTCTAGATTTAGCAACAGGTACTGAGTGGTTGTATTTGTCAAAATCTTGGCCTGAAGTCCCTTTCTTAGGCTTCGTGAAGTATAAAATAGAAGGGAAGGGAAGGGAAGCCTCAGAGTCACGCTTCTTACCCAAACTGATCTTGGTTTTGGTGTCTTTTTTGCAAGAGCGGACCGCATGCCCTGGGAACTGCCAGGTGCCCGTGTTTGTGAGGCACACAAACCGGCCGACGTAGCGGGCGGCTCCGAGGCGCCCAAGGTACGTCTGGCAAAGGCCGCGGGACCGGAAAGGGAGCCACGCCGGGGCGGGGCAGGGACAGACCTTAAATTCGGGCTCCTTCTTGGAGAGGCGCTTGAGCTCGCGGCTGAGCTTGAAGGCGGTCAGCATGGCATCCTCGCTGGCGATGGAGAGGTGGGCCCGGCTGGCGATGCCTTTGTACGTGTTGATGCGAGAGAGCGAGAACTTGAGCAGGTCGAACTTGCGGCCGTTGGAGCACTCCAGGCAGGCGCACGAGACCTTGTGGGGCCGCGAGATGGCGTGCCCCTTCTTCATCAGCATGTCCACGATCTCGTAGAGGTCCTTCTCGCACGCCAGGGTGAGGGGCGTCACGCCGGGGGCGAAGCGCGAGTTGTCGATGGAGTTGTCGAAGAAGGCCAGCGAGAAGGACTTGATGTCCATCTTGAGGCCCTTCTCCTGGTCCAGCCGGTCCAGCAGCAGCTTGACGACGCTGGGCTGGTTCGTGTCCACGGCGACCAGCAGGGCCTCGTGCACCTGCCGGAAGTCGAACTTGACGAAGCGCAGCAGCGTCTTGCTCATCTCCTCGCCGCCCGTGCGGATGGCCATGTTCAGCGCCTCTCGCCACGCCCGGTCCTCGGCCTCGTCCAGCTGCCGCAGGATCCCGTCGCTCACCTGCAGCAGCTGCTGCACCTTCCCCAGGTGGCCGTCCTGGATGGCGCCCAGCAGCCCCTCCGGGAACTTCAGCTTCTTGTTAACGATTTCTTTCCAGTTGGCTTGCTGAGGGGAGGGGCAGAAGGACAACGGCGGTTGTCGGTTTGTTGCACGCTCTGTGGCCCTGGAGCTGGCAGGGCCCCCGGGAGGCCGCAGAGGCCACCTAGGCCAGGCCCCGCTCGCTCGCTCGCTCGCTCATTCAGTGTGGATAAGGGCAAGGTCTTGCGCTTGGGGCACAGGAAAGGGTGTCATAAGTGCAGGTCAGGGGACAAGTGGCTGGAGAGCAGCACTTGTGAAAGGGACCTCGGGGTGCTGGTCGACTGCAGGCTAAACGTGAGTCAGCCGTGTGATGCAGTGGTCAAGAGGGCGAACGCTACCCTTGGTTGCATAGCCAGAAGTGTGGCTTCCAGATCCAGAGAGGTATTGCCGCCACTCTACACGACTCTGGTGCGCCCACAACTGGAGTCTTGTGCTCAGTTCTGGGCCCCTCGTAACAGGAAGGATATAGCCAGGTTGGAGTCAGTGCAGCGTAGGGCCACAAGGTTGGTGGCCGGTTTGCAGGGGATGCCATATGAGGCGAGACTGAGGGAACTGGGCCTCTTCAGCCTGGAGAAGAGACTCAGAGGGGATATGTTGGCGACATACAGGTATGTGAGGGGGTGTCACACGGAGGTGGGTAGAGACCTGTTCTCCCCTGCAGAGGAAGGCAGGATGTGCTCCAATGGAGCCAAGCTCGGAACCAAGCTTCAATTTGGATGCCAGGAAGCATTTCCTGACAATTAGGACCCCGAGGGTGTGGAATGGGCTTTCACAGGAGGTCGTTGGGGCCCCATCGGTGAGGGTGTTCAAAGTTAGGCTGGACATGCACATGGTGGGCATGTTGTGAACTGAGCTGGCTGGAGCTGGGGGTCAGACTAGATGGCCCAGGAGACCCCTTCTGACTCGCTCTGTTTCTGTGTTTCATTGGTGACATTTGTATGCCACCCCCACAGCCCAAGGGCTCTGGGCAGCTCACAGAGACAGCGCCATACAAAGTAAAATCTAAAATAAAAAAAATACCTAACCTCTTAAAACTCTAATTAACAGGAGTCCATGTGCAGGGCAAAGTAAAAGCCGGCAGGAAGGAAAACAAGGAAAACCATAATTATGCTAAAAACAGGCACAAATAGAAATAGAAATGTCTGCCCCATGGCAGAAGGGAAGCAAGGGGGTGCCACTGGCACTCTGAGGGTGGGGCAGGATGGCAGAAGGTCCCTTGCCTTGTCCCCCCTTTAGATGCAGACGGGTGTCTTGTGGGGGCGCTTGCCCCCAGGGGCCACAGCACTTGGCCAAGGAGCCTTTTGCCGACGGCATCGGTGCTCCCACTGGAGCCGTCGGGCGCAAGGGGTGCACAGCGGCCTCCCCAAACGCGGCTGCTCCCCAGGAGTCGCGAACCAAGACTGAAATGGGACGGAGGAAAGGGAGGTGGCTCCTTGTGGGCCTTTCCCCCTTGCTGGAATGCGCGTCTCAGCTTGGGGAGGGGGCGGGGAGCAGCGTGGCTGGCCCAGAGGCTGTGGCGTGGCGTGGCGTGGCGGTGCCCGGGCCGGCATGCAGCCCAGGGGCGCCTCCTCCCTCCGAGGTCAGTGCAGGGCACGGGGCTGGGCGGGACGTGCTTCCCCAGCAACGGGTGCTGGCGAGAGTGCTCCCGCGGCAGCCTTGCAGGTGCTTCGGGGCGGGCTGCCTTTGCACTGGGAACCTGAGCTCATTCAAATGCAGGGCAGGCCTGCTCCAGCCGCTGAGAGAGGCACATCCACGAGGCTCAACCCAGCTGCCTGCACTTTCGGGCTCTCCTCCGAGGGTGGCCACGGGCAGCCCTGACGGCAGCCCAGGCATAGAATAGTGGAGTTGGAAGGGGCCATGGAGACCAGGGGGCCCAACCCCCTGCTGTTACAGGACACCAAGTTACACCCTCCCACTCGAGGCTGTCTGGTTTCCCCTTGAATGTCTCCAGGGTGGGAGAGCCCCCTACCTCTCCAGGCAGCTGGTTGCACTGCTATATTGCTCGGGCGGTGAGGAAGCTTTTCCTGACATCTAGCCTGAACCTGGGTTATCACAGCCTGAGTTGATTCTTCCATATCCTGCAGCAGCGGTGCCATCAAAGGATCTAGTGATGCTGGAAAGGGGAGGGAGGCTGGCGGCCACACAACCCGGCTTCCGCAAAGACAGGTCCTGCCAGACAAACCTGGTGGGATTCCATGACAAGGTTTCGAGACGACTGGATGGAGGGGATGCAGTGGATGTGGGTTACCTGGATTTCAGCAGGGCCTTGGACAAAGTGCCCCATGATATCCCGGTGGAGAAACTGAGGAGCTTTGGGATAGACCAAAGCACTTTCCGGTGGATTAGGGCATGGTTGACTGACGGAAAGCAGAAGGTAACTATTAGTGGGGAATCATCAGGATGGCAGCCAGTGATGAGTGGGGTCCCCCAGGGCTCTGTCTGGGGCCGATCCTGTTTAATCTTATCATCAATGACATGGAAGTAGGGTGAACAGTCTGCTGATCAAATTCGCAGATGACACTAAAACTGGGGCAGTGGCCACAACTGAGGAGCAGCTACTCCAGATCCAAAAGGATCTGGACAGACTATGGAAGTGGGCAGGAGACAGCAGGATGGCGTTCAATGCGGATAAGTGCAAGGTCTTGCACTTGGGGCACAGGAAAGGGTGTCATAAGTACAGGTTAGGGGACAAGTGGCTGGAGAGCAGCACTTGTGAAAGGGACCTCGGGGTGCTGGTTGACTGCAGGCTGAACA
>NW_025336610.1:475277-579175 GCF_004798865.1 Varanus komodoensis
GAGGGCGAGCGCCACCCTTGGTTGCATAGCCAGAAGTGTGGCTTCTAGATCAAGAGAGGTATCACTACCACTCTACACGACTCTGGTGCGCCCGCAACTGGAGTATTGTGCTCAGTTTTGGGCCCCTCATTACAGAAGGGATATAGTCAGGTTGGAGTCAGTGCAGCGAAGGGCCACAAGGTTGGTGGCCGGTTTGCAGGGGAGGCCAGATGAGGCGAGACTGAGGGAACTGGGTCTCTTCAGCCTGGAGGAGACTCAGAGGGGATCTGTTGGTGACATACAGGTATGTGAGGGGATGTCACATGGAGGTGGGTAGAGACCTGTTCTCTCCTGCAGAGGAAGACAGAATGCGCTCCAACGCAGCAAAGCTCAGGGACCCAAGGTCCAATTTGGATGCCAGGAAGCACTTCCCGACAGTCAGGACCCCGAGGGGGTGGAATGGGCTTCCACGGGAGGTCGTTGAGGCCCCATCGGTGCGGGTGTTCAAGGACAGGCTGGACGTCCACATGGTGGGCATGTCATGAGCGGAGCCGACTTAAGCTGGGAGTCAGATCAGATGGTCCAGGAGGCCCCTTCTGACTCGCTCTGTTTCTATGTTCTGTTACAAGGTCCATCCTGTTGGGGATTTCTGGGAGTTACCCCAGCCCAGTGGCAGGAACCCAAGTGAGGGATCCGGGCTGCGTTGGGATGCGCTGAGGCGCACAGCCAGCCCTCCCCTCTGGGTGCGCCTGACTCCGTGCTCTTGTGGCAAAAAGCGGGGTTCCTCCATGTGGGGGGCACCACGCTGGGGAAGGCGGCTGTGGGCCGCCAGGCAATGGAAAGAACGGGTCCAGCAGCTCCGGCAAATTACACCTCCCCTGAGCAGGCTCATTCCCCGCTCAGTAATTAAGTCCCTTGCAAAGCACTCCCTGCCCTGCGTGGGGCAGAATCCGCAGCTCAGAGGAGCAGGTGGGAGGCAAATTAGCCCCCTGGGGCAGCAGCAGGTGGGGGAGCACATGGGGGGGTGCTCAGAGCAGCCCAGCCCAAGCCAGTACACTGCCGCCTGACAGCAGCTGCCTGGGGAGTCAGGCGGTTCCTGCCCACAAAACTGGGATTTGGCTGTGCAGCACCGAGCACCCAGGTGTCCTCAGCCAAGCAGCCCCGTCCCAGAACTGGCCCTCTGGCGCTGAGGCGTATGTCCAGAGGTTCTCTAGCGGACTGGCTCGGGTGCAAAACCACCTTCCCGAGAGCTCCCTGGCTGTGCCGACGGCTGCTCTGCACGCACTCTCTCATAGCACTTCTAGGGTGCTGCTCCTCAGACCCGAACCCGAACCCTTCGGAGGTCAGTGCCGAGGAGGGCAAGATGGGGGAGGCAGGAAGTCTCTGCGAAAGGTGGAAGTGGGGCTGGAAAGCACCGATCCTGCCCGCCCGCTGCACCCAGACAGAGGGCCTTGGTACTTTGCAGGCGGCCCAGGTGGGGCGCCGGTGGCCAAAGGGAGACGGAGCGGGCAGCTGGGCCCAAATATGGAGTGTGACGGCGCCTTTTCCACCCCCCTCCCTCGGCTGGCCTGCCCTCCTCTCCTCCTGCAGGGCACTCGATCTGCAGGGCCACCGGGCATCGGCAGGGCCGGTCCCCCAGGAAGGGCAGCAGAGCCGGGCAGCGCCGGCCCAGCACGCACTCACCGTGATGCCCTCGTAGTCCGCCATCGTGCCCGCGGGGGAGCCGGCGACCGGTGCTCGGGGCGCCTTCCCCGCTGGACCCCGAGGCGGCGGGGCCCGGCCGGGCGGCTCTGCTGCTTCGGTGCCGAGCCGGGAATGCCTTGTTTTTCCCCGCCAGGTGCCAGCAGGCAGAAGAGCAGCCGGTCCCGCCTGCCAACGCCCAGGGGGCCGGGTTGCCACACGAACGGCCTGGCCAGCCTCCAGCAAGGTGTTTATCCGCGGCAGCCCGGCTGGCTCTCCGCTCCCACCTCTCCAGGCTCTGCCGCTCAGCCTGCCAGGTGCCCTGAAGGGGCCTCCGCCTCCCGGAGGCCCAGGGCCCGGGGCTCTGCCTGTGGGATTTCAGGCGGCAGAGCTGGCCTCCCTGGGGCCCCGAGCTGCCTCTGCCGCTTGCTATCCCAGCAGGCGACCAGCTTTGCAGAATGGGGGGGGGGCACGAGAGGCTGCCCGAAGGGCCTCATCCTGCTCCCCACGTGCTGCCCGAGTGCAGCCCCTGGCACAGCCAGCGACCCAGCGACGCGCGGAAGGGCACGTCCCGCTCCCCCGGAGGCACTGGCACTGCTCCACTGTGGGACATGCTCCAGGCCACATGCCCCCCCCCCCCCGGAGGAGCAGGAGGCCACGGGCCACATCCTGAGCCCGCTTCCTCGCCTCCCAACAGGACAGGTGGAAGATGTGGCCTGGGTCACCCGGCAGAGCGGCTCCACCCACCACATGCCAGCAGCAGCAGGATCCTGGCTCCTGCCCACGCCCCCTGGAAGCCTGCGCACGGCGGGCAGAGCCTGGAGCAGCAGACGCCGCCGGGGCCCGCAGCTCCCCGGCCTCTGCAGGAGCAGGCGGCCCTCCAGCCCCCGTGCTCCCCGCCACCCCCCCCCCCCCCCCCCGGTTCACGTGAGCCGCCCTCGCGGCCTCCAGGGCCCAGCCACTTCCCCATCCCTGCCCACCGACACGGACGAGCGCGCCACAGGCCCGGAAGAACCAGCACAGCCGTTCAGGGTTTTGGCATCGAGGCGCGATCGTGCGGGCGATTTTTCAGAATGGCATTTTCGCAGACTGGGGGGCCTGGAAGATCCCCTCTCGCAGGACGGCCTGGCCACACTCGCCCGACTCGGAAAGGTGAGTGCACGGCAAGGAAAGAAGCGTCGCAGTGGGAGCGTTCTGGCTGATGCCTCTGTTCAAAAGACTGTGTTTTTAATCGTTAAATGAAATGCTGAACAGAACATTCCTCAATTATTAACAGCAAACATCACTTTTAGGAGCCGTGGGCTAAGCTCGTCTCCACAGGACCGATGTGAGACATCCGGAGTGCTGCTCCAGCCCTGTGGACATCTTGCAAAGGTTTTCTTTCCATCTTGGTCACTCATGCCACTAGTCCACATGGAGAGCATGCACTTGGCTTCCCGGCTCTCGCGGGAGCGGGACAAAGGGTCTAGTGCTGACGGCACCCGAGCCCCACGCCAGGAGCCAGGAGCGCTTTATCTGGGAGTCCCGAGGGGCGGTGGGTGCTGCGGGCAGTCCCAGAGTCAGGCCAGCTCTGCAGCCCCCGTCTCGCCTCCGCCCCTGCAGCTCCGGGAGACTTTCGCACGTGATGCTCGCTCCGCCCCGGGCCAGGTGTGCCTCTAGATGCCGGGCCGGGCGCCCTCAGCACCGCAGCGCCCTCGAGGCCCCTCCGCACCAGGCTCCCGTCTGGCCGTGCGCCAGGTGTGTGCTAGGCCAGGGCCAGGGGGCGGCTTGCGAGAGGCCCTCCTCCGTCCCGCCCGCCGTCCAAGGCCTCGTCCTGCTCCCCGCAAGTGCTCGCGTGACTCTCCACGTGCACCGCAGCGTACGAAAGCTGGCAGATGGGGCAGGGAACCCAGGCCTCCGTGGGCTCGTCCCACGAGGAGGAAGGCGAGGCGGCGCCGGCTCTCTCGTCCGCTTCTCCGCAGCCCGAGGCATGAGCGGGCAGGAGGCTGGTGGGAAAGCGGCCTGCGAAGAGCGGGCGGAGATGGAGAGGCTGCCCCTGCGACCAGGGCAGCGCTGCTCGTGCCTCCCCCCCGCGGAGCCGCGGCATCTGCACGCCCCCTCCCGCGATGGCCTGTGCCCTGCTCCTGCAGCTGCACCGCCCCAAAGCCAGCCCGGCCACCAAGACACCGACCAGAAAGAGCTGGCAAGGAACGCCAGCAGAGGCGGCTTCAAAGCCCGCCCTGGCCTTCAGCCCGAGCATGCCCGGGCCTGTGGGCTGGGGGGCACGTGTGCCCCCACGGCACGGAGCTGTGTGTGCTCAGGGCAGAATTCAAGCAGGCCCCTGGCCAGGGCCACCTGAAAGCCCTCGAGGGCACCTTCGCCACGGGGCACCCGGCCTCAGCAGGCCTTCCGGCCTCGGCAGGGAACCGGGGAGGGCGGGCTGGGGGGGGGGGGAGCACTGCACCAGGGCCTCGCTTGGCCTTACTCACCGGCGCAGATGGGGCACGTGCCAAAGCCCACGTCTGACCCCCGTGGCCTGTTCCCGTCCTGCTCCTCCTCCTCGCTGTCACCCTGCACGTTCCTCAGCCTTCCCCTCTGGCCTTCAGTTCTCCTCTCCCTTCGGGACCCGTTTCGAGACCTGGCAGAAGGGACTGCCGGGGACCTGTGGAGAGTGCTCGTTTTGAAGGTTGTCCGGCTACTGAAGGCTGCTAATGACACATTGTTTATGTAAAATTACTTTCCTATCCCTTTTATCCCAATGGCTCACAAAACCGCCTTTATCAATTGTCTTTCATGAATGCTTTACAGCAGAATTTAGAATTCACGGAGCAGAATTTAGCTCAAGTTGGAACTCTTCCAGCCTTGGCAAAGTCTCAGCGGCCGACGCGGCACTTCCAGGGGCCCAAGCTCTGCCTGGCACCGCGAGTCGCGACCGGCAGAGCTGCGCCCAGAACGGCAGCCAGGGAAGGTCGTGAGCACGGGAGCCGCGACGGCCCGGCAGTCCAGCTCCGGACCCTGGGCCAGCAGGAGTTTTCAAGGGCTCTCCGGAGGCAGGTCTGTGCCCAGCAAGCCACAGAAGCGCGACTGGGCCGGCAGCCAGGCGCGCCTGCAGCCGGCCTGAGAGCCCCAGGTCTGAGCGGGAACGGGCGGAACACCCGATTCAGCTGCGCAAACACACGCCTGGCCGCCACTGAGCCTGGGCATTCAAGTTCGGGACTGAATCCGGAAGAGGAGGAGGAGGGAGGAGGATTTCTTCGTCAAGCAGCTTAACATAGCTGGAATATGTCCTCTAAAACGCCAGGACTCCCCGAAGGATGGAAACACGAACAAGAGCCAAGCCGAGCCACCGCTCCAGGCGACCCGACCGTGCGCTGGGGCCTTCGCAGGGAGCAAGAGGCGCCTGCACAGGATGCGTCCGTGTTCCCTGACCTGCCTTTCCAAAGTGGGAAGACGTGGCCGGGGGCTCGCCCGGCCAGCCAACCAGCCCATGCCGCCCCTTCGTCGTTCCAGCACCCAGCTTTCGAACCGGGAGGTGCATCCCATAAGGGCTCCTGGAACCGGAGGAAGGGGATGCAGGCGCGGCCCAGTTACCTCTCCAAGCCGCGGCTGGTTCCCCTTCTTCTACTTGCTTTCAGTCGCTCTCTTCTCACGGGCAATTCCTGACCGGACCCTGCAGTATAAACCAAACCAGCAACGGTATGTGGGTCGGAAGGGCATATCTGCCACCCGCCTCTGCAGAGCAGCCGTGCGCCAGGCGTCCCCGAACGGACCGCTCCCACGGTGCGGACGGGGGATCGCCAGGGGCCCAAATCACCTGCCGCCACCGCAAACCCACCACGAGTCCGTCAACCAAAGCGCTGGCAAGGCCCCGTAGTCAGACCGCCACACTGGAGCCCACGCAAACCCTTGGGGTGCCGCTGGACACGGCGTGGGCCACGGAGAGCTGGGTTCAAACGCCCAGTGCCACCGTGTCCTCGGGCAGCCCCGGCAGTCTGTGGAAGCCCCTCTCGGTCAGCCACCAACCGTCCCCAGGGATGCCCCCTGCTGGCTCTCTGGCTGGCAGAAAGCAGCCCTGGGAAGTGGGGAGAGGGGGGCGTGCAGGGCCCCCTTCGGCCCACGTACGCTATTTTTGGACATCATAACCCTACCGGCCTGCCCCGCAGGGACTGCAGCGCCTGGGGGGGTGCGTGATTTCGCTCAAGAAAAAGGCACGGGAGGGCCCCTCCCTCCCCGGCTGGGTCGGGCGCCGGGCGCCACTCGCGGCTCTCGGGGAATACGCCCAGCTTGCCCGCAGCCGCCCTGCCAGGGTCGAGTGAAGGCTGAAATAAGAGCAGCCGGCGCCTGCAGGGGCTCTGAGACCACGGTGCTCTCCATCCCTACGCCTGGTCTCCTCCTAAGCCGAATGGCGTGTGGCGTGGCGGGCGGGCGGGCAGGCCGGGGGGCGCTGCAGTGCCGCCGCCCCTCTCGGCCGGGGGAGCGTGTCTGGAGCCGTGCTGGAGCGGCCTTGGGGTGCCGCGGCCGGGCAGCTGAGGTGTGGCCGGCGCGCTCCGAGCAGTCGGATCCTTGGCAGTCCCTAGCACTGCCCTCCGAGAAGGCCCTTACGCGCTGTGGGGGGACCCCGAGAGGCACTCTGGGCCGGTCCCGGCGCGACGGCGCTCACGGCCAGGGGGAAGACCCTCTTGCGGGCACTCGCCGCCTTCAGCACCATCCTGGCCGGGCGGCTCATGCAGGCAGGACTCCGGGGCTCAGGGCTGGAAGCGGGATCCAGCTGCTGCAGGTGGGTTCTCAGCGCTGCTTCCTCCTCACTGCTCCTGCAGACAGAGCGAGGGGCAAACATACTCGGCTCCAGAGGACATGATCCAGCCTCCAGTCCAGGGGGAGAGTGCGGGGGCCCTGAGCCGGGGCCTTGTCCCTGAAGCTCTCGAGCGAGGTCCCATTACTGACGATCAGCCCATGCAAGAAGGGACTTACGGTGCCGTTTCCGGGAAGTACGTCCGACAGATGGCCGCATTAGAGAGCCATGGGCTGCTCTTGAGCTCGGGAGGAACCTGTGGGCAGCAAAGGGAGAGACGCTCGAGGGATCCAGTTTGAGCGATACGAACAACGGAAGGAGAAAGCCAATGAAAGGCTGCAGCCTAGACCCCGGAGCTTTTCCTACAAGGCCCAATTCAAGCACTCCAAGCCCTGGCTGCCCGGAAAAACCGCGGCGGTATCGCCCTCGCCCAACGGCCTCTCACAGGCCCGCACCTGGCTAGCGGCAGCCGGCTCCGCTGTGCTGTCCTCTGGGTCCAGCGGAGTGCGGACGCAGATGAAGGCGAGGCCAAACTGCGTGTGCCTGTTGAAGGGCTGGCTGCAGGTGAGCCGGACGCGGTCCCACTTCTCGGCCCGAGCCGAGGCCAGGAAGTCCCCTGCGGGCAAGGCGAGGAGGCGCTCAGCAAGTCAGCCAAGCCGCCGAGAGCGCCTGGGGGCACCCGCGGATGCGTGGCGCCCACTTCTTTACCTTCTTTAAACATCCGGACCCCGGAACGGTTCCTGTCCAGCTTGGCGTCGGCAGGCGCCATCAAGGCGGTGGCGGGCAGCAGCGTGCGGTAAGGCTGGTCCCGCGGCCAGGAGGACCGCCCCACGTCTATCTGAAGGAAGGCAGAGCCGCAGTTCCCTGGAGACGCAGCAGAACAGACACTGGCACCCGAGGACTCTGCCCTGGCTCCCGGCCAGACGGCGCCCCTGCTGGCACGGCCCCCCCGTGTCCCGCAACAGAGCCGGGCTGCCGCGGCGCCACGGATTGTCCACAAGCACTCCAACTGCTCAGGGCCTCTCGGCGCTGTCATTGCATTTCGCTGCTTTGATGGCACAACGCCGACACTCCCCTCTGTGGAAAGCCACGGCTAAATCCCAGAGGCAGCCCCCCGGCCGCTCCCTGGGCCCCGAAGAGGCAGGCACGGGGGCTGGCTGGGCTCGGCACCACGGGAGCTTATTTTCCTCCAGATGACGACTCCACCCCCAGCTCAGCGCAGGACACCCTCTCAGAGGGCTGCCCAGTTGAATGCCTCTGGCATGGGAGAGCCCACCGCCCCCCTTGGTCCCTGGTTCCATTGCCGTACTGCTCTAACAATCAGGAAGGTCTTCCTGGTATGTATGTATGTATTTTATTTTATTTAAAGTATTTATATGCCGTCCTGTTGCGAAAGCCTCAGGACGGCTCACATAGATAAAATACAATAAAATATAACATAAAATTATCGACCCAATCGATATCTATCCACAGTCCGGCTTCCTGCAAGTTGAGCCTGTTATCCCATGTCCTGCACTCAGGGATGATCAAGGAGAGACCCCGGCCCTCCTCTTTGTGCTGGTTTTCCAAGGACTGGAAGAGTGCTAGCATGTCCCCCCGCCCCCCGCCCAGGCTTCCCTCCTCCGGGCTCAGCATGCCCAGTTCTTTCCATCTTGCCTCGGAGGGCTTGGTCCCCGGTCCCCGGATCGTCCTTGCTGCCCTCCCCTGAACCCTTCCCAGCTTGCCGGCACCTTCCTTCAGCGGTGCTGCCCGGAACGGGATGCAGGACTCCAGAAGAGGCACAACCAGTGCTGAGTCAGGGCGGATCTAATACCTCATGGGATCTGGAAGCGATACTTCTATGAAGGCAGCCTAAGACGGCAGTTGCCCTTTTCGCAGCCACATCACATGGTTGGGCCACCTGTAGCTTGACTCTTGATGCATTCTGCATTATTGCTGGGCCCACGGAGAAACAGCCCCGCACACGGCGCTGCGCCCGAGCGAGCCCGGCACTCTGCGGCTCCCTCACCCACGTCGATGTAGCTGATGCGACACGCTCGCTCCAGCTGCAGCTCCGCTTTCAGCGGCCGGCTCCGATCGCGTGGGCAACAGAGCCAGGGCCGAGGGCCTTCTTCGCGAAGCAGGTTCTCCACTGGGTGCTTGGGATCCTGCCATGGGATAAGTTGGGGGTGGGGGGAGCAGGGGACCGAGGAAAGAATGTAAGAACTTGTCCCCCAGCCCTGGCACAGAGAAGCCCAGGAGGTTCCAGTATGGAAAGCAACCTCCTGCTTCTCCCGCCCAGAGAAGCCCCCGGAAACACGCACATGACGCCCAGTGAGACCCCAGGAGTGGGAGGCAGCTGAGGAACAATGTGGCCATGATCTGCCTCTTTCTGCCTCAGGGCAACTCTTGGTAAGGGAATTAAAAGCAATAAAGCAAGTAGTTACAGTTTGGAACCAAAAGAAGCTAGGCATGCCAAGTAGGAAACTGCCTTTTAAACTTTTGCTTAAATTTGCAACTATAGCTTTTCCTATTGTTACATGGTTGTTAATGTGCTGATATACTGCATGTTTTAAGCTCAACTTATTTCCTAATGAAGAATCCCACAAATTCTTAGAAAGCCAGAAAAGCAGAGGAGGTACCTCAGATGTGAAAGACACGATGTATTTGACCTTCACAGGGGCCATTCCCTCCCCTTCTCTGGTTGCCTGCCGTTGGCCACAACTTTCACCGGCACGTACGAGGCATCGTCTTTGCAGGTTGCAGCTGGTCCTGGAAAAAGAGATGTGAATTAAATGTTCAGATGTCCTTGCCAACAAAGGCACCCCCTCAGTTCCCTCCTGAATAGATACCCCACAGCATCTCCCCATGTGCATTTGCTCAGAAATAAGCTTGCTCAGCATTCCTGGCAGGGACTGCAGTCCCGTGGATGCTGAACTTACCTTCGGGGAAACATGAGCAGGACTAGACAGCCATGTGCCACTGCTGTTTCCCCCACATTGTATTGTTGACACGGTGCTGCTGCCCCGAGCCTTCAACTGATCTCTGACTCATGAATGAAAGCCCCCCAAACGTCCCATCCTGGCCAACCCTCCCCAGCTCTTGTCAATTCCAGGCTCTGGCTCCCTTTACGGAATCGGCCCATCTTGCATTTGGTCCTCCTTTCCGTCCTCTCATGACACGTCTGAAGTACAACAGCTTCAGGTTTGTAATTTGGTTCCAGGGCAAATCCTGACTGGACTCGATCCAAGACCCGCTTGTTCATCTTTCTGTCAGCCCGGTGTATTCACAAAGCCCGTCTTGAGCACCGTGTTCAAACATACCCATTTTCTTCCTTGTCCACTTTCTTCACTGTCCAGCTTTCATATCCCTACAGAACGATCGGGAGCACAACAGTGCAGATGATGCGGGCCTCGCTCCCTAGTGACACCTCCGTTCACCTGATCTTATCTAGCTCTTCCATAGTCAAGGTTTTTGTTTTCTTGATGTTCAGCTGCAGTCTTGCTTTTGCACCTCCTTCTTTCAATTTCATAAGGAGTTATTTCAATTCATTGCTGCCTTCTGTGAGTAATACAGCATCATCCCATATCTTAAATTATCAATGTAACTTGAACCAACTTTCCTTCCTTCCTCTAATACTAGTCCAGCTTTCCTTATGATATAATCTGTGGACGGATTGAACTGGTAGGGAGATAAAATACTCCCTGATGTTTTTGCTTACAGGAAACTATTCTGTTCTCCATATTGTGTCGTAACAGCAGCTTCACATGCACGATGCAGCTCATGCGCTAGGCAAGCAAGTTGTCACTAGGACAAACACCCCCCCACCATTTCTTTCACGACCACCCACACGTGCCTGGGGACCACACAAGGTCCCTGCTGCAGCCCAGAAGCACAGACGGCTCTTCGTCTGAAAGCCTCTGGTACGCTCCAGAAGCCACCGCTGGCTTGCAGTATGATCTCCAGCGCCGCCTCCTTTTGCAACCCCGCTCGACCCCGGGGCCACGTCCCCCGCGGCATCGCGTTGCGGGCGTGGGGAGCAGCGCCGTGGCCCCCCTTCCGCACCCCCTCCCGGGAGGGCCGGTCCTTTCGCTCGCCGTACTTGCCGGCATCGCGCGGCTCGGATTCGGCTTGCTCCCTTCCACCCGCTTGCGCCGCTCCGCGTCCGCGGCCTTCTCGCCTCTTCGTGGCAGCGGCGAAGAGGTGCAGCCCGGGCGCGGCGCCCACCCAGACACCGCTCGGGACGGCCCCGGCCGCCACGCGAGCCGGCCCGCGGACGCCGCCCCGAGGCGCGCGGGCGGGGGATGATGGGTGCTGCGGGACCCGCCGCCCCCCCCCCCCCCGGAGCGCACCTTGGGCGCCGAAGGGCCGCGGCGAAGCTCCGAATCTCCCGCCAGGCCCGCCGCGCGTGACGTAACGCGCCGCTTTCCCATTGTCTTCCGCTTTGGGGACATGGAGCGTTCGCAGCCCGCGCCGCCGCGGCGCATTCTGGGAGTAGTAGTCCTCTTCGCCCCGATGTCGCGGGAGGCGGAAACCTTTCCAGGGAGCATCTCTCAATCTCCCTCTCACGTATAAGCGCAAACTCAGGCCGCGTGCCCCGCAGGCCATTCCCGCGGGGCCGCGCGGCGGCGTCTTTCGGAGCAAGCCCGAGAAGGCGTCACCCGGCTGCGCCCTCCCGCTCAGAGGCCCGTTTGCGCGCAATGGCGATCCAGCACAAGTCAGACGCGCCCTCGCGCCCGGCGCAAGCCGTTCCACTTTCCCTCACGTCCGAGCGCTTGGCCCCGCCCCCGCGTGGCTTCCCATTGGCCCCTTCGAGCCGAAATCTCCGCCTGCCGATTGGTGGAGCGCGAGCCGGCGGCGGGCGGTGATTGGCTGGCGTCGGCGGAAGCGCGTTGGCCACCTGGCCGCCGTCTGACGGGCGGGCTGCCTGGCTGGCGGTGAGGGCCAAAATGGCGGCGGTGGTGGAGGTGGAAGTGGGGGGCCCGCTGGAGCACGACCTGGAGGAGGTGAGGCGCGCCGGTGCGGGAGGGCGGAGGCGGCGCCCGGCTCGAGGAAGAGCGAGGACACCGTTTGGCTCGTTCGGGGTCTTCGTGGCAGCCTGGCCTGCGCCAGCGTCCTTCGAGCGGGGCTGGACTACAACTCCCATCATCCTCCAGCCTGCCTCCAAGGGGGTGGACCCCCAGTATTACCTGGCCAGCCCTACTAGGGTTTGCACTGGAAGCTCTAGTGACCCTCTATGGGGCGCCTTTTCTATGGTCTTGGACTACACTTCCCATCATCCCCAGACAGCCTCCAATGGGGTCGATTTAGAACTGCCAACATCTCCCAGCCAGGATAGTTGTAGTTCAGCCTCTCTGGAGGCTGACTGGCTAAGGCTGGAAATAACTGTAATCCAACCCCCTCCTCATGGCAGCCCTGGGAAGCCAAGCAGGCTGGTGCCTGGTCGCTCCCGGAGTGTCATGGGGCTTGGCTGGCCCCAGCCTGACTCCCTTAACCACTGTGTTTCGTGGTGTGACAGTTGTTGGTGCCAACTGGTGGAGTGCCGCTGATATGAACGGACCACATGTAGCCAAAGCAAGGAGACGTGTCCCTGCCCTGAGGAGCTTACAATCTAAAGATTGTACAGCAGGGGGAAGAAGATGGAGCCGAAGTCCATAGAGAAAATGTATTTAATTGTGTTTCCTTAAGCTTGGTTTAAAGTTGGGAGGGGGTCCAAGATTGCATCTGTTAATTAGAAAAATCAAGAGTTCATTTCTGTGCAAGGAAGAGGAGTGCAGAAGTCAGTGTATGTTGGACCAGCCAGAAGCTGCTTTGGTGAGGAATCACCCTTGCCTTGCTTTTCCTGCTGCCTTGCTGCTGGCTGGCCCATCTGGACGAGCATACCTCTTCTCGCGGTGGCGTACGCTTTGTGTCTCATTGCTTCCGACCTCGGCCCCGAATTCCTGGCATGGTCCATGTGGTGCAGCCTCCAGGGGACCTGCCCGACAGTCGCTTACCTTCATGCCTACCATCTGATGCATGCAGCACTCTGTAGTACAGGGGTTTCTTAAGCTTTCTAGGAGCTCGCATTGGAGGATGAAGGGGCTGAACTCAGAAACAGCCACAAATGAGCTGCAATGGAACCCGTTGCCCTGGGAGGCGGAGGGCTCTCCCACACTGGAGGCAGCTGGACGGCCCCCTGCCAGGAATGCTTTAGCTGGGAGTCCTGCATTAGGCAGGGAGCTGGACTGGATGGCCTGACCAGTCCCTCACAGCTGCACACCTCTGTGATTCTAGGAGGGGGGCTCAGTCTTCACAAGGCTTGCCGTTTGTATGCATGCTGCCAGGCAAAGTCATGGGCCCCGTGCGACTTGGGAACCGGGTGTTCCAGGGTGCCTGCACCAATGTGCTGCCCCTTGTTCAGGACCTGGAGGGGAGCAGGAGATGGCGGCAGGTCATATCCTAGTGTAATGGACGTTAGGACTTGATGGAGAGGGATAGACCTTGGTCTGCCTGTAAGTAGGGCTGCTGATAGAAAAATGTTATTCTGCTGCTTTGGTACACAGCCCACAGAGATGTGTGGGGATGGAAGCAGCATCAGTAGCAGCAGTTGCTGAGCAAATGCTGGGTTTTTGGAACTGGGGAGTTTCTGAGGTTGGTGCTGTGGGCCACCCACACCAGGATGGGCAAGATCCCTGTACATGTGGCTTGGAGCTGGAACCTGCCTGGCCCACGTGGGTTGCCAGTGCACCTTCAAGGTAGCTGCAGGGTATTTGGACTATCTTAATGGGCCTTGGGAGATTGCTGAACCGGCAGGCTGCTGGGCTTCCCTTCCTCTCGCCCAGAAAAGTTTGCAGCCACTTTGCTTGTCAGGCAAAGACATTCCTGCCGAAAGCCGTTCCTCCTCCGCTAGCTGAAGCCGAGAGACCTGGCCCACGTTCCCCCCGTGGAGCTGTAAACACGAGGCCTGGAGCAAGTCATGTTCGGCTGCCGTCTCATGTTGCAGGAGGAGCAGCTGCCCGGCCTGGATCTCTCCCTGTTGCCGTGCGCTCCCTCCTCCTCGCTTGTCCTTTTGCCCTCTGAAAGGTAAGCTCCTGCAGCCCGTCCGCTGCCACGTGCAGCCAGGGTGGGGCTTGCATCAGCCTTGCGTGTCCTCCCCGTTGCTCCTGGAGTCCCACCACCTGCGGCTCACATTAAGGGTCTCCTGGCATTTCAGGCACAACTCACCTGTGTGCAGCGACGCTGGCGATGCGCTCTGCCCGCTGGACCAAAGCCCCCCAGCCTGCCTGCGCGCAGTGCCTCATTCTCCAAAGCAAATCTCCACATCTGTGGCTCTGCAGGCTGCCCGGGGCTCCTCTTGCTTTGCCCCCTGCCTGCAGCCCCTGCCAGAAAAGGCGTCCCACGCAGCCCTGGCTCTGAGCTCCAGGATGACGAGGAGGATGACTTGGACGGCAGCTCCATGCACACGTACCTGGGAACCCAGTGGATCCTGTTTCGGAATGCGCGTGCCCAGGGTGGCATTAGGAGATGGCTGCTCTCTCCTTGCCCCGAGAGATCCTTGGACCTCTAACAGGATTCGCTGGGCCCAATTCCTGTTCTCGCCTGGGCAGCTTTTATCCTCGCTTTGGACAGCTGGGCCTGGCAGCCCAAAGGCGCTGGTGCCTGCACTCCGCAGGAGCATCCTCCTATCGGCCCGGCACAGACACTGCTTGAAGAGAACCTGGGGGAGGTGGTGTTGGCGCCTGTCGGTGGATCAGGCCCCATCACGCAGCAGGGACAGGCACCCCGTTGGGCCACCTGCTTAGTGGATGCAGTTGCTTGCAGAAGCGCAGGCTGGTGATCCTGCATGGGAGTCACAGAAACAGAGGGAGCCAGAAGGGGTCTCCCGGGCCATCTAGTCTGACCCCCGGCTCCAGCCAGCTACGCTCACGACATGCCCACCATGTGGACGTCCAGCCTATCCTTGAACACCCGCACCGATGGGGCCTCAACGACCCCCCGTGAAAGCCCATTCCACATTCTCAGGGTCCTGACTGTCAGGAAGTGCTTCCTGGCATCCAAATGGAACCTTGGCTCCCTGAGCTTTGCTCCGAGGTTGCAGCCACTTTGGTTGGGCAGCCAGTTCGGTCACCGCAGCCAGCGTGGCCAGCCAGGGGAACTGGGATGAGGCAAGGGCAAGCCCAGCCTGCTCGGAAGAAACCCCGCGATGCTTAGTGGAGGGTCAGGGTGGTGGTCTCCCCGTTCCTGCGAGTGAGCTCACAATGGGGCGGAATGCCCAGGACTGGGACAGTTCTCTGTTTCCTCTGGAGCGCTGTGTTCAACCGCCGGGTGGGCAGGTGGGCGGCCTTTTGCAGGGCTTCCGTGTGGGCGGCTCAGCCGTGTCTGTCTGCCCATGGAGTCTAGATGGCTGTCCTAAAGGTGAGGTTGGCTCCTGGCAGCATCGGCGGCCTCTTTCAACACGGCTCAGGATTCACCTAAAACAGAGGCTCCTTCGGGCCGACAGACACTTCGAGGTGCCGCGCGACACTTGGTGTTCCTGGTGTTGTCGCAGGCTAAAGCGGCAGCCCCTCTGCAACTTGGACGACAGTTCTGGGACGGGTGAGGGGCTTCCGTGCCTAGGCCTGGCTAAGGCGAGGCAGCGGATTGCACTGTGTGGCTCTGATAGGCCGTTCTGCTAAAAAGGGGAAAGGGAATTAGCCTTAACGGGGGAGATGAAAATCTAAAATCCTTCTGGGGCTCTGCAGCCCCTTCTTGCCTTGTGCTGAAGGGTTCAGGTGCCAGCTCACTTTAGGGCCAAAACGGCAATGAGATAACAGTCGTTATTTTAGAAGGGCCAGGGAGAAAGTGTGTAGTACAACCTTCCCCACCCTGGCAGCCTTCAGAGGTGCTTGGACCATGACGCCCAGATTTCCCATCCAGGAGGGCCTGGGCCACGGCCGGGGAACTCTGAGTGTTGCAGTCCAAGCGTGTCTGGAAGGCACAGGGTTGGGGAAGGCTAGTGCAGCAACTTGCACGCAAAGTTAAACTAGCAGGCACTCTTATTAGGAAAAGCGCTTGGCTCGCCAAATGCCATGTTGATTTCTGTTGTTTTAAAGCCCAAAGCGAAGTGGCTTGTTTGGCCATGAAGCAGATGAAGGGCTGGGGGGGCACAGAGGGGCCTTGCCACACCACTCAGCAGCGGAGCTCAGGAGGGCACGGTGGGGAGAGGCAGCTGGAGTGCCCCCCCCCCGCATTCTCCGTGCAGCGCAAGAGGAGCGCCCCGCGCACGGCTCGTCCCGGCCGTCGGGGGGCACGTGCTCCCGCTTGCAGAAGGCGAGGCTCCTCCGCTCCTCGGGTGGCAGCTGGAGGGCAGGCGCTGGCAGCCCACGGGACCGCGTCCCCTGGGGCCCGTGGATGGCCAGGAACTGTTCGGCTGAACGGCCCCCCCGGCGTCCCCCCACCAGACGTGCGCGTCTCTTTCAGGCCGGTGCTGCAGCTGCTTGTTCTTCTCTCCTGCAGGTCGACCTGTCACACCTGGGTCCAGAGGAGAGATGGAGGTGAGTGGAGGGCCGCCCTGACCACCGGCTCCTGGGGGCATGGGCACTCGCCCCGAACACGTCCTTTCCTTCTCAGGGAGCGGGAGGCCACGTTCCCGGGTGCAGCACGATTGTGACGGTTGCAGAAGGGGGCGGGAAAGGTGAAGCGGCCCCTCTTGGCTGTGCTGCTGAAGGCCGCCCCCTGCCCCTTCTCCCCCCTGCCGCCAGCACTCCAAACCCCTGTTGTGGAGGCCGTCGTCCCATTAAGCACTCACCTGACCCCGACCTCCTTGCGGACAAGTGAGCAAGCGAGCAGGTGCAGCCCGCTTCCACATGGCTTCACGTGGAAGCAGGTGCGTGGCCAGAGAAGGGGTGCCCCACAGCACGGGGGGCTAGCATAGGGGACTGGGGCAGGTTTCCGTGCTCCTCCACCCGCCCCCAGTGGGGGGGCAGCGGCTGCAGGCTGCGCGGCAAGGCTGCGGGTGGCCCTCTTCATGCAGCCTGCTCCAGTGCCCGGGCCACGGGGGACGGCCGCCCTCAGCGCTTCCAGCTGTGGCGTGGGTGTGCAGCCCCCCCCGGCCCCCTGGATGGCCGCTCCTTGTGCCCCTCCTGCTTGTGCATTTCAGAAGCACACCTGCGCGGCCCACGTGTCCACCTGAGCAAGGCTGGGCCCCGGAGGAGCCCTCCAGGCAGCCCCTGGGGCGGCTGGCTGAGCGCCTCCGGGGACATCTCAGTCTCAGCCACCCCTTCTGCTGGAAGGACGCCCCAGAAGCCTTTCCCGGCCACGATTCAACCTTCCCAGTGGACAGTGTTTGCTGGGAGGATGACAAAGCTTGCAGAACTAAAACCCAACACGAACAATTAAAAATCTAGCATACGGCACAAATATTCAGGAGTAAAATGTAAAGGAAAACAGCACCAATACCCCCCAGCACAAGGGTTCTCTCTAGAACAAGTGGCACTGGAGGCCCCCCCCGTATACAGATGTCGGCCACCCTTGCAGCGGCCCCCCCCCGGCCGCTCGGAGGCAGCCTCGGGCTGCGGCCCCAAAATTCCACTGTAAGGGCAGGAGTCCTGCTGTGTGGCTGCGTGCTGCTTCCCCGAACGAGCACCTTGGATCGAGCCGGGTGCGTGGCAGCGGGAATCCCCCAGGGGGGTGGGGTGTGGCCCCAGGGGGTGCATCGGCCGTACCTCAGGCGGCTCCTGCCGCTGTGGCCGATCGGCCGGGGCAGTTGTGGCCCTTCCCCACAGAAGCGGCGGCACGCTGGGCGAGCGGGTCCCTGCCGCGGCCCAGGGAGGAGGAGGGGGCTCCGTGGGTGCCGGGCGGGACGCGGTGGGAGGCCGGCTGAGGCGAGGGCGGCGGTGCCGGCAGGAGGCACGGGCTTCCGCCGCCGCTCGGCCGTTTCGCCGTGCCCCGCGGCGGCCTTCAGGCGCAGAGGCGTGTGGCCGGGTGCCTCGGGCGGGCTGCGGGCCCCCTGCCCTGGGCTGCCAGGCCTGACCCGCCACCTTCTGCTTGCAGGGTGGAGCACGCCCAGATGCACGCCAAGCACCGCGGCCACGAGGCCATGCACGCCGAGATGGTCCTCATCCTGATCGCCACCCTGGTGGTGGCCCAGCTGCTCCTGGTGCAGTGGAAGCAGAGGCACCCGCGCTCCTACAACGTAAGCCTCCGCCGGCCCTCCCGGGCGGCCCTCCCGGGTAGCCCCCTGGAGGCCCCCGCGCACCGTGGGCTGAGGGGAGCGGTGGCCCCGTGGCCAGGACCCCTTCTGCATCGGGCGCTCTCGCTCCGGGCAGGCCTCTCCCTGTGTTCGCAGGGGCCATGAGGCCCAGGAGCGCAGGGGCGTGTGCGGAGGACAGCCAGGCCTGCTGCCCACAGCGCTCCGGGGGCCCGGCCTGCGCCGGCTCGCTGGGCAGCAGAGGCGTTGGGTGGCGCTGTGCCCGCTGGAGCCAAGCGGCTTGCTTTCGGAGCTGCCCCCTGGGCGCACTATTTCACTGTTGCTCCCAAACTGAAGCGGGAGCCCCCACACACCCGGGGAGCTGTCCCTGGGCAGCTCCATGGGCTCGACGGAGACAGGGCGAGTGCCCTTGCTGCGTGGGCCGGCAGGGCCCCTCTTGCTCCTGGGTGTCCAGTGCAGTGAGCCCCTTCGTGCACGGATGGGTGTCTGCTTTGGGGTGGCCGGGGGGTCAGCAGGCCCTGACCTCCGCTTGCCCAGGTGCCCACAAGGCTAGTGTTCCCACCACCACAGTGGCTCGAGCTCCGGCTGCGGAGCGGCCCTTGAGCACCTCTGAGGGACAGCAGCGGTGAAGGGGCAGGCGGTTTGGGGTGCCTTGGGCAGCGAGAGGGAACCCCCGGCAGCAGGCTGCCTTTTCGCCCCCCCTTCCCCAGCGGCGCTCCCCACAGGGGCGGGAGGACTGACCGAGGCCACCGGAGAGCCACTTCCCTGCATGGGGCACTCACAGAAATGCAGAAAGAGAGCGAGCCAGAGGGTCCTCCTGGGCCATCTAGTCTGACCCCCGCTCCGCTCATGACGTGCCTGCCACGTGCACATCCGGGCTGTGCTCGAACGCCCTCGCCGAGGGGGCCTCAGCCGCTCGGGGCCGCAGGGCTCAGCGGGAGCACGACGAGGCACGTCTGGCCGCTCCTCCTGTGGGGAGGGACCTTCCTTATCCCCAGCCCAGCTGCCCTTCTCCCGCCGGGGGGGTGAGCTTCGGGCCCTGCTTTTAGTGTTAACCGGCCAAAGCCGCTGGCTCTGACGAGAAATGTGGCAGATTGTGCTTGTGCTCGTAGGAGATCTGGGGAAGCTGGCCTTCCTCGTGTCGCCGGGCGCCAGCTTGTGGCTGTCTTGCCCCGGTTCCTTGCTGTGAGCGCGGACGGCTGCCCCGGGACACTCGCCGTGACGGGCCGGGTGGCTCGGAGGAGCAGGGCGGGCGCTGCGGGTGCGGCGTGCAGTGCAGGACCCCCGCGTCAGCGTCCCGGGGACCATGCCCCGGCCCTCCCGCCTCCGAGCGCTTCCCTCGGGCCGGGTCGTGTCGTTGCAGATGGTGACGCTCTTCCAGATGTGGGTGGTCCCGCTCTACTTCACAGTCAAGCTGCACTGGTGGCGGTTCCTGGTGATCTGGGTGGTCTTCTCGGCCATCACTGCGTTCGTCACGTTCAGGGCGACTCGTAAGCCCCTTGTGCAGACCACCCCCAGGTGAGCGAGAGCCCCTCGGCGGCGGGGGGGCAGGGGAGCGCTGCCTCCGCTTTGCTTCCAGCGTTTATCCGCGCAAGTGTATTCGTGGGCTTCTCTGCACACGAAACGCGGCTGCTTCCTCCCGTCGTGGCTTGTGGCAAATTAGTTGATTAAGAACAGTCTCATTCCTTGGCAATTCCAAGTGAGTTAAAATCAGACTTTTAAAAAACCCTTCAAAATATTAATATTTTGTGAAAATCTCTTTGTATTGATCCTTGTAATTGCTGTTTCTGAACTCTGATCGTGCTTCCGGAGTTTGGGTCCAGTATTCAGGAAGCAGGAAGGCTGCCGTTTGGACCCCGTGAGCTGAGGCACACGCTTCCAGCCAGAAGCAGGGGAGAGCGTGTGATGGTCCTTCGTGCTGGAAATAGGTTGTGGCACCACGTTTTTGGTGTTCAAAGTGTGGGCTGCGAAAGCTTCTGCCATAATGCAGTTGTTAGTTTTTGTTGTTCTCCAACGAAGGTGCACCAAGAACTGTGCAGGTGACCTGGATTCTGGTTTTGTACGAACAAGAGCCAGTAAGGGAGGAAATGTGCATCGTAACACATTGAAAAATGGATTTGAGCATGTCCAGTGCCTTGATTGCAGACCTGTTGTTTTGCTTGAGGGCTTTCACAACAGGGTGGACCGGGCCATTTTTTGTGCCAAAGGAAGGCTGTACAGTAAAATTCCCAGCTCTTTAGGAAGCAGAAAACATTTTAGGCTCCCGATGTTTTAGCGTCCCCTTCTAACAGTTGCCTCTGCTGTGCCGTTGTTTTCCTCGCTTCCCCCTGCCCTGCCGTGCCCCCAGGTTGGTGTACAAGTGGTTCCTGCTCATATACAAGATCAGCTACGCCGCGGGCATCGTCGGGTACATGGCCGTCATGTTCACCCTCTTTGGACTGAACGTGCTATTCAGGTGAGCGCTTCCGCCTGTCCGTGGCGTGGCAAGAGGCCACGTGGACTGCGAGCCCCGGCCAGCGTGCTGCGGACTTCCCGTGGCCCCCGCAGTCTGTGGCACGCACAGGCGGCCTGTGGGCGGGCCAGGCGCAACTCCCTGGGGTGCAGGAAGGGCAGCTGGGGAGCGGGGTGGGCACGTGGCCTTGCCTGCAGCGGGTCCGCCGGGCACGGTCGTGTGTCCCCAGCGTGGGGGGGGCATCCGCTGGGTTGCCTGGGTGCTTGTCAGCCTGGCGGTGGCCCTGGGCCCGATCCCTGGGGCACGCCCAGCTCCGGCAGGGCACCCACTGGGGCTGATCCCCAGGGCTGTTCGCGCAGCTGCCCTGGCCAAGGAGGGCTGGGTGCGAGCTGCCCCGGGAGGTTGTCCCACGGGGCTCGCCAAGGCGCAGCCCCGTTCGGCCACCGGCCACAGCCTCCCCTGTGCTGCCGCAGCGGCCGTGAGCCGGCACGGATGGAGGTGGCCCGCTGCCCAGCCCGTTCCTCAGGCGATCGTGGCTTCTCAGCCCGGGTCGCAAGACCGGCCCCAACACAAGCGGGAGCCCGCAAACGCCGCTGGAACAGGGCTCTCCCAGCCAGGCCGGCCTGGCCCCACTGGCTGCGCACGCGTTGCAGGGGTGGCCCGCGTTCCCGGGAGCCACGCTCCGCCTGAGGAGTCGCACGCCTGGCCCCTCCGGCGTTGCCCGAGATGCTCGCCCACGCTCCACGCCTCACGCCTGGTCGTCCCACTGCTGCGTCCAGGCGTGTCGGCCTCCCGCAAGCTCTGTCTGAATGCGGACGGGCTAAGTGAGAGCGGGGCGGAGCTGCAGGCGGGCGCCCAGGCAGTCCTGTGGGGCACCTGCTGGGGCGCTCCCCTTCTCCCTTCTCTGTGCGCCTGGGGACCTTTAGTGTCCGTTCGTTTGGCTGGTCTGGTTTGGTAGAATGGGGTGTGTCCCCCGCCTTTCTGGCAAGGAGAGGGCGGCTCGCACTCCCGTGCTTGGGCCAAGGAACTTGTGTAAAACAGCAGGAGGACAAATATGTTAAAAGCACAAGAGAAAAAGCAGGAGAAAAACGGCACCAGGCCGGCACAGCCGCTGGCATGCTCAGGGCTCGAGCCAAACGCCTTGCCGGCCAGTGCAGGCGAGCAGAGGGGCCGGAGCGGCCCTCTCGGCAGGGAACTGCGGAGCCTGGGGCAGCCACCGAAGCAGCGCTGGCCACAGAAGGGGTCTCTCGAGTGCTGAGGGGTCTCCTGGCGGAGCCCCGGAGCCCCGACCTCGGTGCCTCTGTTGCTTAGCCCACCCCGTCAGGGTGACGATCAGACCTGAGCGAGATCTGTGCCAAAGATCCCGGGTTCGTGGCGAGAGGGCCCCGGGGCGAGGGGGCGGTGGGAAGGGGGAGGACAGAGGGCCTCCACCAGGGGGTGCCCTGGAGCTGGGCTTCAAATGGTGGGAAGGCCTTGCGTGGCTCTTGCCTGGATTCCGGAAGTCTCTGGAGAAAACCCTGTTCGCACATTCAGCAGGGGCAGAACCTGCTTTGTTGCAGAGAGAATCAAACGTCTCGGACTGCCCACTCTTGGTTCCACACTCACACTGTGGAATGCGCTTGTGTGCTGAATTGCGTGGAGCGTCTGGCACAAGAAGCAAGAACGCAGAGCGTGAAGGGGAGCCACGCTGCGGCCCTTCCGGAGCACACGCCCCGAGCGCTGCTCCGCAGCCGTGGGAATTCAGCCAGGGCAGCCCCTGGCAGCGAGCGCCGCCTGGCGGGGCCCCACCGCTTGGGCCGACATGGGGCTCCCGGGCCACCTCCTGAACACGCCTCTCCCTGGAAGGGGCTCGGCTGGGGCTGGCTGGAAGGACGGCGCACCGGGACCCCAGGAGGCCGGCGGAGGGGCAGAGGGTGCGCCGTGCCGTCCGCCGGCGCACGGCTGACCCACGGCTGTTCCCCAGTAGGATCAAGCCGGAAGATGGGATGGACTTTGGAATCTCACTCCTGTTCTACGGCCTCTATTACGGAGTCCTGGAGCGCGACTTTGCGGAAGTGTGTGCCGACTACATGGCGTCCACCATCGGGGTAAGACTTGCGGGTCCCACACTCGGGCCGCCCTCGGCTTCTGCGTCCTCCGGAAGGAGCCCTGAGCCAGGACGCCTCAGCGCAGCTGGTGTGGAGGCGGCCCTCCCGTCCCGGCGATTCCCGGCACTCGCAGCTCAGCCCGGGCGGTGGGCCCCGCAAAGCGGTCCAGGCGGCTGCGCTGCCCCGCACTTTGCTCACACGCCACTCGGCTCTGTCGCTCCGCACGCCTGAGCAGATTCCCCCTTCCTTCCTCTTGCGAGGACCCAGGAGGCCGCTCAGCCGCCCCACTCTGGGAGCCAGGCGAGGCCGAGCCCGGGCCCCTCGGCTGGGCCGCTCGGTCACCCCGGCTCTCCATCCCTCTGGGAGGAGCCCGGGTCTGTCACGCCTCCCCATTCGAAGGCCGCTGATCCCACGTGGCGGGAGCTGCCTCGAGTGGCCCTCCGTGGCCGCCCACTGGTCAGGCCTGGCGGCGTTCCTGCCCCCCCCCCTTGGAATGCCCGATCCGTTTGTCCGATCTGAACGTTCCTTCTTCCATTTTGCTTGCTCCTTAAGGACTTTCCCCAACTTGGCGCCCTCCAGAGCTGTTGGACTGCAGCTCCTACCAGCCCAGCCACCATGCTTATCCTCGGCCGGGGATGATAGGAGCTGCGGTGCAGCCCACCCGGTGTGCTCAGCTGGGGAAGGCTGCTGCAGATGGAAGGCGAAATTTGACTCGCTGCCTGTACCTTCCTGATTTCTTATTTATTTAAAATGGTTATGTGCTGTCCCAGTACTGAAAGTCTCCGGATGGCTTACCGAACACCCCTTGATGCTCAAGTCCCCGTCCCTCGTGCTTCCTCGGCATGGCCCCTGCGGCTTCCTCCTCCTCTCCTCCTCCCAGTAGTCCGGGGGTGGCCAGGCTGAGGCCTCGGCTCGCCGAAAGCCCTGTGCCTGAGCCCTCCGGGTCCCGTCCAGCGCGCTTCGCTGGGCCACGCAGACTCAGGTGTGCGCGTGAGTCGGGAGCCGCGGCCTGGGCCCCCACGCGCCTGCTGAGCCGCGGCCCCCGTGCTCAGGTCTGCCCCCGCAGTCCTCGAGGGGCAGAGCCGGGAAGGAGCCGCCGGCTGCCCCCGGTGCCCCCGTGCGCTGGGGGGGAGCGCAGGGCGCGTGGCAGGGGACCGGGAGTGGCCTCACGCCGGTCCTCCGTCTCCCGCCCCGCCGGCCGCTGCCGCGCGTGCAGTTCTACAGTGCGTCGGGGATGCCCACCAAGCACCTCTCGGACAGCGTGTGTGCCGTGTGCGGCCAGCCCATCTTCGTGGACGTCAGCGAGGAGGGCATCCTGGAGAACACCTACCGGCTCTCCTGCAACCATGTGTATCCTTGGCGGCCCGTCCGGGCGGGCCGTGGCGCGTGGGAGCCACTCGAGGGCCGAGCCCGCCCGCTGCAGGGCCTCCCGGCAGAGGCTTCCTGGGGGGGGGCTGGGCAGAGGCGCTGCCCCCCGGGAAGGCAGCACCTCCGGGGCAATTTGGTTGTGCGCCAGCGGCAGCCCCCCCCGTCCCCATCCAGCCAGAAGCACAGATGGGGGGCAGCATTCTTGCTCGTGGGCTCTCAGGAGGGCGAGGGGGCAGCCAGTCCATGGAGGGGAAGGAGCGTGGTTTTGCTTTTGGCCCGAGCAGGCGGCCCCTGCCCCGTGGCAGCAGCCCCGGTGTGCCGTTCAGTTCACACAACCACAAGAGGGGGCCCTTTCCACTCTTCCCCGGATTCTCCCGGATCCCCATGTTCATTGCTGCTCCTTCGAATGTCATCGGAAAATCAAAAGTGTGCATTTTGAACAGAAAAATACCCATTTTTAAAATGCACCGAAAAGGTGCGCTTCCTCCCATAGAGGAACTTGTGGAAGAGGCATCCTTTTCGAGGGCGAATAGAAGTTCCTTTTCTGGAAGACACGCTCCCGGTTGCGCTCATGGCCTTGAATGGGGCGTGCTCGCATGCTTCGTGAGCATGAGTAGCGTCCACAGGCGTTCTGGACTGAGAGTCCGAGCTTTAGGAGAGCATTATGCATGTCAAGTGGAAATGCTGAGCGAGCGGCTGGCCGTGCTCTTGAGCCCAGGCGCTTTTCGGGCAGGCTGGGCTCCCTGCCCCTCTGTGGAGCCCGCGCAGTTTCCAGGCCGCTGCTGGCGGAGACGCTGCAGCTTGCGGTTGACGCTGCCAGTCCGATGAGGCCACCTGAGCGCTGGTGGCTTTGCGGCTTCTTCGAACCCGTGCCCAGACATAGAAACATAGAAACGGCACGTCAGAAGGGGCTTCCGGGCATCTAGTCTGACCTCCGGCACCAGCTGGTTCCGCTCATGACATGCCCACCATGTGGACGTCCAGACCTTTCCTGATGGGCCGCCTCACTGCAGGGCCCTGGGATGCACGTGCGAGAAGGCGTGGCGGGGATCCGGCAGAGCCCTTGCCCACGAGGCGTGCCGTGCCGTGGGGTGGGAACCAGAGGGATGCAGCCCCCCCCCCCCCCGCAAAAAACTGGCCGGGCACGAAGGACCAGCATCCCTGCGCCGGCGGCAGGCCCGGGCACCCCCGTTCTGGCTGCCGTGCGCAGGGCCCTCACCGTGGGGCTGTCCATACACCCCGCCCCCTGTGGCTCCCCTGTGGCTGCCGCAGAGCAGGGCTCCCCTCCCGGGCACGAACAGCTCGTCCCCACTCGGGCCGGAGAGGGGCCGTGGGGAGGTGCCGGGCAGAGCGCAGGAGCGCCGTGGCTGGAGTGCCCCCGGCCGAAAACGCATGGCCCACGGAGCTGGCGGCCCTCCGAGCCCAGCAGCCCCGGGATGGCCTGTGGCGCCCCCCCCCCCCCGTGCCAGGGGTCCCTCGCCCATGGCTGCCCCCCCGCCGTGAGCGTGTCCCTCCTTGACGCGCCCGCCCAGCTTCCACGAGTTCTGCATCCGCGGCTGGTGCATCGTGGGCAAGAAGCAGACCTGCCCCTACTGCAAGGAGAAGGTGGACCTGAAGCGCATGTTCAGCAATCCGTATCCTTCCTGGCTGTGTGGGGGGGGGCTGGGGGGTGACCTCCGGGGGGCGCTCTGCCGGCAGCTCAACGGGTTTATACCTGGCCGTGGGGCCTGTGCTCCAGGGGGGCCACGGGGGGGGCACGGGGGGGCACGGGAGGGTTGGGTCCCCCCCTCCGCCCTTCTACTCAGAGGCTGGGTCCGTCCCTCCCCCTGCTGCCAGGTGGGGAGGGGGAGAGCCATCTCCTTGCCAGCGGGCCCACATTTGAGGGGAACGGTTGCCCCGGGCAGGGCACGGCACGGGGGACTTGGCTGTGCTAATGGGCCGAGCCCGAGGTCAGCCGAGGCCGGGAAGGGCCTTGGGGCAGCGTGGCCTCGGACCGTCCCTCGTCCGCTGGCGGCCGCCTGGCGCTGCTAGTCCCCGCACAGCTCCCCGGGCCGCCCGGCGATCGGGGGGGGGGGGTCTGGCCGCAGCCCCCGCAGCGTGCCTCGTCCCAGGAGCAGCCACTGCCTCTTCCCGAGCGCCTCCTTGAAAGGGCCCGGCAGGCCCGGCGGGGGTGGAGGGCAGAGCCCCGTCTTCCCACTCCCGCACGTCCCGGCGTGGCTCTCGTGCTCTGGGCTCCCACCTCGCCGGCACGTGGTGCTCGCGGCAGAGCGGGGGGCCGAGGGGCTGCTTCTGCCTGCCGGCCAGGCGGCTGCCCTCCCTCCGGCCGGCCGGGACGGCCGTGGAGGGGCCGCGCTCCGTCGGCCGTGCGTGGGGCCCCGTCTGGGCGGCCTCGCTGCGGCCCGGTGGGGCTGCGCCCCGTGCGTGCCGGCAGCGGGGCCGGGAGGGGGGCCGCCCGCTGCCGCGCCTGCTTCCTTAACGCCCGCTGTCCAGCTGGGAGCGGCCACACGTCATGTACGGGCAGCTGCTGGACTGGCTGCGCTACCTCGTGGCCTGGCAGCCGGTCATCGTCGGCCTGGTGCAGGGCATCAACTACGTCCTGGGGCTGGAGTAGCCGCGCTTCCTCCCGCCTCCGCCGGCACGCGCCTGGGAGCTCGCCCACGGCCCGCGTGGCAGGGGTGGCGCGGGGGCCCGGCAGAGGCGCGGCGCCACCACTCGCCTCTCGGGGCCGCGGCCCCTGCTCGCCCGGCTGGACTGGCCCGCTGGACCGGAGGGACTCCGCACGAGGCAGAGGGCGCCGACGCCGCCAGTGCCGCCGCTGGGTTGGGAGGGAGAAGGGCCCGTCTTTTAAAGAAAGTTATTTTAATGAGCATATTTAAAATCTTTTTATTGCCGATGTAAAAGGAGGTAGGTTTTCCTTGCCCCTCCCCTCCCCTCCCCTCCCCTCCCCTCCCCTCCACTTCCTTACTCGCTCTGGAACGAAGCAGCGGCAGCCGCATCCCCCGCCCTCCTCTCGCTGCCAGGCCGTCCCCCGTGCGGCCGGGCCGGTCCGCGCCCTCCAGCCCCACGGATGCAACGCCTCGGCCCGGCCCTGCTGCGCCTGCATGCTGCCCAGGCTGGGGGGGCCGAGGCCCCATGCTCAGGGGCGGCAGGGCCTCCTTTGCGTGGCCCCCCGGGTGCAGGGCCTCTGGCCCAGGCTTTGGTGAGGAGGAGCCGGCTCGGCTCGGCTCGGCCTGGCCTGTGGGTCTGCTCCTGCTCAGGGAGGGCCTGCCCCTCTGTCTTGCACTCCCCGCCCCCGGGCAGCCGTCCTTTCTGTGGCCTGGTGCGTCTCCGCGGAGCCCCTGCCCAGGCTGTCCTGCCCACTCGCCCCAGACGCTCGGGTGACGCTGGGCACGTGCCCGGCGGGGGAGGCCTGGCGGAAGAGGCGGCAGCGGGATGCCCCTTGCCGGCGGCGCTTGGGCACGGCCAGGGCAGCGCGCCGCTTGCAGCTGCCTCGGTGTCGGCACGGGCGCGGAGCTGCCGGCTCGGGAGGGGAGGCGCTGGGGCTTGGACCAAGGGCTCATGGCTGCCCGGAAGCCCCAGCGCGCCATCCGGGGCTGTGCGTGCGCCTGGCCTGCACCTGGAGGGAGGGCCGCTCATTCCACGGAGCCCCCCCAGACGCTCTGGGCGAGCCGAAGGGAGCCCTGGCTGACTGGGGGCAGCCGCCGGGGGCGCAGCCGGCCCTTCCCAGGCAAGCGGTGAGTCGCGTGAGCTGTTGCTGAGCCGCTTGGTGGCCCCGCGGGACGGAAATTCTCGGATTGCAGCCGGGCCGGGCATGCCCAGCCTCGCCCAGGAGGTTTTCCGTCCCCCGGGCCCCCTGAGTGTGCTTGGCAAGCGCTTCCCATCAGACGGAGTCACAGAAACGGGCCGCCCACAGAGCCGCCTTTGGGAGGGGAGGCCGGCCGGCTTTGTGGGCGGCCCATCGCAGCCGGGCAGGCCTTCCCCCGTCCGCCGCCCGTGCGTGCCGAGCGGGCCTGCCCAGCCCCGACGAGCGAGCCGGTTTAGAGAACGTGCTCCCGACAGGGCAGGATCATGTGTGGACGAGCCCCCCCCCCCCGCCAGGGGTCGGCCCCCCTCTGCCCTCGTCACATGTCTCCAAACAGCTTCTGCCGGGCTCCTGGGCCTCTTGCAGGTGATGAGCCTGCACACAGCGGGCGAAGGAGCCCGGCGCGGCGGTGGAGGCCCGGGGGGCGGCCTCGATCGTCCGCCAGGGGGAGGTGGTTCAGCTGGGGCCGAGCGAAGCCACGTGTGGGGTGTCTCCCCAGGCCAAGCGAGGCAGCACCGTGTCCCAGAACGTTTGGCTGCCTTCATCTGCACTGCCTAATTCTCTAAAACCGCGTCATAAATTCCCCCCGACTGCTTGCTGTTCTGATTTCAAAGATCCCAGGGCGCGCCGGGCATGGCAAGAGGTCTTCGAAACGCCTTCTACGGAGAAGGGAGAGGGTTGCTTTGGGTTCCTTTGTCCAAAGCCAGGCTCTCGTGTTCGCATCCAGACCCGCGAAGGAAGCCTGAACTCTTCCCACGGTGGTGCCGCGCACCACGCATCACGCGGGTCGAGCCTTGCGGTCCCGAGTGGCACTGTCGGTTGGCAGCTCTGCTCCTTTCACGGGGGCGCCTGTTCGCCACCCGGCACGTTCCTTCCTCTGCCTACGAAACGGTCTCTGGCGTTGCTCTTTCTGTTGGTCAGCTGCCCTCGGAGAGCGGCGCTCCGGGGCGCATGCCCGCCCTTCTGCGACCCACATGGTATGAGCCGCCCCGAGAACAGGCTTGGGGAGTCCCAATATTTGCAAAAGTACAGGAACACTGTGGGGGCCAAAATAAGCAGCCGGCTCGATGGGGCCGCGTGTGCGCGGCGGATGTGGAACGGCGACTGGCTGCTGGGGCACAGGAACGGAACGGAGCATGCGCGAAGAGGACTGGCTGGCGGGCCGGCTGAAACACTAAAAGGAAAACAGCTCTCCGTACGGCAGCACTGCCCTTTCTGAAGCGAAATTTCCTTCTGTGCCAAAAATAATCTAGAATAGAATTTGTCCAAAGCCGAACGGTTCCGAGCTCGTTTAGAAGCCCGGCCCGGCCCGGCCCGGCCGCGCGCGTGTTACCGAGTAACCGTCTGAACGCTGCTGGAGCAGGCGAATTAGCACTTTGGCGTTATCCAGGCAGGTGAATTTTTTAAGTGATACTTTGTTTTGAAAATACTTCTGGGTGCATTGGAAGAAAAATAAATAAAGGAAAATAATTTTGAGAACTCTTTACTGTTACTTGAAAAGTCTGGAAGCAGCTCCATATCCTGCATTCGGGACTTGACGGGAGACTGCTTCCTCGTGCAAACGGGTCTGGGCCGCAGGAGCCATTCCAGCAGTTGCAGCTGCGGACGGGGGCCTGGGGTGGCGCCCTGCGTTCCCTGGAGATGCTCGTGATTGTGTGCTGGGGGCTTGTGTGTGTTTGCCGGAGCACACTGTTTCCAGCAGTTTTCTATGCTAAGACACGTCCGGACACACTTAAACTTCAAGGAACACTTGCACTGCACAGAAGAGAAAACCCGTGGAGCGCCACACTGCAGTCGCCTCTGAGGGGAGCCGGTGTGCGGACAAGAACTGGCTCAGGGGCAGGGGGCGCACGCTCGTCTGCTGCCTTGTCTGGCCGTGCGCATGGGCACGGTGTGGCTGGCCGGAGAGCGGCTTCCGTGTGGGGCTGCCCTCTTCTCTCTGGGGTTCCCTTGTGGAGGAAGGAGGGGCCACCTGGATGGAGCAAGAAAGGACCTCGCTCTTGTTCTGTTGGGTCGGGTCCCCCAGGCAGACGCTGGAGCCCGAACGGGAATCCGGGAAGCCATTCCTGGTGAGCGTCTGCCTTCCAGCTCCTGCCGGGGTCTCCCCGTGGTCGCTGGAATGTTCCCCTGGACAGCGGGCTTTCCTTCCTGTGTATTTCTGCTTTATCCACTCCGGGCAGGAATTCCCTGGTCGTGTTCATTACGTCTTGTCCTCTCCGCAGCCCAGTCCCCCGGATCGGAGCCCGCTCATCCTGCCTCCCGGAGCTGCAGGCCAGCCCCTCGCCGTCGCCTCACGTGCTCTGGCAGCTCTGAGCTGCGCAGGTGCTCCTCCTCCTCGCGACCTTTCTCCAGCGTGAGCCCCACCAAGAGGGACGCCTCAGTCGCGAGAAGCTCCCCCGGCTCCATGTGGCCCCCCTGCACGCGCCTCGTTCTGTTCTTCGGCTGCTGCTGTGGCCGTGGAGCTTCGCCATGGGGCAGGAGCGAGGGCACCACGGCAGGCGCTGCTTTCGTGGGACGGGCAGCCCACATTTCAACGAGATCGGCAGAGGAGTGAAGGGGAAGGAGTCCAGGGCTGGCTCTGGTCCCGCTTCCCCAGGTTGCCCTTGCAGTCGATGGTGCTTCTCTTTAAGTGTTGGAAGGAGGCCGAGAGCTGCTGGGCCACTGCGGGACTAGATGGTCCGGTCCAGAGGGGCGCTGCTCCTGCCTCGTGCAGTGGTGGGTGCCCTCCCACTGTGAGTCTCCCACAAGAACTTGCACCCCACGCTTCAGCCTGCGGGGGCCGTTGCTAAAGGCCCCACGCTGTTCCCAGCATTGCTGCCCATCCTTGCAGGGGATCGGTGACCTGCAGCGGGGCGCGCTCGGCTGCCTGCTTTGCCGTCTCCCCGGCAGCACGCGTTCTTCTAACGGCTGGTGATCTGGGGAGGGGTGCAGCTGCCCTGTCCCTTCAGCCATGGAGTTGCTGTCCTTTGGCCTCGCGCTCTGGTGGCCCAGCAGCCACGTCTCCACTGAATGGTTTGAGTGGCAAGGGAGCAACTGCCCTCGGCGTGCGCCCCAGGCGTCCCCAGCTCCATCCGGACGCTGGAGAGTCCCCCAGGTGGGCTGCCACGCAGAAAGTGGCAGGCACGGACTGACCCTGACCTTCCTCCGAAGGCGCCCGTGGTTTGTGGGCTGATGCGGCACACCCAGAAAACTGGCGGTTTTGCTGTGATGCATGCGGCGGTGAAGCAGAAATGACGACAAGCCGTCGTACCTCGGACACATCATGCGAAAGGAAGACCCCCTGGGGAAGCCTGTGCTGGGAAAAGTCGAAGGCGCATGGGGAAGGGAAGGCCCGGAGCAGGCTCAACGTGAGCCAGCAATATGATGCAGCTGCCAAAAGGGCAGGTGCTATTTTGGGATGCATTAGCAGAAGTGCTACTTCCAAATCACAAGACGTAGTACGAGTTCCCCAATACTTCTCACTAGTCAGATCTTATCTGGAATACTGTGTCCAGTTCTGGGCACCAAGATTTAGGAAAGATGCAGAAAAATGAGCAAGGGTCCAGAGGAGGGTGACAGAAACGATCCAGAGTTTGGAAACTGCCCTGTGAGGGGAGACTGAGAGAACTGGGCATGTTCAGCCTTGAGAAGAGGAGGCTGAGGGGGGACATGATCTCCCTACAGAAGGACCTCCAAGGCTGTCACAGAGAGGAAGGCCAAGGTCTCCCCCCACTGATGCCAGAGTGCAAGACACCGAATAATCAAGTCAAGCTGCGGCAACCCAGATTCAGGCTGGGCATCAGGAAGAGCTTCCTCACCGTCAGAGCAACTGCCTGGAGGCGTGGGGAGCTCTCCCACGCTGGAGACATTCACGAACAAACTGAACCGCCGCCTGAGTGACGTGGTGTCCTGCAACAGCAGGGGTTGGTCCCGAGGACTTTCCTGGCCCCTTCCCACTGCTGTTCTGTGATTCTGTGAAATGAGTTGGACTGGATCCACAAAGGAAGCCGCAACCCTGAGCTTGAAGGAGCTGAGTGGGGCTGCCACGGACTGGACAGTTTGGCTGGCTTGAATTCATGGGGTCGCCTCAAGTCGGAGGCGGCTTGACAGCACATGCCAGCAACATCGCCCAAAGCCACGCAATCGCTGGCTGGAGGAAAGTGGGCGAGGCTGGGACGAAGGCTCCACCTCTGACCCAGAAGAGCCGCCTCGTTCCCACAGGGCTGCTGCAGGCTCAATTCAAGGGGCTGCTTCAGCATTTAAACCCGAGTGTCATGGAGGGGCACCCTACGTTTGTGCTGCGCTCCAGCCAGTTCTTGCCAGCATCGCCAATAGTCGGGGAATTGTGGTCCACAACTCCAGAGGACTTCGGCTGACGAACTCGGGCTCCACAGGTTCCCGGGCCAGCCCTGCTCCCCCGCGTGTTCTGAGCCTCCTGGGCCGCTCGGCAGTGGGGCTGGTGCGTGGGGGGCTGAGCTCTCTCCGTGATGGCACCCCTTCTGTGGACTGTCCTTGTCCAACTGGCTCGCATCAGAGGACCAGCCGAGCCAGGTCTGCGCTGGTGGTGGCGGGGGGGTGTCTCCTGGAACAAAGACTGCCCTGAACTGCTCTTGGCTGAGCTGCCGGTGAGACATTTTAAACACATTTTGCAAGGACCACTTAACTGCTAACTTCAGAAGCAGGTAACGCACCTGAGTGTCTTGTGCAGTGCCAGGTTGTTGGGTGGAAGTTGAGTGCAGGAACTGAAGACGAGCTTCCGAGGTCCGTCTCTCTCCGTGTCACATGCACTCAGCATTTTCACCAGTCACTTCGACATGGGCCCAGCCGGGTGGGACCTGCAAAGGCCCTGCTGCCGCCCTCCAAAGACACCCCGGCCCACGTGGGCTGTGCCCAGAAGCATGACAGGCCACAGAAGCATGCCAAGAGCACACCGTCTTCCGGCTCCTTGGGCGAGAGGCAGGCCAGCCAGAGGCCTGGGTCCCAAGTGCGTGGCACAGCGCCCTGGCGGCAGCGCCCCCACCGGCTGGGCTGCCCCTCTTCTCCTCTCTGCCGTGGCGACGGCAACCAGCGTGTCAGCCCAGGAGGCAGAGCCTTCCCTTGTAGGCAGAACACACACTCCTGTGGGGCAGAGGGATGCGCGGGGAGCCGGCCGGCCCTTGGGCACCGCGTGGGACCTGCCTGCATGCCCCGCGTCTTTGCGGCGCTCACGGAGAAGGCTGCGTGCTCCTGCCCTCCGGCAAGCAAGAGGGGCTGGCTGGGAAGGTGCTCCGAGGCGTCGCCCTTCCTTCTGCATGTGGGGAGAGCAAGCAGGTGCCCCACGCCGGGCGGTGGGCGGCTCTTGTCAGGCCAGGCGCGTGCTGATCTTCCTGCCTTCGTGAGCACGCGCTCTGCTTCATCATCAGAGGCGTCTCATCAGCAGTCGTATAATTGGGAGGAAGTCGGAGAGCCGTGTGTTGCGGGTGCGTCAGCGGCTAAATTAAGCTCTCTTCCTACAAGTGTGTTACTGCCGTGCAAGTCATGAAACCGCGTTTCCAGTCATGAGGTTCCAACAAAACTGAAATCATGGGAACTCAGCGCAGTGGCCGCGCTGGTGTTCGCTCCCAGGGCATCCCCCGCCGGCCGAGCCCTCGGCGTGCGCCTCCCCGGAAGCCTTGGCTTAATGACGCCTCTGCCCGGTGGGCCAGCGCTCACAGGCAGTCATCGCTTCCGTTCTGCTCCAAGAACTTTCCTCCAGGGCAAGAGCCGGTGAAACCCCTTTCCTTGACTCCGATCCGATCCGTGCAGCGGAACTGGCGCCTCCCTTGAGCGGCACAGGCGGCCAGACTGGGGGGCCGGCTCCACCCCGAGAGGCCCTGGGCCGCTTGCCACAAGAAGAGGCTGCCTTTCTCTGCTCCAGAGGGCCCCCCCCCCCGGGCTGCGCGCTTTGCTTCCTGAGAGGTTCGGGGCAGTGCGAGCCCTCAAGCCGGGAGGCTGCCCCTCTTGCAGCCCCAGGGGCCAATTCATTTTTGGAGCTGCTCCCTGGGGCCCCATTCCTGGAGCCTCTGCATGACCGCACAGCCCCGATCCACCCAGAGCAGAGCCCTCTGTGGGACGGCCCCCCCAAACCCTGCCCCCTGCCCTGCCCTGCCCTGCCGAGGGCATCCTTGCTTCCTGGGGCCTCCCTTGACCCACCGACCGGGGCCTGCTGCTGCTGCTGCTCCCCGTTTAAAGCCGTGGGTGTGCGCTCGCTGTGTCCTTTCCCCTCCTGGTCCTTCGCTCCCGGATCGCTTCACTTGCGGAGCAGAGTGCAGGCGACGCCTGGGGTCATCGGGCAGTGCAGAAATGGAAGGGGCGGGCGCGTGCTTGACTGCAGGGCTGGTGGGCGAAGCGGGGGAGCCCCCAAAAGCACCACCTGCGCGAGGCCGCAAGCGCTCCGTGCCAGCCAAAGGGGGAAGGGGCCGCACCCCAGCCTGCTGGAGATGGATGAAAAGGTGCTGGAGCCAGGAAGCTAGCCCCTGGAGGGTGGCTGGGGGAAGGGGGTCCCAGGCCCCCAGGCCCTCGCTGGAGGGCCCAAACAGCCCCTTGGGCCGGGAACCAAGGGAGCCAGCTGGGTTCCCCCGAACCCGCCCGCAGCACAGCTGGGCCCAACACCCAGACTAGGCGGTCCTTTGCCGCACCCTAATCGCAAATTAAAATCTGCCGCTGCAGAAATGTCCTCGTCATGCTGGTGGCTGACTCAACAGTTTCCCTCAGTGCTCTTATTTTTCTGCTTTCCAAAGAAGTTAGTAAAGCAATGAATGGTAGTCAATGCACACTAATTTGCATACTAGATCATGATGTGAAACTGCTGACGGTCTAACAAAATTAATTGAAAGCGTTGTTAAAGATCAAATTAGCAAAGACATAGAAAGACAAGCCAGGATGGAATGAATCGCCATGGTTTCCCCTGAGTCAGTCCCGCCACGCTGAATTTCTGAGCGCTTTGAGCAGACGGGGGGGGCACCCCAGCAGCCACCCTTCACGTGGACCTCCAGACGGATTTTGACGAGGCCCCTCGCCAAGGAGAGCCGCCGATCTTCTGCGCGGACGGACGGGCCTTCTGTGGCGCCTGCCAAGCACAGCACCCCGTTCGCAGCATCAGAATCTACCAGGGAATGAGGGTCATCGCGAGAAGTCGCAGAGAAGACAGAACCGGGTGGGACAAACAGTGCCCTGGGAGACACAGGCAAAATTAAAAGTGCTCTTGGTAGGTTGGAGCTTGGCTGAAAGCAGCAGAATTAAATTCTGTAGGGACAAAGGCCACGTTCTGCACCTAGGAAGAGGCCAGCAAATGCATCTTTGCAAGATGGGGAACACGGCCCAAGAAGACCGTACATAAGAAGGGTCTTGGGGCTGCTGTAGCCGCACAGCCGGGCTGGGAGGGATGGCATATGGGGAGAGACTGAGGGAACCAGGTCTTTTCAGCCCGGAGAAGAGGAGACTCAGAGGGGACCATCTCCTCTTCCCCAGGCCGAAGAGACCCAGTTCCCTCAGTCTCGCCTCATACGGCATCCCCTGCAAACCAGCCACCAACCTTGTGGCCCGACGCTGCACTGACTCCAACCTGGCTATATCCTTCCTGTTACGAGGGGCCCAAAACTGAGCACAATACTCCAGTTGTATAGAGTGGCAGCAATACCTCTCTTGATCTAGAAGCCACACTTCTGGCTATGCAACCAAGGGTGGCGTTCGCCCTCTTGGCCACCGCATCACACGGCTGAGCAAGTTCAGCCTGCAGTTGACCAGCACCCCGAGGTCCCTTTCACAAGTGCTGCTCTCCAGCCACTTGTCCCCTAACCTGCACTTATGACCCCCATTTCTATGCCCCAAGTGCAAGACCTGGCACTTATCCACACTGAACGCCACCCTGTTGTCTCCTGCCCACTGCTCCAGTTTTAGTGTCATCTGTGATTGCCCTAATCCACCAGACACTGCATTGCTCTATCCCAAAACGCCTCAGTTTCTCCACCAGGATATCATGGGGCACTTTGTCAAAGGCCTTGCTGAAATCCAGGTATACCACATCCCCTGCATCCCCTCCATCCAGCCATCTCGAAACCTTGTCATAGAACTCCACAAGGTTTGTCTGGCAGGACCTGTTTTTGCGGAAGCCGTGTTGTGTGGCTGCCAGCCTCCCTCCCCTATCTAGCATCACTAGATCTCTCTCTATTATGAGCCTTTCCATTGTTTTTCCTATAATGGACATAAGGCTAACAGGTCTGCAATTCCCCCTGGCCCTTCTACTATCCTTTTGATTGCTCTTTCAGGCTGGATGAACAGAGGCATCACTTCCAAATCCCGTGAAGTGGCAGCTCCCCTCCACTCGGCACTGGCGAGGCCTCCCCTGGGCACTGCGTGCAGTTCTGGGCACCACCGTTTAAGAAAGATGCAGACCAGCTGGAAGGGTTTGGATGGCAACAAGCCCTGTAAGGAGAGACTGGAAGAACCGGGTGTGTTAAGCCTCGAGAAGAGAAGACTGAGGGGGGAACGGGCAGCCCCCCGCAAGTCCCGAGAAGGCTGCTGCATGGCAGAGGCGCACCCCGGCTGTGGCGGGCTCGGGAGGCAGCGCAGACATTCCTTGCCCCAGACAAAGGCCGATGGGCCATGAGGTGGCTGAGTAAGCAGGAAGCAGCCCTTGCCGTGGGCCGAGGGACCTGGGCACGCACCCCCGGCCCCAGACACACAGGCGTCGGAGGCGCCTGACGGGCGCTGGTGCTGCCTCCTCCGAGCCGGGGAGGGTGGGAGGCTCCAGGTGCCCCCCCCCACCAGGCGTGGCGGGAAGCGGAGCAGAGGGTGTCTTGGAGAGGAGTCTGGGGAGCTGAGCAGAGGCTGATGAAACAAAACCAAATTCCTTCTTAGAAAGCTGCACGTTTAAAAAAAAAAACGCTCAGCCCAGATGGTATCCATGCATCCCAGCCTTCGTGGAGCACTTAAATGCGAAATGCCTGACCTACTTAGAGGAATCTGTAACCGGCCTCTGGGAGTGGCCTCCGTGCCAGAGGACGGGAGCCTGGCCCGGTTTGCTGATGACACCGAACTACTGCGGGAGCGTAAAACCAACAGGGATCATCGTGCGGGGCTGCAAAGGGGCCTTGCCAAGCCGGGGTGGGCGGGAGAGGGCACGGGGGCAATTGTGGTGCAGCTTGCCGATTGAGGAAAGCGCCCTGGGGCAAAAATTCCCTTCCAGGCAGAGGGTGATGGGATCTGGAGGAGCCGCGACCGGGCAAGAGAAGGCGCCTGGGGCGAGGCGGGCGCTCGAGGGGAGTGCGGCCGAGTGCGCAGCCCCCGCGAGGAAACGGGCGGGGTGCCAGGCGGACGGAGGGAAGGCGCCGAAAGCGGAGCTGCCGGGGGGCCCCCCTCGGCCAGGCTTTTGGCGTTCCCGCCCATGGGAGACCGGCCACTGCGGCCGCCTGTGGTCAACGGGGCTTCACAGAGGACCGGAACAAGGGCCAGGGAGGGCCATGGGGATGCCTCATCAGCTGCAGGTGTTTCACTTAGAAAAATGGCAAGCGGGGGGGAGGGGGCTCGGCTGCAGGGGTCGGAGGACTCCCTGGTCGCTGGCGTTGCCACGGGGGACCTTCAAAGCTGCAGGTGACGCCCACCCGAGGGCCCGGTGGACCCGGCTCAGCAGCTGCTGCCCGTCTCCCAGTGATGCCAAGAGAGGCGGGGGGCGAAGCACGGTGCGGGCCGGTGCCCGACAGAAGTGGCGGCCTGGGAGGGACTCGGTGCCGCCCGTCCCGGGGTCCTTTGCCCCCTCGGCTTCGGGAGGAGGCCCTGCCGGCTCTGCCCGCGGGGGCTGGAGGCGCAGCTCGGCCAGCTGGCGGCACACAGAACTCGTTGCCGGGAGGCCGCGGGGCCGGGCCTCAGCTCTGCGGCAAGCTGGGGCCCACCAGAATGAGCCCGCCTGGCTCTGGGAGGAAGTGCGAGGGCAGCCTCAGCAGAAATAGCTTGGCCTCAGCAGGGCAGAGTGAGCGTGTCGCAGGCCCAGTCATCCCGAAAGTGCCCCGGCATGTATTCCGGATATCGCTGATACCGGGTGGGGTTCCCCCCCGCCAGATTTCAGGCTGAGCTACTGCAGAGCCTTGAGTGAGACGCGTCGGCGTTCCACCCCCTTCGCATCGCTCTGGTGACTGACTCTGGTTCTCACCGCCTCGGCAGCAGCTGGAGCGAAAAGCAAAAGCAAAAGCTGCTTCCCACCCCTTCCCGGAAAGGCGGAAGCTCCCCGGAGCTCTCGAGGGACGGCGCTCCTCGGAGACCTCCAGTCCTGTCCCAGCAATGGGCGCGCGGCTGTGGCACCGGTGGAACGGAAGGCGCGGTGTGGGACCGGCCTGTGTGGGGCTCCAAGGACCCTGCAGCTCGGCTGCCCGGCACTCCCGCCTGCCACCGGGCGCAGCGGAAGGTGCGTTGCCTCACCGGGCACCTCCGGCCCACCTTCCCTCCCCCACTGCGGCCCCACACCGCACACCTCGCCTTGTCGCTGCTCCGTGGGGAGCCGTGGCCGGCAGGGCCTCTGGGCCTTGTGAGCACCCGGAGCCTGAGCAGTCGGCCAGCCCTTCTCCCCTTGGAGGCCAAAGGTTACTTGCTAGCTGTGATTTATCTGTCTTCTGTTGCGAGGTGCAGTTGTCTTAGTCAGACCTATGCATCATGCAGTTACACGTGGTGGCTTGGGAAAGTGTCATTGCCTAACATTTCCAAGGAACAGTTGCGTGATATTTTCCCTCAGAAGTCAAGGCGCCTCGAAACCTCGCAAACAACGCAGACACGCATCTTCGCTACGTTTGCCCCTCAAAAGTGCAGTATGACGGCCGTGGTAAAAACGGCACACCACCCGTATTTTGGATGCAAACGAGGGGATCAGGACGAGAGTCGGGCCCCTCATTCTCGTTGCATTACATGCGCAACTGATCTGTGTCACTGGCGAAACGAGAAGAAAAAGTCCATGCCTGTCGCAGTCCCGACGCGGTGGAGGGAACCCGCCCAGCGCTGTAGCGACGGCTGTTTTTGCATGGCTCCCCCAGCTGCAAACTGGATCTCAGGAAAGAAGAAGTGGACCGTGGGATAGCCACACTTCATCCACACTGCGTCCCAGACCCCATGGTGAGGACTGGCCAGTTCCAGATCCACCAGAATCCCACTCTCTGGACTCAGATGATGGTAAAGACGAAGGGCAGGAGGCAGCTGATCCGGGGCTGTCGATGTCGGCGGGCCCAAGCCTTAGCCCACTGTATGCTGTATCCCCCTGAACCACATCTAAGCCCAAAGCACAGTTTAGATACTGAATACCGATGGAACTTTGTCATTTAATCTGATGTTAGAGCTTGTCAGTTTTTCATGCAAAAAGCATGAAAATGTTACATGAAAAAGCAATAAATGAATGGAAAGCTATGTTACTGGTATCCATAGAAAGATAAACTTACACTGATTGGTGTTGAACCGTTCTCATTGCTATATCACATTTTGCAGAAAAGTTATGGAGCAGAATCACCCCCCCCCCGTAATTTTGAATTATTTTGATGCAATGTTGACCTGAAGCTGTATCTTGGAAACTGGAGCCAATTAATATTCAGGACTTAATTTTCCTTTATTAGTAACCCAATTCTGGTAAAATTTAGCTACTTTCATTTCTGAGGCTTTCTCCTTGTGTTGCTGCCAGTCGTGAAGTCACTTCTGACCCATTGCGACCCCATGGTCAGCACTCCTCCAGGCTCTCCTGTCCTCCACCATCCCCCAGAGTCCACCCAAGCCCACACCCACCGCCCCAGTGACTCCCTCCAGCCCCCTCATCCTCTGCCGTCCCCTCCTCCTCTTGCCCTCAATTGTTCCCAGCATCAGGCTCTTCTCCAGGGAGTCCTTCCTTCTCATTAGGTGGCCAAAGTATTTGAGCTTCAGCTTCAGGATCTGGCCTTCTAAAGAGCAGTCAGGGTTGATCTCCTCTAGGACTGACCGGTCTGATCGCCTTGCGGTCCAAGGGACTCGCAGGAGTCTCCGCCAGCACCACAATTCAAAGGCCTCAATCCTTCGGCGCTCAGCCTTCCTTATGGTCCAGTTGGCACAACCACGCATTGCAACTGGGAAAACCATCGCCTTGACTATGCACACTTTTGTTGGCAGGGTGATGTCTCTGCTTTTTAGTCGGCTGCCTAGATTTGCCATAGCTTTCCTCCCCAGGAGCAAGCGTCTTTTAATTTCTTGGCTGCAGTCCCTGTCTGCGGTGATCTTGGAGCCCGGGAAGATAAAATCTGTCACTACCTCCATTTCTTCCCCATCTATTTGCCAGGAAGTGAGAGGACCAGATGCCATGATCTTAGTTTTCTTGATGCTGAGTTTCAAGCCAACTCTCTCACCCACATCAAGAGGCTCTTTAGTTCCTCCTCACTTCCTGCCGTGAGAGTGGTATCACCTGCATATCTGAGGTTGCTGGTATTTCCCCCGGCAGTCTTAGTTCCCGATGTAATTGTGGGCTTCTTGCCCAGGGTGGGGGGCGATCTCTGTGATGCGTGTCTTCCTCATGAAAATGGGCCAAAATGCCACAGAGCAGAAAGGGAAGGGGAACTGGAGGGCTTCCTCTCGGGCTGGGTGAACACGCCTGCCGTGTGATTTCATTTCCGGTTTATATCCTGCCTTTTTCCTACAAAGGGCTCAAGGCAGCTTACATCATTCTCCTCCTCCATCTTATCCCCACAACAACAACCCTGTGAGGTAGGCTGGGCTGAGAGGCTGTGACTGGCCCAAAGGCACCCCGTGGGCTCCATGGCTGATCAGCTGTACTTGTGGATGTGGATGGAACCCGAGGTGAGCAGAGCAGGAAACCAGTGCGCACAGAGGAGGAGGAGCCCCCCAGGGGTCAAGACTGCTCTCGCACAGAGCCCTGGACCTGGTAGCCCTGCGCACGGAGGGCTTCCGCAGCGTTTCGTGGCTCTGCCAAAACCGGTGGCTTGGTGGCCCCCTTCCAAAAACATCCGTCGAAATGTAAGGGAGCTCTGAGCCAAGGAGCTGCTCCGTCTTGCGGACACCGCTTTCTGACTGCTCCTCTCCAAAGGGGCCGCTAAGCCCGCAAGGGTCTTCAAGACTTTTGCAAGACTTTTTACACAGAAAGACTTCCAGTGAGCGTGGAGGGGAAGCAGGGCCCTCTGGTGTGCCAAACCTCTCCGGTTCAGGGACAAGCAGCAGGGCGCCAGTTCCCAAAGTGCTAAACTGGGGACCGAGTCACAGCAAGGGGGGCGCTCAGTCCCACTAACAGCACCGAGGCCTGAAATAAGCAATGATCCAGATCAGTCGGAAGCGAAGAATCCTGGGGGCCGCGGGGGCTGCAGTGGGCTGGAGCGTGTGCTGGCACCTGCGCACTCAGCCCTCCCCAGGCGGGGGGCACGCGGAGTCCCAGCAGTGCCCAGGATGCCAGCGGGATCACCTGCCCCCCCCTTCTCCTTGTTTCCCTGGAGGCACGAACTGGGGGGCTTTGTAGGCGAGCGAGCAGCTTCCTGCCTGAGGCAGGGAAGCCCGTTCAGCAGAAAGTCATGCTCAAAGCCGGGGCTGAAATGGCCAGATTGGCATGAAGGAAAGTGGAGCACGGGAAGCTGTGCCTTGTTGATCCTGCTTTCATTGTAGGACGGTCAGCAGAAATCGGACGTCATACAAACATCTCAAATAAATAAGGGGGTGAAAGGAGACAGAGGAGGGGGCTCCGGGAGGCAAGCATCCGGGGGAGCTCTTGGGGTGCCAGCGGGGGTGTCAGCAGGGGCCCCGTGGGGCTCCAGGCAACTTCTCCCTTCGAGCCCCGCAGACCAGCTGCGCGGCTCCACGGAGGCCTCGGCGGCCCGGCTGTTTCCCAGCGAGGACGCGCAGGCGGCCCGGCATGCCGAGGCGGGGGGCGCGCGGGCGGAAGGGGCCCCAGGGGCTGCGCATGGCGCTGTCGCCCGATCCGGCGCGCTCCCCAGGGAGGCGCGCGCCTGGCAGCCCCCCCCCCGCCGCCCACGCGAGGCGCGTGCCCGGCGGCGGGATTCGCCGCAGCTCCCGCCGTTTCTCGTAAGTCAACAAAACAGCGCGATTCCAATCTTCCGTAGCCCGGTGCCGAGCGGGGGTTTCCCCCCTCTGACTCAAAGGGAGGCCGGTGACGGCGGCCGGTGCCTATAAGATGCCCGCGCTGCCCGCGCTGCTCCCCGCCGCCCCGCGCAGAGGACCAGCAGGATGCCTCCCGACGCAGGTAGGGGCGGAGCTGCGCGCCCCGGCCGCGCCCCGCCGGCCACCCTTCCTCCGAGCTGGCGGGGCTTTCGGGACGGGCGGCGCCGATGCCGAAGGAAGCTGCCCCTCGCAGACGCCCCGCCGGGGGAAAGAGGCGCGCTGGGCAGCAGGGCGGGGGCGGAAGGGCCCGGCCTCCGGTCCGCGCTCGGGCGAGGAAGCAGGCGGGGAACCGGCCGCGCCGGGCAGGGGGCGACTCTCCCGGGGACGCGCGTGCTGTGCGCGCGTGCGAGAGCGCGGGAGCTCTTAATGCGCGCACGGCCCGCCTTGCCCTCCGAGCTGCCGGCCGCCCGTCCGAGGTCCGGGGTACAGGCTACCAGCTGCAGCGTATGCGAGCCGAGCCGAGCCGAGCTTGGAAGGATCGGGAGGCGGCGACTGCGCCCGCCCTGGGGTGCGGGAGAGGCCGGAAGCGCCCGCCGCTGCGAAGGCCGGGAAGAACCGAGCAGGTGCGGGGCGAGGCTCCCGCCGGCTCTCCCTCAGGGGCGCCCGGGCGGCTGCGCGACCTGCGTCCGGCGCAGCGCAATCACGCGGGCAGGGCGGCGTGCGCCAGGCGCAGGAGCGCAGCGGCTGCAGGCTTGGCCGGGAAAGGCGCTGCGCGGCGAGACGCCCCGGGAAGCGCCCTCGCCCCCCGTGTGGAGCGGAGCGGCCTTCGGAGCCCACCGGGGCGGGGGGAGGCTGGGCAGGACATCTGCTGTGAGGAGGGTGGCCGTAGAGACGCTGGCTCCAGCCCGCCCCGCTGGGCTCCGCGAGGCCGGGATCCTGCCGGTGCTCGGGCAGAAAAGCGGTCCTGCTGCCCCGAGCGGCGGGCCCCCGAGAGCCGCTCGGGCCCGGGGCTTCCCCTCCGGCAGAGATTGGCAGAACGGGCGCAGCACCTCCCCGCTTCGCGTCCCCACGGTGCGCTGCGCTGCCTGCTCTGGTGACGCGCGTCCTGCCGTCTTGGCTCGTGGCGCAACTGGCTCTGCGCGGCCTTTGCCCCGCTTGCGGGTTTGCTCAGTGGTCCAGCTGGGCTGCAACCTCCACGGGGCTTCCGGAGGCAGTGAGCCTGAACCGAAGGCCAACGTTGGGGGGGGGGGGGGTCACAGAGGACGCGGCCTCCGCGCCCCTAAGTTTCTGAGGGCACCTCCCAGTCTGAGAGGGGCAAATCTGCTCAGCCGGTAGAAACGGCACAAACAGAACTGCCGCGGCATTTAGCTGTCGGTCGCCATAGCCCGACAGCGCAAGGTTGGAGAACAGCCAGAGGGCGGTCCACTTTGGTTTTGGCTCCAGGTTTTGTGAAGGCACCAAATTTTTGAGGCCTCGTGGGAAAATGAAGTTCTGGAGGGTTGGAGGTGGTTTCCGTGGTCCCAATCTTCAAAAAGGGTAGCAGAGGGGATATGGGGAATTACAGGCAACTTAACCTTATGTCTATTCTTGGAAAAACAATGAAAAGGCTCATAATAGGGAAAGCTCTAGAAACCCTACATAGGGGTGGATTCCATGCAGCATGGATTCCATAAAAACAGGTCCTGCCAGACAAACCTGGTGGAATTCCATGACAAGGTTTCGAGGTGGCTGGATGGAGGGACTGCAGTGGATGTGGTATACCTGGATTTCAGCAAGGCCTTTGACAAAGTGCCCCATGATATCCTGGTGGAGAAACTGAGGAGTTTTGGGATACACCAAAGCACTGTCCGGTGGATTAGGGCATGGCTGACTGACCGAAAGCAGAAGGTAACCATTAGCGGGGAATCATCGGGATGGTGGCCAGTGACAAGCGGGGTCCCCCAGGGCTCTGTCCTGGGGCCGATCCTGTTTAATCTTTTCATTAATGACATGGAAGAAGGGTGAACAGTCTGCTGATCAAATTCGCAGACGACACTAAAACTGGAGCAGTGACCATAACTGAGGAGCAGGTACTCCAGATCCAAAAGGATCTGGACAGACTATGGAAGTGGGCAGGAGACAACAGGATGGCGTTCAGTGTGGATAAGGGCAAGGTCTTACAGGTACAGGACAGGGGACAAGTGGCCGAAGAGCAGCCTTTGTGAAAGGGACCTCGGGGAGCTTGTCAACAGCATGAACATGAGCCAGCCGTGTGATGCGGTGGTCAAGAGGGCAAACGCCACCCTTGGATGCATAGCCAGAAGTGTGGCTTCCATATCTAGGGTGGTGTTGATACTGCTCTACACGAGTCTGGTGAACCGCAACTGGAGTCCCGCGTCCAGTCCTGGGCTCCACATTATAGGAGAGACATGGCGTGGCCCAGCGCAGGGGCGCCAGATGGTGGCCGGGTCGGGAAGGATGACAAGTGCCGACAGATGGAGGGAACCGGGTCTTTTCAGCCTGGAGAAGAGACTCCGAGGGGCTCGCTCAGCGACTTACGGCCATGTGAGGGGATGGCATGTGGAGGAGGGCCGTGAGCAGTTCTTCCCTGCAGAGGAGGGCAGGATGCGTTCCAGTGGGTCAAAGCTCAAGGAACTGGGCCTCAGGGTGGATGCCCCGAAGTGCTTCCTGAGGGTTGGGAGCCCGAGGGCATGGAAGGGGCTTCCACGGGAGGTGGGGAGGGGCCGTCGGGGAGGTTGCTCAAGGAAAGATTGGACATCCACGTGTTGCACTTGCATGGACGGAGCCAGGGGTCAGACTAGATAGCCCATGAGCCCCCTTCTGGCTCACTCTGTTTCTTTGCTTCTGAATCCTGCCCAGCTCTGCTCAACTGCATTTAGTGGGGCTTCCTGGCAAGGACATACAGTCTGACGTACAGAACGACACCTCCTTTCTTTCTCCCATTCTGTGGTGCGAGAAGTTTTCTGTACATGTTCAGAGGAACTCTTCTGTGACTCATGAGTCCTGGCATTAAACAAGAAAGGCTTTGAGATTACTTCCTGGCTCAAATTTCAGTCCCAATTGCAATATACCCATTTCAGCGAGGGGCCAGGCTTAAGTGGTGACGGCTTCGAATCATCGTGCAGCCCCTCCCAGCCCACATAAATCACCACACCGGCTTCGGCGCTGGGAGCCAGAGCCTAAATTCCTGTAGGAGCTGCACATTCTGTGCCCCAGAGCGGCCAAGCAGATCTGCCAACAGGAAGCTAAAAACCGACATGAGGGCAGGAGCACTTGCTTTCCCCACAGAGCTCCCGGGCAAGTGTCCGTCCGTCAGGGCCGGCTGCGTCTCACCCCGGAGAGCCGTTGTGCCACGCAGCCTCAGAGAGCCCCCGCTCCCTGCTGACTCGCCTGGCCCTCCTTTAAAGCTGTGGGCCAGTCTGGCAGCAGCCAGTTCCACAGGTTAATGGCCCGCGGAGCTTGCAGCCTGCCCCCTGCAGGGGCTTCCTCGTGAAGCAGCCCTCGTGGCTCCAGTCGTCACGCCAGGTCCCCCCGGCCCTCCCCCAGAGGCACAGACCTTGCTGTGACCTGCAAAGGCGTGTGCTTGGTCACCTGCGGGATCCAGGTAGGGCTGGGGAAGGGCTCCGGCCCGACACCTGCGCAAGCCGCCACCGCCGCCCACGGGTGCTGACCAAGAGCCAGGGCTGAGCGCAGGACGACCGTCACCGTCCCCATGGTCTTGCTTCCAGGTCTCGGGCACAGCCACGCTCTTGGCTTCTTCTTGGCCCTGCTCTGCAGCTGCAGCTGCTTCCACGGGACAGGTAAGGCAAAGGGCCCCGGGGGGACGGGCTGCCGGAGGCCAGGCCTTTGTCTGGGGGCCGGGCTGGCCAGCCGCACCCATGGGGCTCAGCTGCCAAGACGCCCCCCCCACAGCCCTGTGCAGCCTGGGACACCCTCCGCCAAGGGAGCCCAGCAGCCACGCGGGTGGGCGTGCATGGGGGTGCGGAACGGTCCGGCTTATGCGTGTGCCCCGAGAACCCACGGGACGTGGGATGCAAGTGCATCGCACCCAGTTAGCACTCTGTACGCTCCCCTGCGATTTGCAAGACAATAAATCCATCTTCCCCGGCCGGCACCCTCGCCTGTGCCACCCCTTCCTCCCCTGCAGTCGCGCTGCGATTAGCGCCCTGATGGTGACCAGGCTGCACAACCAAAGACACTTTGTCGGGGTCCCCGGGGCCTCTTGGGGCCCCCAGCAAGAAATGCGGCCCTGTCCGGTGGACTCCTTGAGGGGACAAGAGCCGAGGATGCTGCGCTCCGTGCCGTCAGGGGCGTGTGGGGCAGGTGATCCATCCTCACAGCCTTTTAACCAAGGCCTTTCTCTTCTTAGAGTCCGGACCCACATGGAAGTCCAGCATCTTCTCCACCCTCCAGTACAACATCAGCTTTGGTAAGAGGGGAGAAATGTGGGGGGTGGGCGGGAACCGTGCCATCGCGCAGCGTCTTCCGAGTGTGCAAGAGGCCACGTCAGTGGCTCGCAGCACACCAGCCGGGACCCGAAAGCACCGGCAAACGGGTATCTCCGAGCTGGGAGGAGTCCAAATGGCCAGTGCGGCTCAGTGCAAGGACCCGTAAATCGAAGCACAACGGGCAGGACAGTCAAACCTCAAGCGGAAGTTGATGAGATCGGAGCTCGCACGGAGCACGGGGAGGGCGGCCCTGCCTGCGGCTGCTGTGAAGAAGGCCAACGCCAACACCGTGCGCGGGCCAGTTGGGCTGGGCAAGGCCGGGAAACGTGCCAGGGAGAATGTGGTGCGCAGTTCTGCTCAGCACACCTAAAAGGGATGTTGCAACGCTGGAAAAGTGCAGTGAAGGGCAGCGGAAATGATGGGAGGGCTGGAGCAACTCGTCTGGCAGGAAAGGTTAGCACAGTACTTAAGCTTAGCAAAAAGGTGAGCCTGTAAAGGCATGACAGAGGCATGCAAAATCACACGTGGGGTGGAGAAAGCCGATAGGGAGACTTCCGCCGCCCCTTCCCATGCTGGAGCGATGCGAGGCCCGTCGGGCAGAATCAAGGGAATGCCACTTCATACAGCACATGGTCAATGGGACTCACGTCCGGAGGTCGTGGCTGCCACCCGTTTGAGGGCTGGGCAACTGAATGGGGAGTGGGCCAGTCCCAGGCGACTAGTCCGAACAGCTGCATGCGGCTCCGGAGGGTCTCGGGGGCAACGCGACAGAGCCAGAGGGCTGCTGCGGGGGGGTGGGGGCTGCCGCCTCCCGTCCGACTTGTGGGCTCCCTGGGCAGCTGGGTGGCCGCTGTGCAAGCAGCCCTGGACCAAGCACAGCCCCCGCAGACAGGGGGGCACCCGTCCCACTCTGAGAAGCGCCTTTGGTGGGGAGCGCGGTCTTGGACGCAGAGCCAGCCGGGCGATGGCCGCCGCACCCCCCAGCAGGGCTTAGAAGCGCTCCTTTCCAGCAGCCGTCCACAGCAGGAGGACTGGAGCCCTGGAGGATTTCACTGCAGGGGGCGGGATGGCAGGCTGGGCGTTTTACGTCGAGCCGTAAAATGAGCTCACAGCGAGGAGGGGGATACCGAAAGAAATGTGCTTGTCTTTCAGGATTTGTTTTGGTACGGGAGTGGAGGGTTCTGCCGGGCTCGGCTGGCACGCTGCTTTCATTATGCAAAGCCAACCGCCTTGCTTTGGTCTCCCAGAACAGCTTTAAAACTGGCTGAGATCCCGAAAGGACTGACCCGATCTCGGCGGGGGGGGGGGGGGGCTGCCCGCTGGCTCGCTCAGCACAGCAAGCAGAACAGCCCCGCCGTCTCGGAACCGCGCACAGGAAGCGGGGGCAGCCCCGCCATGGCCGCCGTGCGCGGTCTCTGCTTGCGGTCTGGCCGGGCGCGTCTGGTTCCCCAGACTCCGAGGCAGCACCGGGAAGGGTGGCGTTCCGCTTGGTCCGGTCCAGCGCGACGCTGCCGTTTCCCTCCCTCCGCCGCCACTCGACACGCGTGATCCTGCCACGGCACACGGCTCCGCCCCACGCGGGCAGCGGCAGCCCGTGGACGCGGCTGGGAAGAATCACGCAAGGGGGGATGCGGCGCCGTGGAAGGGGCTCAGCGCAGAGTCGGCCTCCTCCGTGTCCGCGAGAAAGAGCACGGGGCTCCCGGCCGCCACGGCTCCAGGGCCCCGGCCGGGCAGGCATGCTCGAGGGACCCACACCCCTTCCGCGGCCCTTGACTGCACTGCAAAGGCAGGCCTGCGCCTTGTGCCGCCTCTCCGGCCGGAGCAATTTAGACAGCCCCTGGTGCCACCGCTCCTCTCGAGCGGCACCGTCGTGCCCGGGCGGGGGTCCACCGTGCGCTATCGGCAAGGCACCTCGGGCACGCGGGCCTCCACCCGGCTTCCCAGGTGTGCTTCAGCCACTGGCTGCGTGAACCGGCTACCCCGCATTACCGCAGCTGAGATACGGCAGCTCCCGCTGGCAGGCTCACAGACGCAGGGGCAACGTCTTTGCATGTGCAGCCAGATGGCACAGGTGGCGAACATGCATGCGCAGCCTTTTTGCACCTGCCCATCGGTAGGTCCCCCACGCGCCTCGTGGTACGTCCAGCACCCGATCTGCTCTGTGCTGGAAGGGCCGTGATCTGCCCCCTCCTCACTTCAGCTGGGTTCTGGGGAAGGGGCCTCCCCTTGCCAAGGCTGTGGGCAGGCGGGCACAGCCTCCCCGGGCGACTGGTGACGCATGTCCCTCTTCCTCAGGGCAGAAGCTGGGCGTCCTGTGCCAGGGCTACACGGCGTACAAGTGCGAAGGCCTCATCTACTGGCTGGCCAACGGCACCTTTGTGGACAACCTGTACCCGGAGGCAGTGGTCCTTGAGGGGAAAACCAGGTACGCACACCTGCAGCTTCCCTCCTGCTCCAGGGCCCCCTTGTCCCCCACAGCCCCTTGAGGAAGTGCCATGAAGGGGCCAGGTGTTCATGCAGAACGAAGCAGCCCCCGCCGTAGCCCCGGCCCACTCGGAGGCCGCCTCAGCAGCCAAGGGTGACCAGGGAGAAAAAGGGGCTTCCTGGACCAGCCCAGTCCCCTTCACATCGCCGGGCCTCGATGCCGCCTGCCCCGGCCAGCACAGCCCAGGGCCAGGAGCCCCGGGAAGCCCTTTCCGGACTCTGGAAGGGGCCACCTTAGGTAAGGCTGCATGCGGGAAGCGGCACTGTGCGGAAGCCGGGGCGTCATGCCTGAACTCGGATGGGGCTTTGGGCTTCCTCAGGGCAAAAGCGCACAGACCGCGTCCTCCGAGGGGCCACACAGGCACGGCCTCCTGCCCGAGGAATTCTCCAGACAGGCACCCCGAAAAAGGCTGCTGCAAGCAGCGCACGCTACGGAAAGCACCGTTCTTTGCACCCCACACACCTGTGGGACTGGAAAGCCTTCTCTGAAAACATGCGAGCTCCTTTTTAACCCTGGCGCCAAGATCTTCTTGATCCAAGACGCAAGGGACTAGTGCTCACCAGGGAAAGGTGATCCCGTTGCAGCCCCGGCCCGGCAGCCCCGCCTGCCCCTCGAAAAGGCACCCAGCAGCCCAGCAGCAGATGCGGCCATTTCTCCCCCACGTCTGCTCTGTCTCCAACTTCGCGTTCCAACGGAGCCCAGCTCAGGGAACCAAGGTTCAGGTTGGATGGTTAGGACCCCGAGGGTGTGGAACGGGCTTCCACGCGAGGTGGTTGAGGCCCCATCAGTGAGGGTGTTCAAGGACAGGCTGGACGTGCCCATGGTCGGAGTCATGAGTGGAGCTGGCTGAGCTGGGGGTCAGACTAGATGGCCCGGGAGGCCCCTTCTGACTCGCGCGGTTTGTTTCTAACTCAATCCCTGCCTTCTGTCCTGACAGGGAGAAAGCCCAAGCCCCTGGCTGCCTCCTGGAACGGGAGCTCTTCTTCTACTCCTTCTCCCTGAGGGACCTGGAAACGGCCTTCACATGCACCATCCTTGACCCATCAGGCCCCGTCCAGAGGAACGTCACCTGGCACCTCCAAGACCCCAAGGGGCTGCGCAACGGGGGGCTGCTGAGCAGCATGCGGGGTAAGGAGGGCCCTCTGGCCCGGGCTGGGGGGCTGCAGGCAAAGCACAGCGTGGCCGCAGGGGCCCTCCGACTGTCCCCTGTGACAGTGGCCCTCAGGGACCCGCTCAGGTGCCACACAAGGGCTGGGGCCCCAGAACTGGCATTCTGCTTGGGACCCATTCGTCCGCCCACCCGGGGGGAGAGCGCGAGCGAGCGCCCCCAGGCAAGGGAAGGGGGCATCTCCCTCGGCCTCCCAGCGCTTGGGGCAAGCAGGAAAGGCCCCCCCCCCCCCCCCAAGGGCAGGGCTGCTCAGCCCCCTGCGCAGGCGTCCCGTCCCAGCTTCTCAGAGCTACGGTGTGGGTGTGCAGCGCACCCGTCCGTCCCCACTTCCCCCGGGCAGCTGCAGGCCTCACTTCAGGCTGCGTGGCAGGAACCGGCCGGTGTCCCGGGGAGCCGGTGCCCGGCCAAGGGAGGCAGACAAAGCGGGGGTGGGCAGGGAAGCGCCCCCCAGCACTGGGCTGCCCTGGTGCGTCTCCACCCAGCACGGCAACCTTCTCCCGGCTGGCCCGGGGCAGCTGCGGCACTCGCTCTGCTTCCTTCGTTTGCAGGTGTTTAGGTGGCTCCCTCCTCTGTGACCTGCGGAAGCCGGCCCCGGCCCACGAGCGACAATAAACACGTTGCGTCTTTGCGGCACGCCTGGCCCTCTTTCTGCACGTCGGGGCGCCACGGGGCAACGGGAGCAGGTCAGGGAGGCCGCCCGGCTCTGCTACGCCAGCAGCGGGAGGCGTCCCCAAGCGCCGAGGGGAAGCTCCCGCTTCATGAAGAACACCGGCCTGGGGTGTGGGGCGGGAGGAAGCGCGGAAGGCCTTCCTGGCCACACACGCCGTGGGGAGCTGCTTCAAGCGCGGAGGCGCCGCGGCCCTGGCTCAGGAGGGAGAAGGCCCCGGCTGTGGCCCCGGCCGTGGCCCCAGCACACAGCAGCCTCCCCCGGGAGGGGAGGGGGCAGCGGGGCCCTCCTGGTTCTCCTGGGCCCCTCAGCAGCCTCAGTTGCGAGGAAGGAGCCGTGTGGGGCTGCAGCGGCACCTCCGCTCGCCGAGGCCCAGCCAGAAAGTTGCACGCTCCACAGGAACACGCCGCCCTCCTCGGGCCGAGGCACAGTGCCGGCGGGGGCCCGGGGGGACCGCTGCGTGGCCGGCCATGGCTCAGTGCGCCCCCTTTTCTCAGAGCAGCAGCTGCAGCGAGCATGTCCCGGCTCTCCGGGTAACAACCGAAGGGCTGAGCTGCTGCTGCACCCAGCGCATGAAGCGAGATCCCACAGAAGGCCCGGCCACGCTCCCTTTCCTAGGAGTGAGTCTCACTGCCCCCCGCGGGGCTTCCTTCCAAGTAGACATGCTTTGCCCAGTGCCACAGAGCCCCCGAAGCCACTACTGGGAGAAAAATACCATTTATTTACAAGTAGAAACATTATTCAAAATGACACGTTTGATAGCTAATCTCTCTACAAAGGCGAGTATCAGGCAGTCGCGAGGGAGGGCTGCGCTCAGGCAGTGTCCTGGAACCAATGCATGGGGCAACCCCGCCGAGGAGCGCCGGCCGCTCCGAAGCCCCTCTGGCCGGGCCCAGCTCGGCCCTGCGCCTCTCCTTCCCACGTTCCGCACCGGCACGGCCGGCTGGCATCGAGGCAAACAGGCCGCGCCTGCGGAGAGCCGGGCCAGGGATGCGGCACTCACCTGGGACAGGTGCCACACGGGGCAAGGAGGGGCCGCTCTCTCCCGGGCGAAGGAACGGCGATCGCACGCGGGACGCGACCCGGCAGATGTTCTCCCGCGTGGCCCTCACTGGGGGGTGTGCAGGAGACCTTTCTGCCAAACCGCACCCCAGAGCGCCCCGGCCCTGGCAGGACAGAGCCGGCCCCAGCGGCCCCCACCCACAGCCCCTGCCAAGAGGAACACTGCACTGAACCCCCCCCCCACTCCACCCCAGGGCCTACAGAGTACGATACAAAGCGACACAGCTAAGTAAAGCCTGCGGGACAAAGGGAAGGCGTGCGCCAGCCACAGCTCTGCGGAACCCCTCCTGCCGACGGCAAGCGGGGGATTTGAAGACAGCTGCCCGCCCCCCGCCCCCGAGAGTGGCCGGAGACCCTGCCTGTGCTGCGTAGTTTTGCTGCTGACAGGCGTGGAGATGCCCCAAAGGTGCTGGAGCCCAAGGTGGCCGGGGCAAAGCCCGGCGCGCCAGCCGGTTTCCCGGCCTGCTGAAAAAGGGCCGGCAGCTTGTTCCGGAGGCCTCTGCTGGATCCGTGCCCCCCGGTCTCCGCAGATGGGAGTTCCACTGGGGAAGGGACACCTTGCAACGGAGAACTTGCACGGGCGCAGAGTGGGCTGGGCGGGGGAGCTCTCCACGGAGCCGCCCTGGGAGTCCGCGGCAGCGACGGGGCAGCCCCGCCGTGCCCATGGAGAGGTGGGGCCTGCGCTGGGGCTCCGGGCCGGGGAGAGCCGGCTGCTCATCGGAGGGCGTTGCCCGGGCGGGCGAGGCCTGCGGGGGGCGGGCGTGGGGGGGCAAGCCCCAACTCCCACTCTGCGCCCCCGGCCTTCGCTGTGCGGCGCCTGCTGGCAACGCCACTCCCGTCCCAGCCGTGCAAAGGTCTCTCCTCCCAGACCGCCTGGGCACCAGCTGGAATGGCGTGGGGCCCATCCCAGCTCCCCAGCGCACAGGCGCACCGTGCGCCGCGGGTGAGAGCGCCCCCGTCACCGCACTCTGCTCTGCGGGGGCACCAGGAGGCATCCTGGTGGTGAGGAGGTGGGGGGCCTGCAGCACGGGAGGGGCCGCCGGAGACAGGGCTGGCCGGCACCGCGCTCCCTTCCCTCCGGAGACGCGGCACACGGGAAAGCGCTTGCGGCCCGGAGACGCGGCTCAGTACTTCGTGCTCTTCGGGGCGCTGGAGCTTGCCTGGGGGAACGAGAGACACGCGTGGCAGCGGGCACTCCGAGGCACCTGGGGGAAGGTCCCGTTCTCCCCGGGCCTGATCCTCCAGGGCGGCCAGGGCCATGCCGGCGGCCAGCAGCTGCCCCTGGGCGGCCCCCGTGGCCCTCGAGCCAGAAGGGTCCGCGCCTCGCGGGGACGCCCCGCCCCCCGCCAGCCCCTGCAGCACCCGCAGCACCCGCAGCCTGCTGGCCGACGCAGCTGCCCGGCCCGGTCTCCCCCGTGAAAAAACCAGCAAGGCACCCGCGGCCTTAAGGGGACGTGCGACCGGCCACCGGCCACACTGGGGTGCGGAAAGAGCCCGGCTGGGGTTCTCCGTGGCCTGGCAGCCTCTCGGGGGGGTTCCTGCAGCGTGTGGCGCGTGCGCTGCCCCGGAGAAGCTCCGGAAGCTCCAGCCGCTGCCAAGCAGGGTGGCGAGGCCGCCAGCGGGGACCGGGCGCGCGAGCAGGTCGGGGTCCCCGGCAGCCACGCCTGGGCCGCCTCAAAGCCCTGCTGGCCTCGGCCTCCAAAGCCCTCGCTGGCGGCTCGAGGCAGGCGGCTCCACGGGTTGTCTCCTCCGGTGTGGACCTGCGCAGACCCCAAGGCCGGCGAAGCGCAGGCGCGGACCCACTGGCCAAAGGCCGGTCCCTTCAAGGAGCCCGCCTGCGTGCGTCCCAAGCCGCCCGGGACGGAAAGTGGGCGCAGTGCCCCGTCCGAGAGGGGCGACGCTCCGCCGGCTGCCCTGCCCGCAGGCCCACCTTGCTCTGGGGAGACGCGGCTGCCCGCGGGGACCTGCGGCTGCTGCCCCGGGGAGAGTTCCTGGGAGTGGCTTTGCGGCTCGCCCCGCGGCGCAGGAGGCTGCTGCCCAGTTTCTTGGGAGTATTCAGGATGCTGAATGCCAGCGACTGGCGCCTCTCCGACTGCGGGGGAGAGAGAAGGCAGGGAAGGCTCACCTGGGGACGCCCGAGACGAGGCGCCGGGCGGAGGGCTGCCCCCTCTGGCGCGGAGCCGTTCCTGCCAGGGCTCTGCCCAGGAACCCGCTGTGGCCCCCCCGCCTGCCCCCCAGAGCGCGCGATGGGTCCCGCGGCCGCTCACCTGCTTGCCGGGCGCCTGGGCTTTGCCCTTCTTCCCTGCAGCGTGGGCGCTGTGCTTGCCCTCCTCGGTCCTCCCTTTGGGGGTCTGGGGCCGCGGGAAGCAGCTGGCAGCCTTCTTGGACTGGGGGGAGAGGGGGCCAGAGCTCTGTGGGGAGCACAAGCGGGCAGCTCCTGCAATGCAGGGACCCCCCTCCCCCCACTGGGCAGCTGGGCTACGAAAGGGAGGCGGATGTCCAGGGAAGGGGAAGGAGGAACGACTGGGCTGCCGTGCCAGTGCGTCCCAGCGGCACCCCAGGAGGCTGAGGTGGCCGTCCCATAATGCCCGTGACAGCCCAGGCCGCCCACGCCCCCCTTGGAGGGCCCCCGGCCTGAGCCCCGAGCCGCGGGGCGTGCAGCAGGCAAGCAGAAGCACCTCCAGGCCACTCACCTTCCGGTCGGCTCTGCCTCCTGGCTGCCCATTCGTCGGGCAGCGCGGCCCCCGGAGGTGCCTGCCATGGGCTCCCGCCCCCGCCCGCCCCCAGCGCCCCCGGCCGGCCGGACAGACGCCCTGCGGAGCCGCTCACCTCCGGGGTCCCCGGCCCCAGCTGGGACGCCTCCGAGACGCGCTTCCTCTGCTGCCGCGTGGCAACGCCCCCCCCGGCCCAGGCGGCGCTCAGGGTGCTGCGGCGGGTGAGGGGGCCCTCGGGGGCCTGCGTGGGCAGCAGGCTGGCCCGCCGGAGGGTCTCCCGGGGGTCCCCAGTCATCATCTCCTCGTCCGTGATGGTCGTCAGCGACTGAGAGGGCTGGCCCGGGCAGAAGGAAAGGGGTCCCGTGAGACGCGCCCCGAGCGGCCGTCGGGCCAGCCCCCAGCCCCCACGCGGTGCCGGGGGGTGCAGCCTCCCTCCGCCCAGCCGGCTCCCGGCCTGGGGCCCCCAGGCACTCAGGGACGAGCCCAGAGGAGTCTGCCCAGTGGCAGGGGCTGCGTGCACGGCACGGCTGCTGGGCCAGGACGGAGACGAGGAGCGCCTTCACTCGTCAGGGGCAGCTCTGCCTGCCGGCCTCGCCCAGCTCCTTCGCTTGCAGGCAGATTTCCCGAAAGCGGAGAGCAAACGAGGGCATGCGCGACTCCCATCCTGGCGGGGGGGGGGGGGTGCGGTCCCCGCGCTCACCCTGGACTCCAGCGGGTAGCAGGTCTTCAGGTGCGGGGGACACGCTCGGTTGCGCTGCTGCAGCTCAGCAATGCGGTTCCAGTCGTCCAGCTGCTCGGGCTCCTCGTGGCACGTGCCCACGTAGAAGCTGCTGCTGCGCCGGCCTGCGGGGGGCGGAAGGGAGAGCGCGAGGGGCGTCCCTGCAGGGAGCCGCGGCCGGGCCTCTGGGCGGCTGCGCGAGGCAAAAGGTGCCGGGGGTGGCCACCCTCACGGACACGCAGCCGAGCGCCACGGGGGCAGGGGGCCACGGAGCGGCTCTGCGGAAGGGTTCTCGAGGAAGTTGCTCCAGAGACGGCGGAGCGGAGGAGCCCTGGGCCGGGGAGGCAACAGAACCGAGGGAGTGCCGGGCGGCCCAGCCGGACCGGACAGGACCAGGGCACGGCCAGGCCGCCCCCCGCTTCGCGCACAGGGGCCCCTCAAGCGGGGCGGTCGCGAGCCTCCTGCGGCCCACCTCCTCGGCACCGGGCGCGTGCGGGCCGGCCGGCCGCCTCCGGGCGAGGAGGCAGCAGGGGGCCGCAGCCCCATCGCCCACCCCACGGCCACCGCCTCGGCGGCCTCGGCGCCGGCCCTGCCGCCCCCGCACACTCACCGGTGCTCGCCCCGCCGGCCTGGGAGCGCCTCATGGAGCTGCGGGTCGCGGGCCGGTAGCCGGGCAGGTTCATCAGGGCAGCGTTGGCCGCAGCGTCGCTGGGGGAAGAGGCCCCCAGCCGGGCGAGGGACTCCTGAGAGGGGAGGCTGGCGAGCGAGCGGGTGGAGGAGGAGGCTGCGGAGCGCAGGCGGGTCTTGACCGACTCCTGGCTGGGGGCGCTTGCCTGAGACCCGGCCGGCTGCAGGCTGAAGGGCTCGCTGGCGCTGTACGGGGTGTCCGGCTCGGCCTGTTTCTGGGAAGAAGCATCCGCGACCTGAGTGCGAGGGCGGGGGGCTCCGAGCCCCTCTTGTCCCAAGCCCTGCCCGGCCGGGCCGCGTCCCTGGCAGACAGGGCACCCGCTGCGGCCGCGCCCCGCCCCGCGGCCCGGGCCTTCTCCCCACGGACCGGGCCCCCGTGCCCAGGGTGGGGGTCTGGGGGTCAGCCCCACCCCGCCCCGCCCCAGGCAGCCCCGCATTACTTTGGTCATGGTGATGTGGACGACCTGCGTTGTGCGCCGGCGGCCCGAGAGGCTCTTCCGCCCCGACTCGAAGGACACGTCGCCCACGGCAGAGAGGCTGCCCTCCAGCTTGGACCGCGCCCGCGTGGGGATGGGCGTGAAGCAGAGGCTCTCCAGAGACTCCACCTTGTGGGGCAGCTCGTGCGGCGCCTTGGAAGACTCCGAGGCCCCGGATTCGGAGAGCGACCGGCGGGTCCTCCGGCTGCGGAGGGAAGCGAGGGGGGCCGCGCCGTCAGTGCCCCGCAGCCGCACGGGCAGGGCCGGAGAGCGGAGACGCCGGAAAGGGCCGGCCGCGGAAAGTCGAGCCCCATCCGCACCGCCAGGCTGTCTGGCTCTTGCAAGGAGGGCTGTGGCAAGCCAGGGGGGAAGCAGGCCGGCCCCGGGACGCGGGGCCGCCCCCCCAGGGGCTCTCCGGACGATCGCCATGCCGTCCCGCCAGGGAACGCTGCGCTGCGGGGGCTCCGCTCCTTCTCAAAAGGAGAACTTCTCTGGGGGAACACGGCTCAGTCCCGTGCAACGGGGCCTCCCCTCCCAGGCTGCTCGACCTCTGCAGGGCGCTGCCAAGTGGGGTCGCCGGCTCCTCGGGGCGTGTGGCCACCGCCGTGCTGACCGTGCACAGTGCCGTTCCTGTGCTGCTGGCGGGTGCCTGGCTGAGGCAGTGGATGATGGGCTGGGTGGGGGCCACCCGACCGAGGACAACGCAGACGAGGCCGAGGGGCTGCGAGTGGGCAGCGCTCTGGGAGACGGGGCGGGGGCTCCGCCTGTCCTGGATGGGGCCCGAGCCCACTGAGAACTTCACTGTCTCGGATTCATGAGCCGCCCTAAACTGCCAGGGGCGCGCCGGCTCCTGGGCAGCCCGGAAATGGAGCCAAGGGGTGCGTGGCTCTTACCCGGTCGAGCTGAGCAGCTGCGTTTCGTCGCCGGTGCTCAAATCCAGGCTGTCGGAGCTGATGTCGGCCGAGCCCTGCCTGAAGGTCTCGCGGCGCTTCAAGATGTCCGTGGCCGCCTGGGGCTTCCCCTGCCCTCGCAGCTGGCGATCAGCAAACTGCACCTGCACAGGGGCAGGCTGGGGATGAAGGACGGGGTGCCACGAGGCGGCCCACGGCGGCACGGCCCCAGTCGCAGCCCAGGCTAAAGAAGAGCCCTGTGTCGGCTGGCGCACCTGGCCCTGGCGCACCTGGCCGCCCTTGCAGGGGAAGACCCGGCAAGAGAGGAGAAGAGGGCATGGGACGGGCTTCCCCGGGAGGTGGCCGGAGCCCCTTGGTGAGGGGTTCAAGGCTGGGCTGGACGTGCACATGGTGGGCGTGCCGTGAGCGGAGCCGGCTGGAGCCAGGGGTCCGTCCAGATGGCCCGGGGACCCCCTCCTGGCTCGCGCTGTTTCTCTGATTCTCTGCCCGTGCCCAAAGCCCTGCCTGGCCCTGAGCTGCACGTGGGACAGGGGACTGGGCTGCCACTCGCTTCTCCCCCTCTGTGCCCCATGAAATGGGCAGGAGCTGCCTGCTGGCCGCTGGTCCAGGCTGGGGAGGGGAGACCGCGGGGCCCCTGGCTGCAGCTGCCCCGCCACGTCCGCCACCTGGCCAGGGCTGAAGGGGCCGTGGCCCCGCCGGGCCTGGAGAGCCACCTGCTCCCCGTGGCTGGCCCCACGGAGGCACGCAGGTGGGCCCCCCGCTCCCGGCCCCAGGAACAGAAAGGCGGGTGGGGATGGGGCAGGGCGGGGACGGGCGCCCCCCGCTGCGTCACCTGCGCCTCCAGGGTCCGCACTCGGCTGCTGAGGCTCTTGCAGTTGAGCTCCGACTCCTTGGCCTGCAGCACCACGTGCTGCAGCTCCTTGGCCAGGCGCTCCGACTCGGCCCGCAGCCCGGCATTCTCCTCCTCCAGCTGCTCCAGGTGCTTCACCTTCTGCAGCAGCTCCTGGTTGTGCTGCTTCTTCGCGTCGTAGTGCGTCCTGGCCTTCTCCACCTGCGGGGGCGGAACGAAGGGAGCGGTCAGGCACGCCGGGCCACCCGAGGGCCACGGCCGGAGGAACGCCCACCCCGCCTCAGAAGATTATTTTCGAGTGGTTGACGCCAGAAGGAATATTTTTCGTTTGGAATTCTGTAAGACATAGATTAGACTCAATTCTCAAAGCGCAAGAATCCTATGAAAATTCAGAGCTATGCTTGAAGAGGAAGAACCCAGCATTGCAAAAGAAGAAGGAAAAAGTACTGAAGCAATGGAATTAACAGAGTATCATTCTGAGGAAGGAGCAATAACGAATCTCGACGCACAGCAAGAAGTACAAGTTTTGGATTCAAAGGAGAAGAGAAAGGGTAAAGCTGTAAAGGCGAAAAATAAGTAGACATGTATGTGTGTGTGTGTGTATTTATATATTTTTTTTAAAAAAATGACTACAAAAAGAAGGGAGAATTGAGTTTCTCTCTTTAAACGTTAACAGACTGAATGGGCCTTCTAAGAGAAGAAGGGTTTTTGCTCAACTTCAAAAACAAAAATTAGATATAATTTGTCTACAAGAAACACATATTAAGAAGCAAAGTGTTAAACTTTTGGAATGCCTAAAACTGGGAAAACTGTTTGTATCTTCTACTTCTCAAAAGAAAAGAGGTCTAGCACTCTATGTTAAGGAAAAACTGGAAACTAAATTTATTCTTGTTGATGAGGAGGGTAGGATTCTGATGGTTGAAATTACAATTAAACGGAAAAAAGTACTTTTAGTGGCAATATATGCGCCAAACCATCATCAGGAAACTTTTTACCAAAAATTACACGTTACTTCTACAAGTGGATTTTCAGACTGTGTGTGTGATGGGAGATTTCAACGCGATTGTGGATAAGGAAATGGATTATAAGAATGTTAGTAAAGGAAAAAAGGGTAGCAGGATACTCCCCAAAGTCCTGCTACAACATGATTGAGGAATTTAGACTGACAGACGCTTGGGGGCATAAAAACCCATCTTCTGCCAAATACTCTTTTTACTCAAACAGACATAGGTCGTGGTCTAGAACTGATATGGTTTGGATAACTCCAGACTTAGTACCAGATCTGATAGAAGCTGAAACAGAGGCAAATGTCTGGGCAGATCACAACCCGGTATTCTTTTCACTAAAAGGAATTGTAAGGACGCCCAGATGGAGCCTAGATAAAGCATTGTTAAAAGATAAAAAATTTACAGAAAAGATAAAGAAATGCAAGTATTTTTTCAAATAAATAAACCAGAAGAAGCCTCTTTACAGAATGTCTGGGATACAGCCAAAGCCTATGTCAGGGGAGTGATAATAACATGCTCAGCGCAAATAAAAAGAAAAAACAAGAGCGAGCACGGATAGTAGAGGAGTTGATGCAATTGGAGCAAGTGCTGCCGGAGGACCCATCAAAACAACGTCTCAAGTCTCAGCTGGATATTTTAAGGCGCAAGTTAAACCTTTTGGATACAAATGAGCTTACTAAACAAATGCAGCTGACCAAACAGAACTTCTTCGAAAATGCTAATAAACCAGGGAGATGGTTAGCACATAAAGTTAAGAAAGAAAAAGAGAAGAGATTGATTGTGAAATTGAAAGACGGAGAAGGACAATTACATTCACAGAGTGCACAAATCAAGAAAATAGTGGAAGACTTTTCTTACAAAGCTTATCAGGAGGAGGAGATTCCAATCGAGAAAGTTAAAGAACATATTCGAAAGGAAGAATTACCAAAACTACCAGAAAAATACCAAAAATTATTAAATCAAGAAGTCACAATTACGGAAGTAATAGAAGCAATTAAGTGACAAAAGAATGACAAAACCCCTGGCCCAGATGGATTACCAGCTGAGTTTTACAAATTGTTTGAAGCAATTTTTGCTACACTCTTAAAAGACATATGCAATGAAGCATTGTTAAATGGTAAAATACCGACTACTTGGACTGAGGCAAATATCACATTGATACCGAAAGAAGGTACAGATGTAGCACAGATTCAAAATTACCGACCTATATTATTATTATTATTATTATTATTATTAGAACATTTCTATGCCGCCCCTTGCCGAAGCCTCGGGGCGGCTTACAACACAATAAAATACAATACAATACAAAATAACAATATAAAATTAAAATTAATAATATAAAATAAATAAATATAAAAAATATAAACGATATAAAAAAAGTTATAAAAGAAAAGTTATAAAAGAAAAGAAAAGAAGAAAAGGAAAGGAAAGGAAAGGAAAGGAAAGGAAAGGAAAGGAAAGGAAAGGAAAGGAAAGGAAAGGAAAGGAGTCGTCCTGGCCAGATGAAATTAAATGTGGACTACAAAATTTTTGCTTCTATACTCGCAGAAAGACTAAAGAAGTTATTTATAGACTTTATCCATCCAGACCAGAATGGCTTTTTGCCAAAAAGACAAATGAGAATAACTTGAGAACTATCTTGGATAGTTTAGAATATTATGAGATACATACCGAAAAACCAATGGCTTTATTGTTCATGGATGCCCAAAAAGCCTTTGATAATGTTAATTGGCAATTTATGATGCAACAGATGATTCAACTGGAGTTTGGTGAAAAATTTCTGAATGTGATATCAAGTATTTATCAAAAACAGTTGGCCAGGATCTTAATTAATGGAGAACTTTCAAACCCTATAGAGATCCAAAAGGGCACAAGACACGGATGTCCGCTGTCACCCCTCTTGTTCATTTTGATTTTAGAGGTACTGAATAGATGTATTAGGGATGACAAGGACATCAAGGGAACTAGAATTAGGGACGAAAGTTATAAATTGCAAGCCTTTGCGGATGATTTGGTTTTTATAACGGAGGAACCTTTTGTAACAATGCCTAAACTTCTACAACGGATTGAGGAATATGGTGAAGTTACGGGAATGAAAATAAATAGAGAAAAAACGAAATTGTTAGTTAAAAACCTTACGTGAGAACAAAAAGAAAGACTCCAGGAACAAGTAGATTTGCAGATTATTAAAAAGGTTAAATACTTGGGAATCTATGTTACAGCTAAATGTACCACTTTGAAAGAAGATAATTATGATAAATTGTTGAAGGACATTAAAGGTGTTTTGGAAAAATGGGCCAATTTACAATTATCTTTGATGGGAAGGACAGCACTTGTTACAATGAGTATATTACCTAAACTTCTGTTTTTGTTTCAAATGATTCCCGTAAAAATTGATAAAAAATTCTTTGATGACTTAAATTTTCATATCTCGAGATTTGTCTGGAGAAAAAAGAAACCAAGGATTAAATTAAAATGCTTCAGGAAGCTAAAAGGAATGGAGGTTTTGGTCTTCCTGATTGGATCTTGTATTACCAAGCGTCTGTTCTAACTTGGCTAAAAGAATGGATAACGTTGCGAAATAAGAGAATTTTGTATCTTGAAGGTCATGACTTACAGATGGGTTGGCATGCTTATATGTGGTATGAAAAAGCTAAGTCACATGGGTCGTTTCTGCGTCATTTTATTAGAAGATCTTTAATGTCAGTGTGGGAAAAACTAAAGCTAAAACTGTAAAATAAATTACCAAGATGGCTTTCACCTATGGAAGCTTTTGTATATCGAAATGTATTGAACTTTGAAAAGATCGTAAGATATGGTGATATCTTGGATAAGGATGGTGGCCTGAAACTGGAGCAAGAAATACAAGAACAGGGACTTAATATTTCCTGGTGGTATAAGGTGCAGATGCAATCGAGATATACGAAAGATTGTAAAACATGGGGGTTCTACAAAGACCTAACAGAATTTGATCAAGTGATGCTTAAAACAGATGAGAAAATTATTAAAAGACTATATGATTTTTTACTTGGCAGGAAAATGGAAGGGGAACAGGTTAAGGAAACTATGATAACATGGGCACAAAACTTTGGATTTAATGTTGAACTAGAAAAGTGGCAAAAACTATAGGAAAGAAATATTAAAGTAACATTAGTAACTTCGTACTAAGAAAATTTATATAAAATGTTCTACAGATGGTATTTGTCACCAAGTTGATTAGCTAAGATGTTTCCAAATATGTCAAATAGATGTTGGAAATGTAAATATAAAGTGGGTACTTTTTATCCTATGTGGTGGACTCGTGATAATGCAAAAAAGTACTGGAATAAAATACATAGATGGATGGAGGAAATACTACAAAAACCCTTTGCTTTTAAACCCGGAGTTTTCTTGTTAGGCATCATACCGGAAGATGTTAACAACCTGAGGATGCACCTAATCACAGCGGCGAGGACTGCATTTGCTCAGTATTGGAAAAATGAGGAGCCGCCCACCGATGGATCGATTGTAAGAAAGATCTTGGACTGCGCAGAAATGGATAGATTGACTTTATCGTTGAAGGAGGAAGAGGATACGGATTTCTATCGCACTTGGGACTCTTTCTATAATTGGCTAGAGAAACGGGATCTGGCGTAAACTTAGAGATGTTTTTTAAACTATTATAAATTGATTTGAAATTTGACTTTAGAATGTTAAAAAATATGTAGTAGGAGGCTGACCCAGTAAATCCAATGTTTGTCATGTTTGATGTTTTCTAGTGTTAGTTTAAAATGTTAATAAAATGTATATAAGAAAGGCTACTGGCACCTGGGCCTTGTAGTGCTCGGCGGCCTGTTCCTTCTCCGCCAGCTGCCCCTGCAGTTCCGCCGTCTTCTCGTTCAGCCGCTCGATGTCCGCCAGGAGGGCCTTCTCGCGCGCCTGTTCCACGGGAGAGAGCCGGGGGTCTTTAGGATGCCAGAGGGGAGACTCGCCTGCTGGGGGGCACCTCCACCGCTGGACTACGGCGGGCCAGCAGGACCGTTTCCTCCAAACTTTGCCCACATCCGCGGGCTGGCGAGGACATGCGCCCTGCGCTGACGGGGAGGCTCCCAGGGCAGCAGCGTGTGGCGGGCACGAGTAGGAAGGTGCCCCGAGACTTGAGGCTGGCCTCTTCGCGGCAAGCCAGGAGCACGCCCACCCCTCCGCAACGGGGCGTCCCCTCGGCACACCCGGGGTCCCCTTCGCCCGCCTGAGAACCTCCCCAGAGCCCCCCTCTGAGCCAACGGGGCGGGACAGCAGGGATACCCCTCGCCTCCGGCAGACTAACCGAACCTCCCCCGGCCCGGTGTCCCACAATGCCTTGCAGACCCCCCCATCAGCCCACAGGCCGCAATGCCAGCCCAGCACCTCCAGATCGGGGAAGGCTGGTTCCTGCGCGCCCGACGGAGCCTCCAAGGCAGGCCAGGGCAGCGGCTCTGGGCCGCATGATCCCCACACGCTGCCTCCTCGGCTGAGGCCCGAGGGCTTCCTTCCCGGAGCCCTCCCAAGCCTCCCCTCCCCAGGCTGGTGCTGCGTGGCACCCCAGCACGTGGACGTGAGGGCAGCTACTGCCTGGCCCACCTGGTACCAGGAAATGCCACGGGGCATGGCCTAAGGGGGCAGGGGCAAGAGGATGCCAGCCACAGCCCCTCCGCATCCACCCGCTCGAGCCTTTCCCTGGGCCAGCCCTGGCCTCCGGAGGGGCAGGTTTTCCCTCCTTCCGGCCGGGCCACATGGCTTTGAACCCCGATTTGCTAATGAAACAGTTCCGCACTGAGCTGCAGAACACCCCACGTGTCCCCGAGGGGCCAGCCGAGAGCTGCGGAGGCAGACGCATCGAGGACGGAAGGAAACGTCAACGCGCTGCCTTGGAAAACAGGAGCCGTCGGCACGGACTGGCCAGCGCTCCCAGCATTACTATCCCGGGCAGGGCCAGGCCCGGCCCCTCGCGTGTGCCCGGCTGCTGCCCTCGGGCATCTCCGCCCCCCCCCCAGGCAGGAGTCCAAGCTGCCCCTGCCACGTCAGCCACGCGGTGCAGCTCCGTGCACCCAACTGTCGCAGCAGCAGCACGGCTGGCGGTCTCTCTCTGTCGGACCCAGAACTCCCCGCGGGGGTCCAGCCTCTGGCGCCAGGGACACCGACAGCCCTGCACGGGCGGGCCAGCCTTGCTGGCTGCTGCAGGCCCCTCTGAGCATGGCGGGGGAGGGACAGGGCTGCCCCCACACGAGCAGCGCCCGCCTCCGGGGTGAGTGCGCCCGGGGGTGGCTTCTGCCTCGTGCCTCCGGTCCTCCCCCTTTTCAGCGCCCCCCAGGAGCGACGGGCCATGGGTACTCGGTCGGCTGCGCTGGGGCTGCGGCCCCCGTCACCTCGCCCCGCTTGCGGCTGCCCCTTACCTCTGCCCTCTGCTGCTGGCCTTGGCCGGCCTTGTCTTGCCGAGCCAGCTTCTGTTTCAGCTCGTCCACCTGGAACGGAGGGGGAGAACAGGAGAACAGGAAACGGGGCTGTCGCCCTCCCCTGGCCCTTCCTGCCCCACCAGCAGCTCTGCTCACCAAGCCTGCACAGCCCTGGCCCGGCCGCAGGCACCAGCAGGGTGCCGGGCCCTGCAAGGGACGCCGCTCGCCGTGTGGGAGGAGCCGTGTCTGGCAGAGGGACGAGCCAGGAGACGCTTCTTCGAGAAACGGCAGGGCAGGGCAGGGCGCAGCGCTGTGGGGCCGCCTGGCAAACATGCAGGCCAGGTTCCACTGCACTGGCAGGCACCGTTCCCGGGGCCAGGCGATGCCACGGCTTCCCTGCGTGGCGGCGGCGGCAGCTCCTTACCAGAGCTTCTCCCCACCACTTCCGCAGGCAACATCATCCAGAAAGGGCCCGCACATCCCATGAAAGCACCCCCCCCCACCGCCTCTTGCGTGCGGGGCCGGCACGACCTGCCAGCAGCGGGGCCGCGGAGTGGCTTTCGGAAGCAGAAACAGAAAGATGCGAGTCAGCATCTTCCCAGGCGGGAGCAGTAGAGCGCTTAATGCCGAAAGCAGAAAACCCCGAAGCACGACCTGGGCGGAAAGTGGCGAGGGGGCCGGGCGCTTCCCGCAGCCCCACAGCGGGTCCCCACTGGCCACTCCTGCTGTTTTGGGGCTGGTGGGGTGCCAGGCGCCCAGAATTTCTGCAGGGGACTGTCTCGGGGGGTCCTTTGACCAAATGCAGGGCTCACCTCTGGAAGGGAGCCCTGCTGACCCTCACAACGCATCAGTGCCCCCTCTCCGCAACTCGGCTGGGGCAGCTCCCGGCACCACCGTGCCGGGCCCCGGGGCAGTCTGCAGGGCCACAGCTGGCCACCAGCGCTGCTGAGTTCTTCCGCCTCCAGCTCTTTCCTGCCACCAGGTGTTAAGACGGCAAAGGGGAAATTTATAGAGGCCGCTACTGGAGCCTCCCCCCAGAAAACGTGGGGCCTGGCTGGGCGCAACAGATGCTTCCCGCGCCGTTCGGAAGAGAGCAGCTTCTGTGCTACCAGAAGAGCAGGAGTAAGGAAAAGGTGCTGCAAGTTCTGCTCTCCCGGCAGGTGTCTTTCGTGAAGGCTGGAATCTCGCACAACAACTCCCGAGTGGGGCTGGGCCAACCCGCTGCGTCGGCCTGAACACCGTGCGCCAGACACCACCACACCCCCAGGAGAATCCGACTGGAAGACTCCTCTTCCAAGCACCGAGACCGGAGTGCCCGAGGGACGGATTTCTCCATGCAGCTCTGGGTCGCCCCCGACGCAGGCTTGCCAGGTCACGTCCTTTCCTTCTCTTTTCGGGAAGAGAGCAGGTTTGCTAAGCGGCTGCAAAAGCTGCAATGCTCTACGGAAGGCGTTATCCTAGAGACGCTAAAGCGCCGTTTTCCACGCACCCCGAAAGCCGGGATGGTGGCGCCGTCACTGGGAGCCAACCAGTGTTCCACGCTCGTCCTCCACAAGCCCCCGCTGCGAGCCGTTCGCAGCGGGTAGGGGTGGCCACGCTGGGGGGGAGGCGGCGGCGGCAGCGGCCATGCACAGTCATCGCTTCAGCAGCCGGCCCCGGGCATGCATTACCTGCTTGGCGTGCTGCTTCTGACAAGCCTCCAGCTGCTCCACCTGCAGGATCGGGGGGGGCGGGGGGAGCAACAGAGGCAAAAGTGGACACGCCGCAGCTGACTCTGCGACCAGACCAGGCCGGGCCCGCGAGCCGCAAGCTCTCGCCCGCCCGCCGGGCCCGGAGGCCTCGTGCAGCCGCCAAGAGCCCCCGCTGGCTGCTCTCCCGCCGGCAGCAGGCCCAGCCACGGCTTTGGGCACGGGGACCCTCACCCTGGCCGGCCTGACAGCTCCCTCTTCAGGAAGCAAAATGCCCACCGCTGCCCACCCAAGGCTGCGGAGGGCTGGAGTCGGAAGGGCCCCTCAGACGGCCTGCTGCTCCCCGCACCCCGTGAGCAGGTCGGCTAAGCCGCCCCTCCCCAGCAACCCCGCAGAAGAAACGTGGCCTTGCAGGCCCTGGGTCCCAGCAGCCACGAGGACACGCCGCATGGATGGAGCTCGATGGCCACGCCAGGATGCCAGAGCAAAGCTGCACCGTCCAGGCGGCTGCCAGTCGGTGGGCCGGGCCGGGCCGGGCCCCCTTGACCTCAGGGCTGCCCTAGAGACAATGGGCAGCCCACCCCTTTCAGGATGGCACTGCCCCGAGGCAGCCAGGTGGCCCCGCGCGTCCCCCGTGGCTCGACCCCGGCCAGGTGGGAGGCTCTCCCCAGCCTTACATCGGCCACAGAGACAGCGCTGAACTGTGTGGAAAGCCACCCCAGCGGCACCCACAGGCGGGCGCTGGCTGGATGCCTGCAGTGCGGGAGAGCCGAGCGAGGGGGCCTGCTCCTTGCCCGGAGGGGCGCACAGTGCGCCTCCCCCCCAAAGCGCCGCTCAACCACAAGAGGGAGGGGAGGCCCCTACCTGCACCAGCAGCTGCTGCCTGGCCTCCTCGTGCTTGGCGGTCACGGCTTCCAGCCTCCTCCGGGCCTCCTCGGCCTCCTGCTTGCTCAGCGCCAGGCGCTTCTCGGAGTCAAGCCGCGCGGCCTCCAGCTCCTGGGCGTGCTTCTGCTTGGCCTGCGCCAGCTCCGCGCCGAGGCGCTGCAGCCCGTGGCCGGAGCTCTCGCCGAGCGCCCGGTGCTCCTCCGTCAGCTGCGCGTGGGCCCGCTGCAGGGTGGCCAGCTGCTCGGCGTGGCCGCTGTTCTCCGCCCGCAGCTGCTGGACGGTGCGCTCCTGCTGCAGGCAGCGCTCCTTGGCGGAGAGCAGCTCCGGCAGCTCCAGCCGGGCCCGGGCGAGCTCGGCCTGCAGCTGCTCCACCGCCTCCCGGTGCCTCCGCTCCTGGGCGGCCTGCTCGGCCTGCAGCTGCTGGCACAGCCGCTGGGCGGGCAGCAGCTCCGCGACCGTGGCCTGGGCGCCGGAGAGCTCCTGCTCCCGTGCGGAGAGCAGCTGCTCCTTCTGGAAGACCTTCTCCTGCCAGGTCTTGAGCTCCTCGCGGAGGCCCTCCTCCCGCTTGGAGAGCGCGCCCACCTCCTTCCGCAGGGCCTCCGCAGATGCCCGCAGCTTCTCCGCCTGCTCCTGGGCACTCTGCGCCTCGACTTTCATGGCGGAGCACCGCTCGGCGGCTCGGGAGGCGGCCGTCGCCATCTCCGACTGGAGGAGCCGCAGCCGCTCCTCCAGCTTCTTGCTCTTCTCGGACTCGGCCAGGACCAGCCGCCGCAGGTCCTTGCTCTCGGCCTCCTTCTCCAGCAGCTGCCGGTGCATGATGGCCATCTCCTGCTCCAGGCTGCCGATGAGGCCGGCCTTCCGCTCGCCCTCCTGCAGGCAGCGCGCCATCTGCTCCTTCCAGCTCTCCTCGGCCTTGCCCTTCTCCTGCGCCGAGGCGCGCAGGGCGGCCAGCTCCTTCTCGGCGCTCGATGCGGCCGCCCTGCTCCGGGCCAGCTCCTCGCCCTGCTCTGCCAGCTCCCGCCGCAGCTGCTCGACGGCGGTGCCCTGCGCGGCCTCGGAGGCCCCCCGCAGCGCCTCCAGCTCGGAGACCCGCTGCCTGTGCTGCGCCGCCTCCCGCCGGAGCACCTCCAGCTCGGCCCGCTGCTGCTGCTCGGCGGCGGCCGCCCCCTTCTCCAGCTTGGCCACGGCGCCCTGCTGCTCCTTGCACTGGCGCTCCAGCCGGCCCAGCTGCCCGCGGAGCGCCTCGCACTCCTGCTGGCGCCGCTCGCACAGCTCCCGGCTGGAGGCGCACTCCTGCTCCCGGTGCCGGTTCTCCTCCTGCAGGCTCTTGAGGGACAGGTCCTTGGCGTGGACCATGGAGCGGATGCTGTCCATCTCGGCCTCCTGGGTGCGGGCCACCTCCAGGAAGCCCTGCAGCTCGCTCTCCATCTTGGCCTCCCGCTCCTTCAGGGCCTCCACCGAGGCCAGCTCCCCCTTCAGCTTGCTCACCGTCTTCTGCAGGTCCCGCAGCTCCTCGCTGCGCGAGACGTTCTTCAGGCGCAGCTCCTCCAGCTCGCGCTCCTTCTCCCCCGCCAGCTCCTGGGCCCGGGCCACCTCCTCCTGCAGCCCGGAGACCTCCACCCGGTGCTCGTTGCTGGCGTTCTGCAGCTGGACCTCCAGGGCCGCCCTGCCGGCCTTCTCCGCGGCCAGCTCTGCCCGGGCCCGCTCCTGCTCGCCGGCCAGCCGCCTCGCCTCCTCGTCGCGCAGGGCCAGCTCGCGCCGGTGCTGCTGCGAGGCCTCCTCCAACTGGGCCTCCAGCGACGCCACCCGGCCGGCGAGCTGCTCCGCCTCGCGCTGCCTCTCCTCCAGGGCGGAGCGGAGGCCGGAGAGGCTGGACTCCGCTGCGGCCAGCTCCTCGTGGCTCCGCTCGCCCTGCTCCTTCACCCTGGCCTCCAGCGCTGCCACCTTGCGCTTCTCCTCCGCCAGGTCCCGGGCGGCGGCTTCGAGGGCCCGTGCCGCTTCGCGCCCGTCCTTCGCCGCCCTGGCCTCGCCCTGGGCCACCTCCTGGCGGGCCACGGCCACCGCTTTCTGCAAGGCGGCGATCTCGGCCCTGAGCGTCTCCTCCACGGCCTCCTTCTCCCTGACCTGGGAGAGCGCGCGCGTCGTGCCAGCCTGCAGCTCGGCTGAGGCCTCCCGGTGTTCTGCGCTCAGGCGTTTCAGCCGGCCCTCCAGGTCCGCCACCTTCTCCTGCTCGGCCTGCAGCTTCTGGAGGGTCTGCTCCTGCTCCCGGCTCAGGGCGCGGATCTTTTCCTCCAGCCTCCCACACTCTCGGGGGTCTTCTTGGGCGGCAGAGGCAGACAGCTCTGCCAGCTGACGCTGAAGCTCCTCCACCTTGGCCTGGGACTCCTCCTCCAGCTGCCGCACCTGCCCCTCCAGCGCCTGCCGCTTAGCCCCCTCCTCGCCCAGCGCCTGCTCCGCCTGCTCCCGGTGCCTCGTCAGCTCCTGGAGCTGCTCCTCCAGCTCTGCTATGCGCCTGAGGTTGCCCTCCAGGGACTCGGCCGCCCTCCTCTTCTCATCCTCCAGGATGCCTTCTGTGTTGCGGACAGACTCCTCCAGGACCAGCAGCCGCTCCTGCAGACGGGAGTTCTCCCGGGAGAGCTTCTCCTTGTCGGCCAGCTTCTGCTGGGCCTCGCGCAGCTGGGCCTTCAGGGCCGGCACGGCTCCCAGCTGGGCCTCGCTCTGCTGGCACTGGGCGGTGAGGGCCGCGACCCTCGCGCCCAGCTCCTGCACCTTCTGGCTCAGCTCGGCCTTCTCCCGCTGGGCCTCCGCGGCAGAGGCGCTCTGTGCCTGCTCCAGGACCCGCAGCCGCTCGGCCTGGGCGCACAGCTCCGCCTCTTTGTCCTTCAGCTGCCTTAGCGCGGCCTCGGCCTCCCGTGCGGCCTTGCGCCGCTCGTCCCGCCCCGCGGCCTCTGCCTGCAGCAGCTTCTCGTCGCTCTGCTTCAGCCGCTCGCTCAGCTGATCCACCTGGTGGCGCAGCTCCGCCAGGGCCGCCGCGGACTCCTGCCCGCTCTTCCGCGCGTCCTCTGCCAGCTGGCCTCTCTGGCCCCGCTCCGCTTCCACCTGCTGCTGCAGGGCCAGCAGCTCCTCGTCCTTCTGGCGGAGGAAGCCGGTCAGGGTGGCGATCTCTGCCGTCCAGCGCTCCGCTTGCGCCTGCAGGTCCTGCTCCAGCTTCTCCTTGGCCCGGGAGGCCTCGGAGGCGGAATGCTGCAGGTCGGCGAGGAGGCCCGTCAGCTGGAGCTTCTCGGCCTCAAAGCTCCCCCTCTCCGACTGCAGGCTGCCCTCCAGGGAGCGCTTCTCCTCCTCAAGCTGCAGGACGGTGGCCTGAAGCTCAGCCTGCTTGCTGCTCAGGTGGGCCACTTGCTGAGTCAGGCCTTCGAGCTGCCGGGACAAGCAAGGGCAACCAGATTACGCGCCAGGAGACGCCGGGACAACGACCGCCCCACCCCCGGATGCCCCTCTTTGGTGCCACGCAGGCAGACTGAGCGGTGGGCCTCGCCGGGAGCTGCGCTTCGGCTCTTTGGCAGCAGCGCGGGCGGGGGGGCAGCGGGCGGGGGGGGCGCCTGTCGATGAAACCAGCCATGGCCAGGCACAGGCACAGGCCGCCTTCTGCCCCGCCCCTCCTGGGGCACCTGCAGAGCACAGCTCGTGGTTTTAAAGAAAGCAAAGGCGCCAGAAGGAAACAAAGGCGGCAGGTTTCTTGGTGGCTGCTGCTGCCTTAATAAAGCAGCCGGGAGCAACCTCTGCACTCACTGGGGAGGGGAGGGGAGCCCCGATTCGAAGGCCCGCTGCCCTGGGCTCCAGCACCCTGCTTTGCCAAGCGGGGTGCCTGAGCCACTTAGAAGAGGGGCAAGCCCGGGAAAGCACGCGCGCTCTCCCCGGCCGGGGGCCCATTGCTGCGTCACCTGCAAGCCCAGTTCTTTCCCAGAGCAGCCACGGCTGGGCTTCCATGCCCGCAGCTCCGAAGGTTTTACAGGAAGGCAGGGCATGAACAGAGGGAGTGGCTGGGCTTCGGGAGCAATCCAAAGTCAGACAAAGCTGAAAACTCATTTTAAGCCGCTGCTTCTCCTGCCCGCTTGGGATCCCGGCCGTACAAATTCCCTTAGAGCAAGGCACAGATCCTGAAGGTGAGAATCCCTCGCAGGCAGGCCAGACAGACGGAAATCTTTTTGGCCTCGCTTCGGGAACGACGACGGGCGACCATGCCAAGGGATGCCGGGGGCTCCCAGAGCGACCCCTCCTGCGGCTCCTCTCAGCAGCCAAGAGGCCCGGTTTGCTTCCAGCCCCTCCCCTGCGGGCCCCCCCTCAGCGCTGCGCCTACCTTCAGGACGTCCCCGATGACCTCGCCTTTCTCCGGCAGGGCGCAGCTCTCCTTCAGGGTGGCCAGCTGGTCCTCCAGCAGCGAGATCTTCCCCTGCAGAATCTCCAGGTTCTCCTCCAGGCCCCTCTGGGAAGAGCACACGGCGCGCACTGCAAGGGCCGCCCCGGCAGCCTGCGCCCAGAGGGCGGCTTCCCCTCCGGCTGGACTGGCGGGGGGGCTGCCCGGGGCCCCCTCTTCCGCCGCAGGACAGGCAAAGGGCAGGCCTGGCAGACGCAGCCCAGGCCTCTGGGACGGCTTCCCGCCTGGGCAGCCTTGCCCGGCGAGCCAGCCGCTTCGCTCCGCCCCAGCCCGCTGCCCAGAGCCTTCCCTGTGGCTCCCAAGGAGGGGGTCCCGCCCCACACACAGGGGGTCTCTCCCTTTTCTTTGGCGAGGAGCGGCTGCAGAGCGTCCCACTGGGCTCGTCAGCGTGCGCTCCAAGCGACCCGCCTCTAGTGCGCGAAGGGTCTGTCCTGCGGCAACCAGGAGACCCCATGACCGGCTGGGCTGCTGCCACTTTCCCAAAAGCGTCGCCGGGGGGGGGGGGGGGGGGGATCACGCCACCTCAGTGTTTCCAAAGCCTCGTTCGAAACCCAGCAGTGGCCAAGGCATCGAAGCGCAGTATTTCCGCCGGGGGCCTTGGGCCCCCGTCAGGGCTACCCCAACTTCGCAGCTCTACACCCGCTGTGCGCGCGGGTGGGGCGCCTCCCCGGATGACGGGCCCCCAGGTGGGGGCAGCAGCGCTCCCGGCCCTTCCGCGCAGCGTCCCTCTCCCGCTCGCTGACCTTCTCGCTCAGGGCGCCGCGGAGCTCGCTCTCCAGGCAGCTTCTCTGCTCCTCCCACGCGCTCAGCGCCGTGCTGTGCTCCCCCGAGAGCTCGGTCATGGCCTCCTGCAGCTCCGTGAGGGTGCGGGAGAACTCGCGCAGCTGAGCCAGAACACAGGGACCGGCTTTAGCGCGGGCCCCCACGGCCTCGCTCAGGCACCCAGAAAGGGAACGGACGCCCCCAGGCACGAGTCCATGGGCCTGTGCAGTGGGCGAACAGGGGGTCGCTCTGGATAGCTCCCCCGTCCAAAGGGGCATGGGTGCCGCTCCCGGTCCGGTGGACGAGCAGGCCGGTGGCTCAGCGGCAGAGCGCGTCCTGCGCATATGGAAGCCCGCAGGGGCAAGCCCTGCATCCCCAGGGCAGAAGAGGGGGCAGCGCTCGGCCCCAGTCCTGGGAGAGCCGCCGCCCGGCCAAGGGGGACTCGCTGGACTCGGGGCCAATCATCCCTCTGCGTCAGGCAGCTCTGACGTGCCCCTTTGCTCCCCAGAGAACCCCAGGCGCCACTCGAGTCTGCTGTGACAGCTCACACTCCTTCCCCCGAGAGCGCCTGGGCAGAATTACTCAAAGAACACACCAAGGTCACGGGAGGCAGCGAAGGAGCACACGTTCCTAGCAGAGAGGCAGCGACTCCGCCGTCCTTCCCGAACCAGGAGTGAGCCTCTCCCCTCCCCACAAAGGTTCAGCGCGCTGTGGCGGGAAACGGGGGCGTCCGTACCCTGAACGCAAGATCCCCGTTCTCCTCTGACAGCTGGCTGATTTTCCGGTCCATCTGGCCTTTGTCCGTTTTCAGGTCCTGGCACTGCTTCAGCGTCTCGTGCAAGCGCATCAGGAGGCTGAGGGAGGGGGAGAAGAGGACGGAGGTGAGACCGGCAGACAAGCTCCCGGGCGGGAGGGCCACGGCTCTTCCCGGCAGCGGGTGCCCCACTCGGTCCTGGAGCGGCTCTGTGCAAACCGGCCTGGGGAAGGGAGGTGGCTGCCCGCAGGAAGCGGGAGATGCCCCGGGTGAGGCTCGAGCCTTCTGCAAGGCCAGGCGCTTTCTGGTTTGGAAGGGGGGCACCCCGGAGATCGGCCTTGCTCCACAGCCCTTTAAACTCACGAAGCTGCTGCTGCTGCTGGCTTTATGGAGCGCCATGCTTCGAGCAGCTCAGCTCAGCTGCCGCACAAGCGCTCAGAGGCGGAAAGGAACTGGAGCCCAACTCCGAAAAGCTGTCGTCTGCAAAGGCCCTTCCAGGTCGATGGCCCAGGAAGCGCTGCTCCAGGGCCCAGGGAGCGTCTTTATCAGAGGACGAGCCCAGGGATGCGCTGCGGGCAAACGCGAGGGGGGTGCCCGGGGCACGGTGCGGGAGTGAGGAGCTGCGAACACTGCATGGCGACTGAGCGTCCCAAGCCGAGGCCCAGCAGCCGGAGGAAGTACCTCTCGTTCTTTTCCCGGAGCTCCTCCAGTTCCTTTGGTTCCAGCTGATCAGCTGCTTGTCGCTCTTGGAGGAGGGTCAGGCGGTCAATCCGTTGTTTCATCACCAGGATTCGGGTGTCTAAACCAGGAGGGGTGATGGATACCATTCAGAGGCCGGAAGGCACAGCCCCACTGCTGCGGGCTCCCCACAGAAGTGGGCCCCACACCACATGGGAGGGGGCTGCAGCCACCCCCCTCAGCACTGACTTATTCCGTCCACTCATTTCTATACCGCCCGATGGCTGAGGCTCTCAGGGCGATCAACAAAAGTATAAATTAAACAAAAGTTAAAACAGGAACACACAACAATAAAATTAAAAGGGCAAAACCATAAAAGCAGCAAAGTTATTTTGTTTATTCTTCATTTATTCAGATACTATAACTCTGCAAAGTCTAGCAAATATGATTGCACGGGGGCCAAAGAGGTGAGCTGTGGATTTTGCGAAGGTGCCATTCTGGCCCCAGAGTGTGTGTGCATGGGGTGGGGTGGGGGGGCAGGCGGGGAGAAGGCAGCTTGCATGGCCCTCTGCACACGTCCCTGTCCACTTTGGCTTGGGAGGATCTCGTGGTGAGGCAATTAGACCAAGGCAGAGGCAGAGCCTGGGGTGTCAGTGGAAACAGCACTAAAAGGAGTATTCGGGAGGAGCCGAGTGATGATTATGCACCTAACGCAGCCTTCCCCAGCCTGGCCTCTCCAGATGCGTTGGACTACACCTCCCAGCATGCCCTAGTCAGCATAGCTAAGGCATGTCGGGAGTTGCAACCAAAACACCGGGAAGGTGGCAGGCTGGGGAGGCTGAGCTAGGGACCGATGCCGCTGCTGCCTGCGCTCATTCCTGGGAATCCCCCAGAACGCCACACTCGGCAAAGAAGCTCCTCCGCCAGGCCACGCGAGGGCTCCGAGGGGCTGGCTGGGGGGCAGTCCTGCCTCCCTCCCCACAGCCAATCAGACAAGACGGCCTTCAGGCCGCTTAGGCGAGCCCAGGAGGGTCCGCGGGGCAGTGGCCAGCAGCGCGTTACCTGGGACCTGTCCCAGACTCAGCCTCTGCCCTCCACGCTGAGGGGCCCCGGGGGGACCTGCAGCGGCCCCTGGCATGGGCCCACCACAGCCAGCTTCCCTGGCGCATGAGCACCTGCTGCGAGTTGCTCCGGGCTGCCCCTCGCAGGGACGGCTGCAGGGAACTGCCGGGGTGCCTCCACTGCCAGGGCACTGCCGTTCAGAGAAGCGGGCGCACCCGCTCAGCGGCACGGGGCCTGGACACAGGCAGGCGCGCCTGCCCAGAGCGACCTCCCCGGAGAGATGTGCCAGGGCCCCGCCACCCCTGGCTCGGGTCTTGCCGCCGCACCTTTCTCATCGAGGAGCTTCCGGGCCTCAGCCAGCTCGCGCTCCAGGTCGTCTCGGTTCTCCCGCTCAGCTTCCAGCAGCTTCTTCAGCCTCCTCACCTGGAACTGAGGCGTCTGCATGACGTCGCCCACGGGGGAGGCAGAGGCCCCCGGAGGCAGCCTGCCGGGAGACACAACCAGGCCGAGGCCACGCGCATGTCATTTTAGTCTGATGCAGAAGATGCTCGCACTCATCTTCTCCTGAGCTCGAACTGGTCAAATCGAAACTCATATGAATGCTGAGCAGCTCAGACTCAGAGAGTGCCATTCAAACAATTCCACAGCCCACCAACACAAGTGGCAACGCACAACCATCCTATTTCACCAACTGCCAGAAACCAGGCAAAGAAATGAGTCTTGGAATGGCCCAGGACGCCATCGGAGTTTTAAACTCACCCTGGAGGCTGCTTCAAGGTTGTAAGCTGGCTACAGTAAATGCCCCGATCGCCTGCTGCCAATCTCCCTTCTGGCCCCCCACTCTCGCAGCTGGCAGGGGGACCCTTAACCCTTCCCAGGACGGACCAGGAGGCCTCACGGTCAAGGTCTCGCTCAGCAGCAACGAGGACCTCTCCTTCCTGTTTGAGCTCCGGCACATCAGATCTGCCAGCGGGTGGCGATCCGGAGGCAGGCGCCCAGTGCCCCGAGCCTCACCTGCCTCCCAGGGGCTCCTCCTCCATGTAGCACCTTATTTGCTCAAACAATAAAAACCAAAACAAATAAACCCAAGACTCAAATCCGATGCGTGTTGGACAGGAGGAGAAGGTCCTCCGATCCCCACCACGGCCTGCCCTTCCGTTGGATTGCCTTTGCTATCACTTCTTTGCACCCCATGAATTTCATCCAAAGGCACGTGCAGAGTTTTGCAAAAACCCAGGCTCTCTCTTCCTACAGGAGATACCTGCTGTGCAATTTTGTCAAATTCAAAGCAAGAGGAAGGCGGTTCCTCGGAGTGGGGTTCTGAATCCACCTGCAGGACCCGCACCAGCCGCGTCTGCCCGTGCAGCGCGAGAGTGCGGGGAAACCCTCGGGAGGGTCGACAAGCAAAGCATTGCTCACGTGTTCAGGCCGGAGGAAGACGCGATCTTCTGCAGCGACAAGAAGTGCACCTCGCGCTTTGGCGGGGTGGCCTCCTCCGTGCGGGCGCTGGAGAGACTGGGCGACGGAGGCACTGGAGGAGAGGGGAGCAGGTGGGAGGTCAGAGCGGGCTCCCTGCGGGCAAAGCGGGCAGTGCATCCCGCCCAGGGTCAGGCCGGGCCGACGTGCTCTGCCCGGAGAAATGCTCCACGGAAGGACAGGTGGATCAACACGCTCGTAAGAAAAGGGCTCAACACCTGCGGCGTGGGAGCCGAGGGGAAGACGCCCAAGTGGGGACAAAAGATTTCCCAGAAGCTGCAACCACGAAGGGGAGACTTCCAGAAAGGCGAAAGTCCATCCAGCGTATTAGCAGACAGCAAGGCAGGAATCAGAGAAACGAGGCAAAGGGGTGGCCCCATGCGGAGCGCCGCGAGCACCCCAGTCCTGCAGCCCAGGGCCCTCCCAGGGGGACTGCCCGCCGCGAGGCGGCCCTCCCCACCCCTCGTTCCACAGGGGCCTTGCTCTGCCGCCCCCGATCACCTGCCGTGCTGGCTGGGGCTGAAGGGAGCTGTAGTCCAAACCCTCTGGAGGGCACCGGACCGGGGAAGGAAGACACACGGGGTGGAAAACGCCGGGACTGGGCCAGGTGCTGCTGCCCAGCCAGAAGAAGCCTCCTCAGTGGACTCTCAGGCAGCCCCCGGGTGGGGGCCACGCCAGCAGCCGGCCGAGAGCTGCAGCGCTCCTCAGCATGCACCCCCCGCCTGCCAGGTGCCTGTGCGCTCCGGCCACCCTCCACATGCCGGCCCCACAGCGGCCCCTCCAGCACGCCCACCCCGCCCTTTCCTCCCTGCTGAGGCAGAGTGGCCCTGGCGCCACTGCAGGGAGAGCGACTGCGGGGGGGGGGGAAGGGGAGGACGGGGGGGCAGCCTGCTTGCGTGCCAAATGCCTCGGCAGCCCGGGGCCCCCGCAGGACAGGCAGCAGGCGCCCACAGCCTCTGCCCACTCGCCATGCTGGCCAGCTCTGGCGGGAAGCATAGTCCGAAACGTCTGGAGGGCATCCCACGGCCGACCCCAGCTGAGGCATCTCTGGGGAACATCTGGCAACTGGGGAGGTGCCCTGGTTCTGCCTAGGCAGAAAGGACAAGTCCAAAGGCGGTACCAGGCGGAGGGGACACCCAAGCCCACAGACAAGCCCCTCTGCTCCCGTTTCCAGGACCAGCGGAGCATCATTTTACCGAAGGCAAGCTCGCTCTCTCCTGCCCGCTGCGAGCCAGCTCACTTCCTCCCAACTCTGCTCTCTTGGTCTGACCTTTCCTCCCCCAACTCCCTGCCTCAGACCCACCTGCGCCCCCCGCCTCCCCCCCCCCCCCCGCCCAGGCAAACACATCCCGTTCCTTCCCCTCCTAACTCGCACGACCCTTCTCCTCTCCAGCCCTCTTTCTTCTTACATATTTGGAGACCCCAGCCACTCAGACACACAAGCACCCCCTGCCCCTGCCCCCCCCCCGTTTTCTGATGGCTGCTCGGCCACCTGCCCACCAGGGCCAAGCGGGCTTCCTGCTGCCCTCCCGGGCTGCCACCGTCTGCTCAAGCACCGCCCCATGTCCCCTGCTGAAAGGGACCAGAGTCCCCCGCACCCTCCCCCTCGCCTGCTGACTTTTCAGGAAAGGCTTGGTTAAATGCGTGTGGCTTTCGCAGATGGCAGAAAACAAACGCACAGGGTTTGCCTGACGTCAGCTGGCGGGGAATTCCACAGTCAGGGAGCTGAATTCCAAGGGGACCGAAAAGGGCCCCGGGGGCACGCGGAGCTGCGAGGAATCCCTCACCCCGTGGCCCCACTGCCTGGGCAGACGCTCTCCAATGAACACGGAGGCTGCAGGCCCCCGCTTGCTCTGCAGGGACCCCCGTCGCTAGCATTTTTTAAAATTCCGTTTCCCTTTAGAGTGAACGGACACCGTTACCATCGCCCAGAAACGTGCCTGCGGCACCCGGGGTCCCACGGGCACGGTGCTGCCGACCCTCCGCCTTAGCCTTTCAGGGTCAAAAGACGTGAACCCCAGCAGAGCCCGGATTCCTGGCTGACGATCCCTGCGCTGCGGATTCGTCTGTCCTTAGCCCCTCCAGGCCCGTCACGCGAGCGGCAGGGTGAGGGTGTGCGAGGCACAAGGCTCACGGGCACGCCCGCAAAGCTGCCCCGAAACAGGGACGGCGGCAAAGTGTGCACCACGAAGGGTCCTGCCACCGGTGCTGGGGGTCAGTGTTCCCCACCGGGCGGCACACTTACTCTCCTTCTGAAGGAAGCTCTCCAGGTTCTCATCAAGGCAATCTTCATTGTACAGCATAAAGTTCAGGAACTTGGCCATCTCCGTCTGAGAGGAAGGAGGGAAGAGGGGCAGCCTGAACAACCGCGCCCCAGAGCAGTTACGCAGAGGAAAGCTTCGAAGGGAGACCCAACCCAACCCAACCCGCGCCCTTGCCCAAGCCTTCCTGGACCACGCATTGATACGCCGACATTGGCGGAACGTCTCTCCCGTCCAAACGTCACCACAAATAGTTGTCCAGTTGCTGGCAGGTTTCAAAGGCAAAAGAACAGCTAAAAACTCAAATACATTGAAAAGTGGTGGCGAGGGAAGCCAAGCAAAACAAAAGTCCAGCGGACAGGAATCCGGAGCGGAAAAGCAGGTGGCGACCGTTACCTGGAGATCGTGCTCAACCGTGGCCCATTCCCTGGGGATCTTATCGCTCATGGAAGCGTAGTAAAGCAGCAGCGTGACCACCTGGGAAAGAGCGAAACGGGATGACACCCCGGATGCGCCAGAGCACCGGGCTGGTTCCAGCTGTGCGCACGGCCACCCAGATGCCCTGAGCACAGCTGGCTGCAGCTGTCCTGGGAAAGCCGGACATGGGCTCAGCACTGGCACTGCTCTTCACCGCCTCCTGGCCTCCACTGCCCCGCAGGGGCCTCCCTCGTTCATCAGCTCGTCACGACGGCGGTTCAAGGCAGCGTCTTGGCCCCGTGGCACTTCCCCGTCCACAGGGACCCTCTTGCTCCAGAATTCTTGCCCCCTGCACAAGCTCCTTCCGCTGGCCTAGAGGATTGGGGGGGGGGAGCAGCGCCAGCAGGGGGTTCGCTCCTGCTTCCCATCCCCCCCGGGACGGGGGAAGCGGGGCAGGGCTGGTGCTTGCTGAACAGCCCCAGATGCGATGGGAGCAGCAGGGGGGCCTCCCACCCTCCTGACACCCCCTTGCAATCGAGGCCCAGAGCACAGGAGGTTCCCGACCCAGAGCGAGATGCAGCATGCCGGAGCGGGGCCCTTGATATCGAGGAGAGCCGACATCCTGGTTGCAACGATACCTTGGCTAGTTCCAGTTCCTCAGCAGCCAAAAGCTTCTCCTCAGATACCAGGTTCTGTTTGGTCGATTTGTGCTTGCAAAGTTCTGGAAAGAGGGAGGTGGGCAAAGGAGAGGCGGCCGCCATAAGACAAGCGCTCTGCGCTGACCGTCCCCCTCGTCCCCCCCCGTTGCCCACCCGCAGCAGAGGAAGGGGGGAGCTACAGGGCTGGGCGCTCATTCTGCACAGAGGGTAGGCAGGGGGCATCTCAGGCAGCTGGTAACATACCCCAGAATGAGCAAAGGGACAGCACGTGAGCGGACCACTTACTCTCGAGAAAGCCGACGACATAGGCAACCCGCTCTTGCAAACTCTGCTGCAAAACCGCCTGTCCCTCGTCGGTGCCCTGACTGGAAGAGAGCGAGGCGGTCACTGCGACCGGGATCTGGCCTCAGGGCGGCCACGGTGCAGGTGCAGGCGGGGGCAAGGCAGAGCTGCCGCAGCAGCCCGTGCCCACGGCCCACCCGCCAGCGCCGTCCTCCAGGCCTGGAGCCGCGTGCAGGGCCAACTCATGCCGCCACCCTACCGGGACCGGGCGGCCTGGCCCACCCGCCTGCCCACGCGCGTGGCGATGAATTGCGCACAGGGGCGAGAGGCCGACTCTCGCTTCTCACGAGGCAGGAGATCCGGCAAGAAGGAAGAATGCGCGGCACCGCGAGGCGACTCTCCTGCAGCTCGCGTTCCCCCTCCAACAGTGGCCAGCCGGCCTCCCAAGGCACCCGCGGCACGTGGCGAGCGCAAGCAGGCACGCTTGCACCGGGCACGTCCGTTCAGCTCTTAGAGGCGACAGCCCCAGGGACTGCTCCAGCCTTCCCGAGAGGCAGCAGTAACGAAACCCGCACACGGTTATTCACACCACTGGCTTTTCTGCAAGCCTTTAAGTGGGCTACTACTGCCTGTTCCCAGAGTAAACTGGGAAGGGGGAACACAGAGCCATTTGTACTGATGGAGACAAACAGGAGGGAAATGCTCAGGCAGAGGACCGTGAGCAGAGCCGGCTGGAGCCGGGGGTCAGACTAGATGGCCCGGGAGCCCCCTTCCGACTCGCCCTGTTTCTATGCTTCACTTCTCTGCTGCAGGCGCAGGACTCCCCAGGCTTTCACTCCCTTGTTCACATGCTCAGGACGGCAAATGTGCCCAGAGACGTGGGAGGAGGAACTGGCTGGCCGCTCCTCAAGTTTGCAACGCTCGTTTTGACAACCCAGCAACCACCTCAGCCTGGAGCTACAGCCACCCGAAGCGTCTGGCCAAGAGCCAATGCCAGGAAGAGAGCTGGCTTGGGCAGCGGACACTCTCCGCTGCCCAGGTGGCAGGCCTTGCGTCCAGCTCATCGCTCCTGCTCAGCGGGACCCAAACCACGCTGGAGGCGCAGCAGCCTGGCTCTCTCGGTTCCTGGGGTGGGCGCGCTTTACAGCAAGCTGTCTGAACCAGGGGATGAAGGGCAGCGGACGGCCGGGGACGAGGGAGGCCTCCTGCCGGGAATGTGCCCGACTGCCAGGCGCGCCGGAGATCTTGGAGGCAGTGACTCCTCGTATTCACCCAGCACTTGCACAGCATTCCAACTGGATCAGAACTTCTTGCACCCAAAGACCAACGAGGCCTTGTAACTTGCCAGACACGGCAGACTCCCCCCAGGAATCCTGGTGAGAGCAGATGGGGCTGGCGGGGGGGGGGGGTGCCACTCCGCCACACCTCCCTCCATGGCGGGGCCATTCTGGTACCTGGTGTGTTGGCCGGTCATCACCGCTGCCTCCCCACTGCTGGCCATCGCCTTCTCAGTCAGGTTTGTTTTGCTTTTATTTTGTTTCTATGCGCATTTTTAAATCCATAAACGGCCCAAGGAGCCCCTTGGACTATGGGGCAGAACAACAGCATAGTAATAACAGCAGTACCTGTGTTCTGCATTTTTAGTGGCCTCTTTTTTAGCTTTTGATGCTTACTTCCTGATGCTACCAGTTTGACTGGATTTATTATTTGTTATTTTTTCTTCATATTAAGACAAACGTAGCTGCCCCCCGGAATCCGAAAAGACCTGGCTGCCTTTTGTGTTGTAGTTTTTATATCGGTGCAGCGCAGGACGTGGGAGAACGTTGTTACCCTCTTCTAAGCCAGCCACGTTTACAGCCGCGCCGGCCCTTTCAGAGGCCCTGCGCTGCACCATATCTGGCATGGCTCCCCATTCGCTGATGTGCTCATCCGAGTGCCAAGCCAGATGGAAGGAGATTAAGCAGCGCTTGACTAAATATAACCTCAGCGGGAATCCTCCTTCCCCGGTGCATCGCACACAACTGGAAGCCACTCCTACAATGCGATTCCAGCCGCCCCGTGGGGGGACTCCAGGCACAAGGCACGCTGGAAGGCCCCCCCCGCCCCCCCCCGGCTTCAAACATGGTGCAAAGTCACATTCGTGACATTAACACTCCAATTAGGAGCACTGAATCGGGATGAACCGTGCGATGCAGTGGCTCGAGCTGGACTGGGATTTGGGAGCTGTGGGATATTCCGTTCCCACGTGGCCAAGAGCTCCCTTGGGGACAGTCACTGCCTCTGATCCTAACCTTCCTCGCAGGACTCTTGTGAGGAGAAAGAGGAACAGCCGCCTTGGGTTCCTTGCAGGACATAATAAATAGTGCAGAATAATGTATCTGGATTTAAAGTTAATCTTTGTTAGCCTTGCTGCTGAAAGGGAAAACCTTACATAATTCTGATTTTCTAGCTCAGAAAGGGCCACCGCCAAGGAGGGAGTCAAGGGAAATGTATGTGACTATGAGCAGTGTTGGGAAAGTGAATGAACGCAGATCCTTCTCCAGAAACATCGGAATCGTCAGTGAGCGCAGCCCACGAAGCCCCCCTGGGGGAATGAATGGGTCCGCTTCCAGGGCTGCAAGAAGGTGGGACAGCCCCTGGCTGGGCCGGCGTGCAGAATCAGGTGAGTCGCCGGCAACGGGTCTACCCAAGGTGAGCGGCAGAAGCGCTGCCCTCGCCGGGAAGGAGCAGGGGGCGGCTGCCACCTTGCTCTCCAGCAGCGAGCGCCTGGCTGGACGGGCCTTCGATCTGACCCAGCTCCCCCGCTTCTGGCGCGGCAGAAGCACGTCTGAACAAGCCACGCCTCTTGGGGTCAGCCCAGCATGTCCCACCAAGAGCGGGGAGGACGCCCTCTCCCCTGCAGCACCTCCCACGTGCCCAGGGACCCTCTGGGTCAGAGCTGGGGGTGCAGACAGCAGAGGAGGGGGGAGGACAGGGTGGGGGAGCCCTGCTGGTTCCCCCTCCTGTGAACCCAGATTTCCCCCAAGAGCACCCCTCAGGCGGTGACAGAGACACTCAGACTCGGTGGATGCGCTTGGATCCTGAGAGCCGGGCAAAGCGCCACGGCCGAGCCTGCGGAGGAATGAAAATGCACACAAGCCCACAGCCGGATGTTTGGTGAAGCGCCCAAGATCCGGAGGGGTGAAGCCCGTGTGTGTGTGTGTGTGTGTGTGTGTCTAAGGAGCCAATTCCTGCGTTCTTTCTCCGGCAAAGAGGGGCCGGGGGTGGGGGCAAGGGTTAGTCACCCAGAAGGTGGGGATGGGCACTCAGTGGCAGATTCGCCAATGCCCACCCGCCCCCACGAGCAGAGTCAGGCTGACCAGGCATGCAGACACTCCTTGATTCTCAATGCTTTGCAGGTTGCGGCAGCAGCTTCTGCATGAGCGCGTGCACTGGCAACATACGAGGGAGGGAAGGAAAAATGTCTGCTGCGCCTTACATTTTGCCAATGATCTTGATGAAGGTGCTGCAGTCCTGGAGCTGAGACAAGGCACTCAGGGGGTCATCCAACTTCAGACTGTTCACCTGCAGAAGAGGGCGACCGAGTTACAGGCTAGCGATCCACTCGACACACAGTAAGTACCAATGCATCAACCCCCACAGCGCTGCTACTGTGCTGTGTGGAAACCCGCGCATCGCAACCTGCCCACGGGTATACTGGGCGGAAGCCCCCGCGAAGAAAACACACGGACAGCGCGCATGACGGGACTGAATACTGGATCTTGAGTGCCAACGCCACTGCCGTGCTGAGACGCATGATTCAAACAGGGGCTGAAACACCCCCGGGGAGCTGCCGCAAACGATGCGGGTGCCCCCAGCAGCCACCCCGGCGCATTGGGCTGGGGCGCAAAAGAAATGCCAGTGCTCCGACTGCTGTGTCCCGTTCGCCCCTGTTGCCTCCAGAACGAGAGGAAGCACTCCTCCCCGTGCCGGAGGGCGAGGGGAAAGCTCCGCGGAGGAGGGCTGTTTGCGGGCCTCCCGGAACTCCCCCGGGGCCTGGACAGCTGGGCCTCTGCCTCGGCCTCCTTCCCTCCCTCCCGAGGCCCTCGACTGCGCTGGCGCCAGCGCCCCGACCCACGCTGCAGGCTGAAGGCCCCCGCCCCGCGATTTCAGAGCCAAGGCCAGGCAGAGCAGGGCTCGGAGGAAGCCGTGGCCGCCCGGCAGCCCCGCACGTTCCTTCCCCGCCACAGCTGGGGCCGCCTGAGCAGCACAGCACCCCACCGCCTTTCCGAATATGCAAAGTGGGCCCACCTCTCCCGGAGGCCTCGGTGGCATGGAGGGACGGCGGCTGCCCCACTGATCGAGCCGGGACGTGCACCCTTCTTGGCACCACCCGACCAGGAGCCGCCGTCCCCAACGGCCGGCTGGAGCCACCCCGGCTGTCCTCCGGCTCTGCCGGGCCCTCTCCGCCGTTCCACCCCCCGCACCTCCCCCTGCCTCTTCCTCCTGCCACGCTCTTCCTTCATCTTCCACACCCATGGCCAACACAGCACTCGACGTGCGAGGCCCGCCCTGCGTGCAGGACTCCTCGGCTGAAGCAAGCGGGGCAGCTTCCTCCCCTGTGGGGCATGGCCCTGCCCTGCAGAAGAGCCAGCCGCTTTCTGCCCCACTGTGCCGCGGCATGGGCACCGGGAGCTGCCATGGCCCGGTGAAGAACCTAAGAGCAGCCCGGCCCTGCGGCACCCCAGCCGCCCCAGGGATGATGCCCCCCGCGGGAGGGTGCACAACCTCCCCTGCCCCAGGCCAAGCTCCCGGGCAGCTGGTCCGCCAGAGTAATCTGCACTATATGGATTGAAATGGATTACGCCACACTCGATTAGCCAGGGAATAATCTGAGGATTTCAATTGTGGCTTCTGGTTTGACAGCGCTATTGATCATCTTAGTTAGTGCTTATCCCTGGGTTCTCCTTTTTATCACTGCAAACTGCTCAGATATATTTTTTTCTCCAGATATGCAATCCCGAAAAAGGGACTTCACTGGCGTGAAGTAACGATATTCTGATTTATGTCCTACACACGAAAATTGCCTCCACACTGTCCAAATACAGCCCTCTCCAGTGAAAGGAGGGGAGACAAAGACAGAGGGGTGCCCAGACACGGTCCCTTGACAGGCAGGGTCAGCTAACCCTGTCACCCCAAAACTCAGCTCTGCCTCAGGGGCAAGCACAAGCCCAAGGGGGAGCCCTTCCTCCACTCAGTTCCAAGCCGGCGCGTTTCGCCCCCCAAAGCAGCATTCTCCACATGCTGCCACAACTCAGAGACTGCGAGGAGGCCGGTTCGAGGGCGGCCACAGGCCACGGGCTGCCACACACCGGCAGGCGAGAGAGGGCCTTTGGCAGGCCTGCCACCCCGACGTTTACACACCAACCCGCAACCCGCTCCTTCCTTAGTTGCCCAGTACGTCCTCCACACTGGAATGCTGGGTGGCTGAGGGGCTGAACAACTCACTGGCTAAGCCAAGGCGGTCTCCCTCGAATATGGGGCAAAATGCTTTAAAGAAGGGGGGGGGCTTCTTCCTGCTGAAACCCCGATGGTGCCAAGCCTCCCCTTCAGCTAGACTGCAGGGTGGGCGCTGAGAGGACTTGGAAGGGGAGGTTCCTTTTTGTTAACTTCATTTATTATGCATTGTTTCTACTTATTACGTTTCTACGCCACCCCACAGCCAAAGCTCTCTTGCACATTAAGTGGAATATACACGCTTTTTAAAAAACTGGGTACTTATTTTAAAGTTCTTAAAAATATTACCAGCTGCTCAGCTTTTGGGGAAGAGGAAGGACAACCTCTCATCACTGTGGTGCCACAGAACCCCCTCCCGCTCCAAATTAGGCAGGTGCCAACCCTTCTGCATTTTTGGCATTTACTGAACATCCTTTCTTTTTTCAATATTTTTTGTACTTTCTTAAAAGAAATAGAATACAGAAAAGAGAACAATGTGAAAAAGAAAGAAGAATGCCAAGGGATCTTACATAAAGATAAAATAATTTATAGCAATTCCCAGAAGAACAATGGCACCTGCACGTATACAGTTTTGCTTCTGGTTGCCAAACACTGACATTCCTCAGCCTTTGTTCAGAGGCTTGTGGTATGTGTCCGTATCTCCAGTGCTGCCGCGCTGTTTAAGGATCGACACAACAGCAAGGCCACAAGGACACAGCCCAGAACCGTGTTCACTGCAAAGCACGGATGGCCATGAACGTTCAGGAATATCAGCACGGCGATCGGCACTCCCGTTGCGGCCTGTGCAGCTGCGGAGACTCCCTCGAGCCAGCAAAAGCAAAAGGGTCGCTGCAGAGCTGGGAGAAGGCTCTCTGTATTAAGCCGCGACTTTCCAGCTCTACTGGCATGGAAGGAACTTGGGCTCCGCCAGGAACCGCCACTTCTGCCCTCCCTCCCAGCCCATGCACATGGCGGGCATGTCGTGAGCGGAGCCGGCTGGAGCCGGGGGTCAGACCAGATGGCCCGGGAGGCCCCTTCCGCCTCGCTCGGCTTCTATGCTTCTAAGTGCTTCCCTTCCATATCCAATCATGTGCTCCTATTTTCAAGCCAGAGCCGAACACAAAATGACTTTCAATCAGAAGGACACGAATCCAAGCTCTGTGGAACAATGCAAAACACACACGCACGCACGAGGGAGCAGAACAGACCACTTCACCGGAGGATGTGGCAGGGTCCTCTAGTGACCCAGTTCCAGAAGTTGCTCAGTCATGGAACCAGGAGCCGGTGAGGACAGAATTCTCCTGTCCTGCAAGGTCTGAAAATAAGTGTCCCCAGGGATCTGCAGGCAATGATTTTTAGAGCTGCAGCAGCCCCATGCAGAATTTGCACCAGGAGAAGCTGAATCCTAGACCTTCCCTCAATTAAGCAAGTTTGCAGAGACTGCGGTATGGGGATACGTGGCCCAAAGCAGGGACAGCCAAGGGAAGAGCAATGTACCATGCAGGCCACCAAAGCCCAGACCCTGAAAATCCTGTGAGGCGTTTTCATGATGCCCTGGCTGCACAGAGCCCAGGAAAAAAGGCACAAGACACTAGGCTAAACATGAGCCAACAATGCGATGCAGCCGCCAAAGGGGCAAATGCTATTTTGGGGTGCATTAACAGAAGTGTTACTTCCAAATCATGAGAAGTAGCAGTTCCTCTATGCTCCTCACTAGTCAGACCTCACCTGGAACACTGTGTCCAGTTCTGGGCACCAAGATTTAAGAAAGATGCAGGCAAATGAGAAAGGGTCCAGCAGAGGGCGACAAAAATGATCCAGGGTTTGGAAACACTGCCCTGTGAGGAGAGACAGGGAACTGGGCATGCTCAGCCTTGAGAAGAGAAGGCTGAGGGGGGACATGGGATCCCTCCATAAGTACCTCAAAGGCTGTCAGAAAGAGGAAGGTCAGGATCTCTTCTCACTGATGCCAGGATGCATGACTCGGAGTAATCAAGTCAAGCTGCAGCAACCCAGATTCAGGCTGGGCATCAGGAAAAGCTTCTTCACTGTCAGAGCAATGCGACAGTGGGACCAGCTGCCTGGGGAGGTGGGGGGCTCTCCCACACTGGAGACATTCAGAAAGAAACTGGGCAGCCCGCTGAGTGGGGTGGTGTGACCTGGTGTCCTGCAACAGCAGAGGTCGGACCCGATGGCCTTCCTGGCCCCTTCCAGCTCTGCTATTCTAGGTATATGAAGACTGCAGCAGACACGTGAACCCAGATGTTCTGCCTCGGGTTGCAGGGTGAGGCCAGGAGGTGATCGACAAGGCTCCAGACCAAACGTCCTGGGAAGCTGAGGGGGATGGAAAGCCCACCACCCACCTCTTTGCCAGTCCAGCCACGCCTACAAAGGTGAGACAAGCTCTCTCTCTCTAGCCCCAACTGCTCAACCGCAAGCTAAATTAGTATTTTAAGATGCCTAACAGCAAGCCTTGGGCATTGTTTTCGGTTTATTCCAAACAGTACTTTTATTCTGCGTCATACTGAATGGAAGAGTGAGTGGAGAGGGCCACGCATCTGCCGGGGGGGGGGGGTGGCGCTGCCCAAGAACCAGCCGCGTGTGAGCTGCATGCCTGTGTGTGGGCGAGCTGGTGCAGGAAGAACGGACCCCCGCACAGGGCCCGACTCAGAACCGCAGCTCTCGCCCCTCGCCGGCCTCCCCAGCAAGCTGGCGACACTTGCTGTGGGCTTATTTCAAATGAAGGCTGCCTTGCGCGTGGTCGTGCGCGTGGGATCGACACGGGTGGCGGAGACACGTCCCGCTCCACGGGGACCGGCCTGCCCCTGGCCTCGCGCTGCCCTGCGCGTGGAAGCAGAAGACCAGGGACGAGGGGCCCTCCCGCCGCTCTCCTCCAGCTCAGAGCTAGCCAAGGGCCGGGCAGAGGGACGCCGTCTTTGCGCGGTCTCTGCCAGCAGGTCGAGGACCAACCACGGCAGGCACCGAGACAGGCGACGCACCTTTGGAGTCGAGCCTGGCAGGGAGAGGCTGGTTCGACTTGCTGCTTGTGCACCAAAGCCAACAGGAAGCTCCCGCCGCCTCTTTCGCCCCGCAGAATTCTCCCTTGAAAGGTGCTGTGCTGAGAGTGAACGAACGAAGCAACGGGTGAAGGAACACCCATTGGGAGGAAGCACCAGGCCGGTCCCGCTGGCCTTCCGCTGTGACAACCGAGCAAACAAGGCTGCTCCATTTTGCCAGGAAGCCCACCATGACTGACCTCGGTGTCCTGAAATCCTTTCTGGATTCAATTCCACCAAGAGGCCATCTGACTCTTCCCCGGGGCGAGGGTGCTCCGCCTGCCTTTTGAAGTCCTGGGCGGCTGTTTCTGGGTACTCCTTTTAATGGAAGGGTATGGCCCAGTGGGTGTGGGGCGATGGAAACATTCGCCCTTGCACACGCCTTATACAACGATGACCCCAGCCAACCAGTGCACCCATCCCATTGAAATGCACAAGCAGGACAACTGAGCGCTACCTAGTTTACAAAGGTAAACATAGAAACAGAAACAGAGCGAGCCAGGAGGGGCCTCCCGGGCCATCTAGTCTGACCCCCCGGCTCCAGCCAGCTCTGCTCATGTCATGCCCACCATGTGCACATCCAGCCTGTCCTTGAACACCCACACCGATGGGGCCTCAACGACCCCCCGTGGAAGCCCATTCCACACCTTCAGGGTCCCAACCGTCAGGAAGTGCTCCCTGGCATCCAAATGGAGCCTGGGTTCCCCGAGCTTGGCTCTGTTGGAGCGCATCCTGCCTTCCTCTGCAGGGGAGAACAGGCCTCCACCCACCTCAGCGTGACACCCCCTCACACACCTGCGTGTCGCCAACATAATTAGCAGATGGGGGAAATGTGTCCGAAATGGCTGCTAGAACTGGTCTGAGGGCCACAACACGGCCTGCAGAAAGGTCCCGCCTGGGCCGCCTCACCCCTACAGGCACCACACGGTTTAATGCTTATATTCTAATTCACTGCCCTACCTATTTTAGTTTACACACCTTCATCTCGCATATCCAATTTGTTAACTGAGCACACTGCATTTTTATCTTGACGAGTCTCAGGAATCCCAAGGAATGCAACTCCTCTTAGGCCTGGCTACCTCAGGCGTATCCCTGCGCACATCAGGAGAAGGCGAGGTTCGCTGGGGAAAGCTGAAGGCAGGAGGAGGGAGACCAGCTGCGAGCTGCCTCGGTCCTGGAAAGGGACCAAGGGCCTTGGCTTTACAGAAGCAATGCGGGGCTGTTAAGGACAGGGTGTCCGGAGAACACTCATTTGGAGCGCACGGCAAGCCTTGCCTGAATCCCAGGCCACTCCGGGAGCACTGCCCGAGGAGCAGAATCGGAATCCACGGGCAGAGAGCATCGCCTGGCTACAAAGAGCATTTCCAAGCGTTTCAGCGCGGCTGCGGCACGCCGGGCTGCAGCATGCCGACACCGCCGCATCAGCAGCCACTCTGGCTCCCGGGGGGCTTCCGGGCTCACCTCCAAGAGCTGTTTTAGCCCTGGACGTCCTTCATGGCTTGGGACAGCAGGGCCTAAAAGGCTGCTCCGTTCCACAGGGGCTTGCCCCGCAGGACCTGTCTCCGGGCGCCCCACCGCCCGGGACACAGCAAGAGACCGAGCGGCTGAAGGCGGCCCACCGGCAGTGTGTTCCCGCCGTGGGGGGGGGGCACCCCCAGCTGCTTCCCTTCGCCAAGCTCTCTGCTGTGACCTGTCACACGTTCTCTGGGCCTTTCCATTCCTTTGATCTCTTCTCTCTGCTTTATTTTGGCAGCGCTTGTTGCTTTTATGGCGCTTCCGCCGACTTTATCGTTTTTAATATATTTTGGTATGTTCTTCATCTGAATGGTTTTAATTTATTTCACTGTATTTTGCCATTTTGCAAGCTGCCCTAGATTTGTATGGAAGGGCAGGCTCCAAACCTCTAGTGAATGAAGGAGGCAGGATGCCGCGAGGCCGAGCGACGTCTGCGCCACCTGCCCCAGACCTTCCGGGTCAGTCAGGCTCAGGGTCAAGGCACCCGCCCCCCGCCAAAACAGGCGAGAGCCTCATCGTGAAGGTGCACACAGGCGCTCCATCGTTCTGAAGTCCCTTTTCCGTGAGGAGGGAGTGGCAGGAGGGAAGGTCTGTCCAGCTGCTGGTCGCTGTTGCACAGAATCCCCCCCAAACCCCACAAGCCAGCTCAAACGTGGCCCCCCAGCCCCCACAAAATAAAGCCTTAGTTCGCCACCCATACATGTTTCTCTGGCACGGAAAAGCCCCTGGACTTGTGCATCGCCTCCTTCGCACGTCCTCCATTTCTCCTCCCTAATGACCCGCTTTGCCACCGAAGAACAGCCGGCTCCTGCAAGTGGCCGCTTTGCCGCAGGGCCGACCACGGGGCCGGCAGGGCAGCAGCACACGGGCGGCCGCCGGCAACACCACCGCTCTGGGCAGAGATCACGCAGCACAGCACAGCCGCAGCTGGAGAGCAATGCGAGGGGCGATCCCGTCCCGCAGGACGGCCACAAACAAGGAAGGGACACTCACCCACGCGAGGAGAGCCGAGGCTCTTGTGCTGTGAAGAGACATCTTTGTGCTTTGCCCGGTTCCCCTCGACCTAGAAGGACCAAAGAAAGGGAAAGCGCAGTTAAAGTCTGGAGATAAACACGTCTGCTCTTCATTCAAGATACGGCTCTTCATAAGGAGGCGGCACGAAAGGGCAGCTGTTCTGCTCCTGTTGAAATCACAACCCTTTCCGCAGAGGGAAAAGAGGGCGCGAAACTTTGCAACGAACCTTTGCTTGGCAGGGCTCTTGCCATGCGACACTGGAGCAAATGGCCCAACTCGGCCGGCGGGGCTTCTAGTTCTGTGCGAGAGCAGCTCCAGCGGGAACGTGCGGCATACGCGGCGCCCAAGACGCCCCACAGAGAACCAGGGGCCCGCGGCAGGGTTATCGCGCTTCACACGGCTCGTTGCTCTGTGGGACCCCAGGAACCGCGCTGCGGCGTGCGTTCCACGTTTCCACCACTGTGTGAGGCAGCAAGAGCTGCCGCGGCTGCAGCAGGAGCTCCAGACCCCCGTTTGCTGCACTGCTCCCCCCAGAAATTGCTAAGGCGGCTGCAGCTGAGCTCCGGCCAGCGGCCTCCTGCTCCTCGCGGGTGCGGGGCTTCTGATGCTCGGCCGCGGAGGCAGGATCCTGCCAGCGGGGGGGCCCTGAGCCCCTCCACCTGCAGCGGCGGCGACCGCGGGAGAGCCACACTCGGCACGCCTGCCCGGTCGCTGCCCTGCGATGGGGCGCCAGCGCTCTCTCCCTGTGGGGGCAGCCTGCTCGAGGGCACACAGACCCAGTGTGGGCCTTCCCCTCTCCGCTCTGCCTTCCGCCCACTCCTCCCTGGTCCCCCACCGTCCTCACGATGCCGACGCAAGAGCGGGATCCGGTCCCGGCGTGCGCAACGGCCACTCCAGGGTGGGAGGTGGAGAAAGCTTTATCCTGCAGGAAAAGGTCTCCCTGCACAAAGCAGGCAACTGGAGCCCAAGGAAAAAGCAGCTTTCTGTTTTATCATGTTTTAGAGGAATGTAAACAGCGCTGGCACAGTCTTATCTTCCAGGGTCACGGAACTGCCTCCTTCCCAAACCCCACGTGTAGGCACTTCTGGGGGACACTCAGGTCTGCCCCTCAACTGCTCCCCACAAGGCCTGCCGGAAACCTTCGCTGGGTAGATGCCCAGACAGGTACCCCCAGGAAAGTCTGCCCCGCAGGCCGCGCCCCCTCCATCCCTGGCACAGGGGCCTCGCTGACGCGTGGTGTGTGGACACCGCCAGTGCGCTTGAGCTGCATGCAGAAAACCCCTCCAACCCCCCCACAGCCCTCTCTAGCTCCCTCCATCCTGCATCCCTCGCAGGGAGACTGCGGTGCGAGGACCCCCACCCAAAGGTTCAGGGTTGGTTCCTGGGCAGAAGAGAGGCTACCCCATGACTCTGGGGCTCCACAGCAGACGGCACTGACTACCAGCCCCTCCGCGGCTGTGGGGTGGGGCCTCACGTGCCTGCATCGTGGGCTTGCGTCAGTCCTGATTCACAGCCATACTAGCCCATCAGTCTGCGGGCTTTCTAGAGAGGGCACACCAAGGGGAAACCCGATACGAAGGGATTGCCTCCCAGTGATATAAAACCAATCCCGCCTCATTTCTTCAGCTGCCGATCTGCCTCCATAATTGTTTATTGCATCCATATCTAGCCTATTTTCTTACAAAGAGCTCCTCTCTAGCAACAGCTTTCCCAGTACCAGAGGCAACCTCCTCCCCGCTTGACGATGATAATAACGATTTGTAGAGTGGAGTCACTACCGTAGTCACAGCGGTCTGTGCCACCTCGGGTCTCTAGGAGAGGCCCCACATTTGGAAAGTAGCCGCCTCGCAAACAATTCCTTGCACAGGCAACAGTACGCAAGGGCATATCCAATCCCCCCCAAAGGGCATTTAACATGGTACAGTCCTGGCTTGTTCTTGAGCATTTGGGATAGCTCTACTCGGAAACGACTGTCATGATGATGTTTGGATCCTGATTTCAAATTGCTAGGATTTCCCAGTAAAAAAGGAAGGGAAAAAAATAAAGAAGCTTCTGTAGGAAACAGAGAACTTTCAGCAACTTCTAGAAAGCAGGAAATTTTGCCCAGAAGCAAAATGCTAATGGAAAGCAAACATGAACACAACCCTTCCACTTCATTCAGGAGGAGGCTCGGCTGCCTGAAGCGAGGACTGACGCCCTGATGCGGGAGGGGGACCCGGGATGGGATTGGGATGCCGCTCCACCAGTTTCAACTTGCCATCCAGCCCTGGAGAAATGCTGGAGCATGGATGCAGTTATGACTCAAGACTCCAAGGAAAGGGATAAACAGGAAGTTGACTTCTGGAATTCATATGCAAAAGCTTCTCAGTTGACTACAAACTTAAATTAGATGTTGGTTTTTTTTTTTTTTTTTAAGATTGTGACAGTTGATCTCCACAACTGACTTTGTGAAAGCGGAGAAAATTAGAACTCGTTATACAACAGCCTGTATCCAGAGAAATTACCTCACTATCCTCATCCCATCCTGGAACAGGGTGACTGCATGTAAACCAGGTTTCAATGCCATGCATTTTTTGACAAATGTGCTTTGCAACCGGCTGCTGCACCAATTGAAAGATGCACGTTGCCAACTCTGGAGGGAAGAGCGAACCAAATCAACCTTCCAGTGGATTGCTGAAACTCCCGAGGCCAACACGGCAGCCTTGATGGTTTTCCGTCAGAACGCCTGGGTTCTTCCTCACTGAATGCTATTTTTCCACAGGTGGCATGCACAGTCCCCTGGAATTTATCATTGCGTGGGGCTGCTTTTGGAGGGGGGAGTGTAAACCCATTTTTGCTGTCTCTGTCAACATACATACCTATTTAAAAGTCTGCTAGCTAACATAATCCAAGCCTTCTAGTCATGGCAGCCCTCGTCCTCTTTGTACTACAGAATTTACGTTTGCTTTTAGGAATGAATGTACACTAGACGGATTTCTGTTTGACTCCCCAAGCACCAGCAAGGATATACTAAGCAAGATCACTCACTTGAAGACTTCAGTGCTCAGGACTTTACAGAAGCAAGAACGGCTCATGACTCATCAGAACGAAGCTGTTCTGTGGCATGAAGAGCAAATATCCGTGCTATTTAGTTGACAGAATCTAATACGAATAAATCACACAACAGTAAGTTGCATGTACTATTTCCTTTTGTTCCCGGGTTGCCCTTTTATACATAAAAGCGCAGCATTTAAGGCTATATAAGTAGTGGAGTGTTATGAGTTCTATTTTAAACTGCTACGGCGGAAGGCTTTTATGTATTTGCATTGCTATTTTAGTGCATCATTATAATTTGCACCTCCAGATACTATTTGGAAACTCATTACCTTTGAGAAGCGCTCATAAACCTCAAGTTTAACTAAACAACCTCACCTTTCAATCAGCCTGACTTGCCTCAAAGGCGATTATACCTATTTTACAGAAAAGAGAGGGAGGGTGGGCGAGGGAGTGCCGACCACGCCGGCCTACAAGAACGAAATCCAAGGCCTGGGATGGGAGCTGCTCTTCCCGCCCGGCCAAAAGGCCGCAGGACCACAAGCCAGAGCCCTGCTCCAAATCTCATCTTAAGCCAAAGCGGCCCCGGCCCTCCTCCCCAGAACTCATTCCGGCTACAGAGCGACCGACCAGCAGCAGCCGCTCCGCTCTCTTCAGCAAGACTGGACATTTCAGGCACGGGAAACACAAACCAGAAGGAAGGGCAGAACGTTCGCGTGGGGTCTGCAGCAAAGAAGGTTTCTCTGCGGCACAGCCGTGACCTTACATGCGTTTTCGACAGCAACATGTCCTTATCCCAAACTCTTTGAGGCAGCTTTCCTGGGCCTATAGTGTGTAAATCGTTGACACAGAAAGGAGCCGGTTGGTAAGAAACACATGGACGGCCGGACTGGGATTCTGTGCAACGTGCACCGAATTATGCAGTTCAAATCGAGAGATGCAGAGCCAACAAACCTGCGGAATAGTTTCACTTTACTGGGTGCATTTTAGCACCTGGCCTGTATTCAAAAATCTGCTTTAGCCACTGCCTACGGGTAGATTGTAGCCATTGAGGGAGGGCGAGAATCCGAGCAAGTGAGGGGAATAAACTGTTATTACGATGTTGCATTAGCTGGAGCTCTCTGGGTGGTTCAGGACGTTTAAGCCACCCAACCAGCTTTCCACATGAATGCTAGGCTCAGGCGTCTTACCTGCAAGCCCCCATTCACAAAAACACAATACAATGAAAGCTCACAGATGCTCGTCAGGCAGTTCAGTGCCAGGTTTTTAAAATGACACCAAATGCACAAATCTGCACTACTCTGCCAGTGGAGGGTGTCCCGTGTTTGCGGGAGCCACAAACTCATCGCAGGTGGCCCCGACTTGCTTCCAAGCTGATAGCCACCTACCCGAGCTTATTAGAGGGAATAATCATCCAGGCCCATCAGCTTCGGCTAAATTAAATGCCGCCACTGCTCCTCTCTAGCCATGGGGAAGCAGGCAAGAACTCCTCTTTCAACCTTTGGTCAACACCGGCCCGCACGGTTGCCACCACGAGGGCCCTTTCCAAGAGGAGGAGGGGGATGCAAAGATTTTGGACTCTGCAGAAGCGGCCGCGTTCCCTTTTCCATGGCCAGGCTGCCGTCCCGCACGGCAGGGGAACACCACGCTCTGAGCTCTGCCCCTGAAACCCGTCACCTTCCGAAGGCCAGGCTCCGTCAACTGCGGAGGGCTCTCGCTGCGCGGGGTGCCAAAAGCCCGACCAGCCACCGCCCGCGGTTTGTCAGTGTCCCGCAGCCCAGGAGGCGGTGCTGCCGCAGGCCGGCCGCCCCTGCCTGCACGGTGGAGATGGAGACGAGTGCGAGGAATGCAGGGGGAATGAAGCCGGGCGAGAGGGCCAGCTCCCTACCGCGACTTCATCTCGTTTTCGTTTATGCTGGTATTTTAACTGTACTGTTTTATCAAATGTTATTGCGTTCCTATTTTCAACGACTGCCCAGGGAGCATGATGCTAATGGGTGACTCTCAATAGTAATAACAATAATACAGCAAGGAGCCACAGCTCTTTATTTCTCAGAGCGAGCAGCCACCTCGGAGCGGGAGCAGTGCCGACCGAGGCGGCCCTGGCCAGCAGGCAGAGCGCCCGCTGAGGGGCAGCTCCTGTCTCAGCATGCCCGAGACGCCCGCCCGCCCGTCCCAGGGCACTCGCGTTGCAAGGCCACCGATACGCCCGTGGTAGGGCAGTTCCACTCCTGGTGACTAACGGTTGCTGAGCCCAGCTCAGGATCAGATATACAGTGAAAGGACAGAGGGGGGCTGTGCCATTCCACCTCCGGATGCCTGCTTTTTCCCAAACAAACAGGAGAGAACTGGGGGTTAGGAGTATTGTGGCAAGATCCGCTACTCTCCTATTGCTTTCTCCCACGTGCATCTCTTGCACAGACTCCTCGAGCCGGACCAGCAGGCCAGTGAGCCCAGTCCTCCCTCAGGGCAGGAATCCAGCTGAGAGCATGTCAGCCTGACGGCCCACCGCGACCCTGGGCCACCAGTTCCCACATCGGACTGCTCTGCCCGGAGCAGGCTTTCCCTGACGTTCAGCTGAAACCTGCTTCCGTGCCACAAGCCCTTTTCCGGTGCCTCGGCCCTGGACGGGAGCGCAGGCAGCAGCCTCGCCCTCCGAGGGGCGGCCCTCCCTCGCTACTTGCGAAGCCCCACCACATCCTCTGGCGGGCCTTCCGCCTTCCCTCAAGGGCCTTTCTAGCCCCTGCTCATCTCTGCTGCCTGTCTCGAAACGAGCTCCAGCTCCTTCAAGTGAGGCACTGCTAGCCGGACTCGGGCCGGTGGGGCCATATGGACCCTGGCGCACCTGTGTGCAGTGCGAGCACACACAAAAACGCCTCTCGCCCCCTTCAGCTCTGCACCTCTCTCACACGAATGCACATGCGCGCGCACGAGTGACTTTTCTGCTCAGCGTGGAGGGGAGCCCTTCGTGTGGCACTCAGACACAAGCACCGTTGCCCTCCCAATCGCTTTGGCTTCAGGTTGACCTTTCCTGGGTTCCTTGCACTGCTCCTCATGGCAGGCCGCTGCGCGAGCCTTTCTGGCAGAGAAGGTGGCTTACGCACTCCAAAGCAAGCGTGTTGGCTTTGGCAGTAAATCAGCCTTGGAAAGGCAGGCCCATGCGCCTGCGCCCGCTTCGCACGGGCTCCTCAGCCAAGAGCGTGTGCTGCTCTTTAACAGGAAAGGCAACCAAGCGCCCTCCCTCTGCCTGCGTGCAGGGAAGCCGCACGGGAACATCAGGCAGAGGCGGCGCTCGGGGTCGAGGGTGACGGGACGGGACACAAAGCCCTGGGCCACTACCTGCTGCGGTCGCCCGTCCGCTCCCCCAAGCCGCCAGTGATCATGTGGCTGCCAAAGTAGAAGACCCCGGCCCCAGTCTGCAAGCAGGAGGAAAGGCCGCCAGGGCAGCGGCGCTCCAGGCAGGGCGGCCCCCCAGGACAGCTTGTGCGCCTCCTGCTCAGGCCAGCGTTTGCTCCGCTGACCTACTAAATGGTTAATCTGCCAAGTATTAATCCTCATGTATTTTATCTGGATTCGGTTTTATTGTGTTTCATTCATCATTTCAGTACTGAGCATACCTTTAACAGAAAAGCTGGGTGAAAATACTTTAATAAACAAAAAACAAACCAGATGTACGGTTGGAAATCTGCTTCCAGTCTTCTCACACCAGCATGACTGGGGGGTGGGGGGGGGGGGGGGAAGGGGAAGAAAAAAGGGGGGGGGGGGGGGGGGGGGGGGGGAGGGAGCACTCCTGTGTGGGACCAAGCACACCAGCTGCACCTCCCAGGCACCAGCATGGCCTCCTTCCCTGCCCAGGCCCTGAAAAATCATGATCCGATCAACTGGGCTGCTCCGTCAGGGAGGAAAGCGGGGCGGGGACCCTTGGGTTAAGAGGGATGCTGGGGGAGGGGGCCATGCCCCCGTATCTGCTACAGGTGATACAGCAAGACCCCCAGGGCCTGACTTGGAAGTGGTTTGATGAGCTTTCAGTCGCAAACAGGTAAATGCCCTGAACTGGAGCTGGTGCCGCAAACATGCTCAGCATCCTTGCACTGAAGCTGCTCAGCCCCAAGCACAGGCAGGCCCACGAGGACGTGAACTTTGGCTCGAGCGAATGCTGGCGGCAGCCCAGAAGGCCCCAGCCAGGGCCTATTCTGTCATCCGTCCGATGGCCAGGCACACCCGGAAGATCAACAGGATGAGAGGAGGAGCCACCTCAAAGGGCTCCAGGCCAAAGCCCACCCCCCCACAAGGCTGCCAGAATGCCGGGCCTTCGAGCCACTGCTGCAGAATTGTGCTTCGCATACACGGGCTATCCCAGTAAGCTTTGCCCCGACTGCCCATCCCGCCCCTGCTTCGGGCTGCTGGACAGAAAGCCCCCAGCGGCCCCGCACTCATGGCAGACCCCTCCACCTGCCCTCGACTAAAGCAAGACCCTTCAGACACTGAGAGGCAGGACAAAAGTTGAGCGCAAGCTCGGCCTCACGGCCACACGTTCCACAGCTTAAAGGGCTGTTCATATGCTCCTTTGCTTCTGCTATAAAGCACTTGAAGCCATTGAATCACAGCCATTTCTTTCTCGGTAGGTTTCCAGTTTGGTTACAACAGAGTCACCAAAAGGTGGGGGCAACGGGAGGGGGCAACAAACAAGCAGGGCAACAAACCTGGAGTTAACCACAGCTTAAATAAGTGCTGGCACTTCATTCTTTTTACCGTCAGGCCAAAACCTTTTTATTTTCCCAGTACTTTAACTTTTCCATCGAGACTTCAAGTGGCTTTGCATTGTATAGAACAGGTATTGTGCTCCACTTAGTTTTACTGTAAGACCGTCCCGAGGCCATTTGGTAGCGGATCGTATACAAACGCTTCAAACAAACAAACAAACAATAAGCAACACACTTCTCACGCTCTCAATAAAGCCCAAGGACGACAAATCCATACCGCATCTACTTCAGTTTCAAGCATGGAAGAGGAGCAACGAAAGGCTCCTTTCCAGCAGTTTCGGCATTGCACATCTAACCCTCCACACGCCAGGAGTGCGCTGGAAGCACGCCCCACACAGGCCGCCACACCAGTGAGCTCTGCAGTCCGGGAACGTCCACCCCAAGGCAGCAGCAGAGGCTCCAGGGCTTCCAGGACACGTCCCACGGAATATCAACCAACGCAGACGTTACGGACAAGCTCCCTTCAAGTCAGCGGCCAGCATATCCCCCGCATGGCCCTCACCAGGAATCTCATCACCTGGCGGGGGCCTTTCCCAAGCCCCCCAGCTCAAGAAGCAAGGCCGTCTCAGCAGAGCACTGCCCCCCAGCCTCGAGACCAGCAGCTGCCCGCTTCCTTTAAGAAGCAGTTTAGTCCTAGCTGCACCGAGACTCTTGACAATCCGACGTGCAATCTTCCGCTGCGTCACGGACACACTGGAAGCCGCCTTGACCTGCGCTGTTTTTATTCCGATGTGTGTGTTCTGGGGATCTGCACTACCTCCCTCATGAAATCGCGTACTTCATCATCGCTAGCTACAGCGAGGATCCAAATTGGGGTGGAAAACCAGGACAGAGCAAACGCATTAAATAAACTGTAGTCATGTAAGATTTCCAAGACCCGATAAAATCACTACTCCGAAGGCTTGCTGTCTAAATCAAGAAAGCGGGAAAAAAACGTGGGCTGAACAGAAAACACTTTGCTCACCTTCTCAAACCTGTATGTGATTCAAGCACTGGGAAAATGCCAAGTGCTGGACTGGCTGCTCAGGAATCTGCAGCAGCAGCTGCTGCTGGGCTGAGGTCCCGAGAGGTGAAATGGTCAAATCCACAGAAGCGGCGAGTAAATCCCCTCACTCTTTTGGGATTGGGACATTTGCTCTGACAGCACGAGCACTAATTTTCCGATATTCCGCTTGGCTGCGGTGCACGACCTGACCAACGCGCGCCTCCGAGAGAGAGCACAAAGACAAACCTGGTGGGCGCCCGCTGGCCGTCACCCATGGCCGTGACAAGCGCCACCACTGCGCTCGGCTGCGCCCCGGACTTTGCCCCACCTGGAACATGGGCAGAGCCCGGCTGGGCCGGAGCCGAGGTCCACCCCGTCCGGCGCGCCACACGCACGGCAGCAAAGCCGCTGCCCACAGCACGCCTCCAGCGGGACGGGCGCAGGGCGGCCCCCCACCCCTGGTGAAGGAAGTAGCCCAGGGCCCGCGAGGCGAGCGGCCAGGGGTGGCCTCCTCCCTCCTTGTTCAGAAGCCCGCGAGGCGATGCCGAGGCAAACCCGTCTGCCTCCAGACACAACCAAGCGCACCAGGCGGGACCCAAGGAACGGCTGCCGTAGGGTTCAGCGACGGTAGGAACATCACGCCGTTGAAGCGTGCAGGCACGAGGGGGGGGGGATGCTCGTAAGAGGAATCCCGCTCTGCACGGAGAAGGCTGCCGATGCCTCCTCGCCACGGTCTCTCCAGGAGCAGAATGCTGGGCTGGGTGGCCCTGGCTGGATCCGGCAGGACTCCTCCGATGTCTGCCCTTTTCTAACCCACAACCACTAGAAAACAGCAGCAAACCGCCCGTGGCCTTGGATGGGCACAGCGGCCTGACAGCCACAGGCTACAGCGAAGCCAGTGGACCAGCAAGGCCGGAGGGAGCCCCCCCAACTCCCAACACAGCAGCAGAGCCCCCCCCCCCCCCCCCGGTCAGGCTCTAGTTAGCAGGTTTTCACAGGCCACTAACTTTCCTGGGCTCACTAACAGGGCTGAAAGTTCAAGTACAGCAGCTACCCCGTTCCTTTCCGAGCCTCACGAAGGGAAGGAATGAAAAGCAGGAAATGCTGGTGGCCTGCCATACTGTAACTCCTAGAGGTGGGCCTGGGGGGGGGGGGGTCTTCTGCTCCAAAGCCGAGAGCTCCCTGCCGCATCAGGCCAAGAGTCTATCCAATCTTACCCGGGAGAGATGGGTTGAGGTCGACACCTGCCTGGAGGATCACTTGGGAAACAGACCGAGTCTCAGCCAAGCTCACAGACACACAGCATGCTCCGCTTTATGCTTTCCTCAAGGAAGAACATTTGGGCGCGGACTTGTAGGTAGTCATTTGCCCAACTGCCAAGAAGAAGAAGTGCTCCGGGTGCCCGGACTGGAGAGGTCATGTCGAGTGGAGCCGGGGCATTTCAGGCAAATGATGTGCCACCAGTGACTAACACTGGTGCATAGGAAGGAGGTGCCTAGCAAAGATTGGCATGGGCGAGCTACCTCCTTGAAGAACATGCTGATTAACTGGTTAGGCAGATATGAAGTACCAGAGGTGAGCTACTCCTCCCCGGATGGACGTGCAGCATCTCTCTGGCCCGGCCACTGTCGGCCTCGCTCAGAGCACACCCCGCAGCTCGCCTGCTCCCTGTTGAAAACACGCGTACTGACGCTCCTCCACGTGAAGAGCTGCTGCAGTCGCACCGGGTGTGGGGCTATAGGTGGCCGTGCGCTGCCACTGCTCAGAGCAGCTCCGACGTGTCTGAGGCAGCTCGGGGTCGGCGGGCACTTCTCAGCCGAGACCACTCACGGAGGCGACGTGGGCAGCTGCTCGGACTGGCCCACAGGCAGGCGGGGCTCTTGCGGGCCCGCTCAGCGCCGGGACCACCAGCACTCCGGAGCGGAAGGGTGGCGAGCCCAAGGGGATGCGCAAGGCGCGCGGTCTGCATGCTCTGCACGCTGTGCGGAAGCCTTCCAAGTGGCTCCCTATACGCACAAGGCCGGGTCGGGCCAGCCGCATCTCGCCTGAACCGGCACCGCGAAGCAGAGCACGTCAACTGGCAACCACCCACTGCCTGCTGCATCCTCCCCACACGCGACCGAGGGCTCTTTGGGGGCCTTCCGCAGCAGCTCAAGCTGGCCGGCTGCTTTCCAAGCATGAAGGACTGAACATCCTGACTGGAAAGCCGCTACCTGCAGGGCTGCCCGGAAATGCTCTTTGGGTACCCAAACGCTAAACTTTTAATAGTTAAGCAAAGCCAGCTGGCTTGAGCGGGACGCACGGCTGCCGTTCCTCGTAACAGCAGCCCTGCACAGTTGACCCTGTCGAAGGGGCAGTGGAACAGCACTCTTAAAAATGCGGCAGCAGCTTCTGTATGCTCAGAGACTCTCTGAGTACACAAATGTACACATTTTTAAATTTAAAGAGGAGGGAGTTTTCAAAATCCCAAATGGTCATGGACTACCAAGAGTTGTGGAACCCCAAGGGCAGGTATATTTGAGCGATTGCGAGCAGCTCTCACTTCTTCCCAGTGGAAGGAAAAAAAACACAGGCGTACGACCTACACCTGGAGCCCACAACCTACACCTGAAGCAAACATCCATCACTCTGCGGATGCTTGTGCTGCACCTGGGGACATCGGAGGGATGTCCGCGTGACGGGGAAGGCAGAAGCACTTGGTGCAGCCCTACTCCCAAGTTGTGGGTTTATTTAAACAGCAAGTTAAGCACCTTCCTTGGCCACTAGTAAAGCTATCGATTAAGTCTATGTTGGAAGTCAGTTGATGTGGCTATCAGGCTGCCCCTCAAAGGCAGAAAGAAACGGAAATGGAGGACGAGGAGAGAGAATTCGGCTGCCTACAGGAGCTTATAGCTACTATTAGTGGGGAATCATCGGGATGGCGGCCAGTGATGAGCAGGGTCCCCCAGGGCTCTGTCCTGAGGCCGATCCTGTTCCATCTTTTCATCAATGACATGGAAGAAGGGGTGAACAGTCTGCTGATCAGATTCGCAGATGACACTAAAATGGGGGGGGCGCAACTGAGGAGCAGGTACTCCAGATCAAGAAGGATCTGGACAGACTATGGAAGTGGATGGGGGGACAACAGGATGGCGTTCAGTGTGGATAAGTGCCAGGTCTTACAGGTATAGGATGGGGGACAAGTGGCTGGAGAGCAGCACTTGTGAAAGGGACCTCGGGGTGCTGGGTGACTGCAGGCTGAACATGAGCCAGCCGTGTGACGCGGTGGTCAAGAGGGCGAACGCCACCCTTGGTTGCATAGCCAGAAGTGTGGCTTCCAGATCGAGAGAGGTGTTACTGCCACTCTATATGACTCTGGTGCCCCCGCAACTGCAGTATTGTGCTCAGTTTTGGGCCCCTCATTACAGGAAGGATATAGCCAGGTTGGAGTCAGTGCAGCGCAGGGCCACACGGTTGGTGGCCGGTTTGCAGGGGATGCTGTATGAGGCGAGGCTGAGGGAACTGGGTCTTTTTAGCCTGGAGAAGAGGAGACTCAGAGGGGATCTGTTGGCAACATCCAGGTACGTGAGGGGTGCAATGCAGAGGTGTGTCCTGGCCTTTTTTTCCCCTGTAGTGGAAGGCAGGACATGTTCTGATGGAGAAATTTCAGGGAACCGAAATTTAGGGTGGAAGCCAGGAAGTATTTCCTGACAGTTAGGACCCCCAGAGCATGGAATGAGCTTCCACGGGAGGTAGTTGAAGACCCATCGGTGAGGGTGTTCAAGGGTAGGCTGGACGTGCACATGGTAGGCATGTCATGAGTGGAGCCAGCTGGAGCCAGGGGTCAGACTAGATGGCCCAAGAGACCCCTTCTGACTCCTGTTTTCTCTCCTTCTATGGTAAGTTTCTGGGAAAGGGGAAGTTGGGGCGTTCTTGAAGTCCCCCCAATCACCCTTCCTTCCCTGAACCAGCCATGCCAGTTTCAGGAGCAAAGAGAAAGCAAGCACCCCCAAAACACTGCACCCCAAAAATGCTTGGGTTGGTGCTGCCAGCCCTGTAGCACCATGGGGTACCGCAGGAGCAGGTGAGGGAGAGAAACGGCATGCCGCTCCGGCCCCTCCTCCCAAAACGGTCTCTGGCAGGCCTGACGAGGCCAGCAGGTCCCAGCTGCAGACCACCTTGGGCCTCGACCGCCAGCGCTGCCCCTCTGCGGGGGGCGCCCCACGTCTTCCTCGTGGGCTACTCTGGAAACCGACGTGCGCAGGCGCCCTGGGAGGCCCCGAAGCAGCACCCCCTGCTCCCCGCCTCGCGTTAGCCGGGCCAGGGGCCGCGACCCTGGGCAATGCCGCGCACCTTCCCACTCGCCTGCAGGGAACCGGGGGGGGGGGCGCTCCGCGTACTCACACCGGCTCCCCCGCGTGTTCTGGCGGCGGCGGGCCGGAAAGAACCCCTGACCCCGCGCCCCAGACGCGAGGAACGCGGCCCGGGCAGCGCCGCGCCGGGCGCACCAGCGGCCAGCCCAGCTTGCAAACGAGTGGCAACGGCCGCGCTTGCGGGCCGCCTCCGCCAGCGGCCCTCCAGAGGCGCCCTGCGAAGCCGCGCTCTTGCGCAACGGCCCCTGCGGCCGAGGAACAAAGGAGGCCCGGCCGCGGCTGCCCGGGCCTCGGGTCTGGCCAATGGCGCGGGCGCGCAGCGAGTGGCGCGGCGCTCCGGGCGGCGTTCATGGCGGCCGCGCGGCGCTCCGCCAAGCGGCTGCTCCGGCCGGGCGGGCG
>NW_025336610.1:579275-589126 GCF_004798865.1 Varanus komodoensis
ACAAAGGAGCGGGGGGCGGGCGGGCCGGGGCGGCCCGCCGCCTCCCGGGGCCTCTCGCGGCCGCGGGCGGCGCGCCAGGCGCCTTTTCCCGAAAGGGGGGCGAGGGCCGCACCACCCCCTCTTTCTGCGGGCGGCGGGCGCGAGGGGCGCGCGCGCGAGCCTTTGTTCGGGCCTTACCGGACTTCTCCAGCCAGTTTCAGGGCGGCAGATTTTTAATCCGTCATTGGGGTGCGAAAGTGCAGGGCGGCGGCGGCGGCGGCGGCGGAGGGAGCCCGGCGCGCGCGCACTCGCTCGCTCGCTCGCCCGCCCAAGGGGGGAGCCAGGAAAAGTTGCTGCGCCGCTCCGCTCCGCTCCCCGGACGCGCGGGCGGGCGGGCTGTCGGCGGCGGCGGCGGAGGAGGGCCCTCCGCGCCACCAGGGCCGCCCCTCCTCCCGCGCCGGGCCGGGAGCCAGGCGCACGTCACAGCGAGGAGTCGGCTGGCGTTAAAGGCGCCCGGCCCGGGGAGGGAGCGGCCCTCGACGCAGCCCAGGCCCGCGGGAGCAGCGCCTCGCCGCCGCCGCCGCGCGCAAGCCAGGCCGCGCTTGGGCAGCAGCTGGCAGGCCGCGGGCCCCCCGGGCAGCCCGGCGCGGGAGGGCGGGAGGGAGGGAGAGGCGCTGCCGTCTGGCGCTGCGGGGGGCCCCGCGCTTCGACCGGCATAAAGGACCGAGCCCCGAGCAGAGCGCCTGCGCCGCGCGCGGGGCCTGCCCTGTGCGGGTCTTGCCCGCCTGAAGGAACGCCAGGGCCGATGCCTCTCCCCTCCCGGCTGTCGCAGGCGGCTCTCGGCACGCCGGCCGCCTGCTCCTACATCGATGCAAACGAAACCGGGACAGGTAACACAACGAGGAGTGCTGGGCCAGCTGGAATGGACGGAGTTACGGTGATTTTCTCTGCAAGAGCCTCAGCCTTTCGGCTGTAAACAAGAGGGCAGAGTCCAAGCGGCCCGGCACCCGTCCCTTCAGCGCCAGGCCTGGCCAGCACCGCACGTGCCATGTCAACTGAAGGCCCTCTTCCCTGGGTACAGAGTATCTGAAATGACAGGCTTCTAGGCACACACCTTCGACAGCTGGATTCTTACCGAAGTAAAACATCACAAAACATTTTTAAGAACTGTGGGAAACACCAGTTTTGAACACTAGGCATGAAACTTTCTGCCCAAAGAGGTTCACTAAGTAGCTTCTCCACTGCTATAGAGGGAAAGAAGCGTTGCATTAAGGCGCAATGCAGACATTCAAAGACCTGTGACCTCCCCTGCGGAAGAGCCGGCTGGGCCATGACTGGGGCCGCAGGCCTTCCCTGCACAGGCTGCCCCTGGAGTGCCTGAAGTGTGTGTCTCAGCTGCACATGTAGCTTCAAATCCATGGGTTCCCGTATATGCTGCAACACGTAGAAAATGGTGGCTGAATCTGGTTTTGATTAAAAAAATTTTTTTATAAAAGTTCTGTTGTGCTTAATTTTGTATTGCTGTATGTTGCTGTTGGTGATTTAACTATCTGCATTTTTTTCTTTTGCAATGTTGCAACATGCTCACAGAGCCTCACTCGGGACCGATATAGCAATTAACAAGCAAGCCATCCTTCTCCCCCAAAGGACGCCTCTACATCCCGCCCAAAAGCCTTGGCATCTTAAGCACTGGAAAGGAAATCAGGGGTTTGTCTCGGAGCAACGCTAAGCCCAGCGCAGAAGCAGCTCGTGTCACTCAGAGCAGAACTGGTTTAATCACCTGCCTTTTTTCCTTTCAAAGAACTGCCACTTCCAGTCATACCTTCACGACAAAAATCCTGCCCCAAATCCGCCCCAGGAGCTTCAAGGCTGCGAGGAGACTACAATCCAGATCTCCCGAGTCCCGGGACTGCACCTTGGCCACTGCGCCACACAGGTACCAATCATTCGGACGCCAAGTTTAACTGGGAGGCAGTGGCCAGGATTCCTTCACTTCAAGACGGTCACTGAGACTTCAGGAGATGGTGACGAGACGTGCTTTTGCACCAATTTTTGGGAGGGTGGAGCATTTTAGCAAAGGGATATTCCTATTTCTATAATATAGCTCACTCCTTGTTTGACACAACTAATCAGATCTCCAAAGAGCCACTGAAAAGAGCCTTTTCAAAGAATATCGGGTTTTTCACTGGCCTTCTACTTTCTGACAAGTAAAAAGACCAAGTCTCAAGACATAAAGAGCCTATAGTTTTAGTCCTTGAAGTTACCCCAACATATTGGAGCCCTGTACCATATATTCTGGACCTTCTTCAGGGCTAAAACTATTTTAAAAATCAATCTGCAGAAACGTTTGAAAAGAAGTATTTTCAAAATAAATCCTTATGTGGCATAACTAATCTGATCTTCAAAGAACCACTGTCCTTTTCAGAGACCGTCAAGGTCCTTTCACTCGCCTTCTGATTTCTAAACTTTCAGGAGATGCAATTGTATTGTTCCACGCCACCCTGGAAGCCAAGGCAAACCACGCCGGAGACTAAAGCAGATTCTCAGCCACGACCTTCACATTAACTGGCCAGCCTGGCACACTCCACTCAGCTTCAGTACCTCGACTGCAGTTTTAGAGGCACCACATAGTGCCTGGCCTCCGAAGGTTATGACAAGGACAGCTCTTGCCCCTGGACAGCCCAACTGTATGAAGTCCCACTGAGTTCCAGGTGGCTCACCCCAAGCCAGCGTGTAAAGAAGGGACTTAGAAGCTGCTTTTCAGCCCAGGAGCCACAGAAGCATGCAGGAGTCGCCAGGAATTCTTTAAGGAGCCACAGAAGCATGCAGGAGTCGCCAGGAATTCTCTCTGCAGTTCTACACCACTCACATCTCATGGATAAGGGTGGCCAGTAATTTTCCTTACTCCATAGCGAAGGAGAGGGCAGAGAAGAAGCCGAGCTGATCCTTATCAGTGTATGCTCAGCAAGTCAGCAAGTTTTGCCCTATCAAAAAATATTAAACTTAGTTTCACTGTAAAAACAGGACCAAACAAAGCGACATATGATACGCTTGAGAAAGTAAGGTTTATCAGTCACAGCACTGGTGTTTTGTAAATGTTTTTCGTTTGTCAGTCACCAGCAGCTGAGCTGGGCCTCCTTCGGAGGAGGCCCCGTCACAGACACAGGGAGCCACGCTCGGCTCAGTCCGTCTTCTGCACAAGCAGAACGCCCACCCGCTCCTCTTTGGAAAGTCCATCCACGGCTTGCTTCAGTGACCGCAAATACCAGCAGAGATCCCTCTGCAGAAGCTCACCCAGCTCAGCCCACATGAAAGCGCCACATCTGCTATGCTTGTGCTCACTGGCTGCCGGGAACATGGGGACGGTCGGGCACTGGGGCGCTCCTGTCCCGCTTGTAGGCTTCCTGTGGGCCGTTCGTTTGCCACTTGGCGAACAGAATGATGGGCGGGGTGGTCCCTGCATCCGAGTCAGCCTCGGGACTCGTTCCCGGGCCAGCGACACCGGGAGCTGCAAGCGGCTACCATCTCTGCAAACAGGCAAGAGCCGTGACCTGCCAGGGCACCTGGGACGGAGAGGGAGGGGTTCTCCCCTCACGCACCTGCCCTGCTGCTCATCAAGGCCTGCCGAGCAACTGCCTTGCCCCACCCCGCGAGGGGCGTCCACCTGCCATGCAAAACCGTGGCTCCAGCTACGTGTTCAGAGAGCCCGGGAGCACATGCGCTCAGTAGCTATTCGAGGTGAGCAGAGCCAGCTCGTTGCAGACACTGGTGGCGATTCGGTGCGCCCAGCGCAACTGAATTTACCTGCTAACCCTGCGGATCAACACCAATTCCTTGCGCTCTCAGGGCAGGGGCAGGGGCAGGGCCCCCAACTATTTCTGGATGGCTGGCTCCCCACAGAGTCCCCAGACAGCACAGATACACGTATTATCCTCCCCGTAGATGCAGTGGGACACCACTTCATGTTATTTATGCACCTCTTTTGCCAATGTTGTCGAGGTGGTTTATAAAGAGCAGAATGTCCTCAGGCCACCAGTGGTTCCTGCGGAGCAAATGATAAAGCCCCCCACCCGGATGCTTCTTCTCCCACCCCCTCAAAGGGCACATGGGTCTTTAAGTAGCCCCTGGGAAGATGAGGCAGGGGCTGTCCCAGCTCGAGTGTCAGGGCAAGGGTGGTCTCGGGAGGGGCCAGGAGACAGCCAGGCTTTTGGCAGCCTCAGGACACATGGGGGGCAGCTATTCCCCCCGTCTGCTGATGAGATGGGCCGAACAGAGGACAGTATTTCTGCGTGGGAATAATGCCACACACTGAGTGCTCCTGCAAGCCAAGGGCTCGGACCAGCCTCGCCCACCACCCGTGTGCTCAATCCTTGCCCCTCGGGGCCGCTTACCGCAACTAAAGCAGGGATTTCGACCGGGGTTCAAGAGGCCGCGAGTGCCCTCTTGGAAGAGGGAGCGGTGCCAGCCTCACTACCAAAGGCTGCAATTAAGCCACGCCTGAAAAAGTCTGCCCGGCACCCAGAGGGCGTTAACTACCGTGGGCCAGTGGCCAGCATTCCCTTCCTGGGCAAGGTCCTCGAGGAGGCGGTGGCCGAACAGCTCCAGCCACTCCCAGTTGAAATGGAGCATCCAGATCCTTTCCCATCTGGCTTCAGGCCTGGTTCTGGGATGGGAAAGGCCGTGGCTGCCCTGTGGGATGACTGTGCCAAGAGGGAGACGGGGAGCGCAGCCCCGCTGGCTCTCCTGGGCCTCTCGGCGGCTTCTGAAACCATCGGCCACGCTGTCCTTCTGGAGAGGCTGGCTGGGTTGGGCGGGGAGGCCCTGCGTCGCGGCGGTTCCTCTCCCGCTTGACCGGCCGATTCCAGGTGGTGGTGCTGGGGACGCACCATGCAGCCACGCCGTGGGTACCCCAGGGCTGCATTTTATCCCCCGTGCTATTTGGCATCAGCACGAGGGGTCTGGGGAGGCTGTGCCTCTCGGCTCTGCCTCTTCTCCCTCAAACCCAGCTGAGGCACTGGTTGCTCCACATCGGCGCCTGAGCATGGCAGCGGACTGGCCGAGGGCCAGCGCACCGGGATGCCGTCCGGGCACGGAGGGAGGCGCAGCTGGTGGTGGCTCAGCTGTCCCGCTGGGAGATGCTTGGCCTGTCCTGGACGGGGCTGCACTCCCCCGAGGGACACGGTTCGCGGTTGGGGGCGCTCCTGGACCCGGAAGTGTCACCCGGTGTCACGGGGCACCTTTCGTCCGCTTGAGCTGACATACGAACTATCTGGACAGATGATGCCTAGCTATAGGCATCCATATTCTGGCACTGGATTACTGCACTGTCTGTCTGGTGCACTGTCTGTCTGGAGACATCAACTGATCCAAATCAGGGCGATGAGACTGTAAATGGGGACTGGCTCACGGGAACACGTGCTCCAGCCCCCTGCCAGCTGAAGCCCAAGCCTAATTAACATTCGAGCTGCTATTAACATTCGAAGGCCTAAATGGCTTGGGCCAGGCTATCCGAAGGAATGCCTTGCCCATATGCACCTGCCGGGACCTTCCCTGGGTGGCTTCTCCAAAGGAGGTAGGGATGGTGGCCACCAGGAGACGGAACTTTTTGAAAGAGGCACCCCAGCTATGGATTATGCTCCCCAAAGAGGTGGGCCTGGCACCTACACTCTCTTCACCTGTATTTCACCAGGTGAAGACCTTTTTTATTTCCCCAGCATTTTAACAGTTAACTTTTTATCTTTAGTGTTAATCTTGCATTTTATCCTGTACCACTGCAATAGCTCTGTGCTGATTCGGCTGCAATTGCTGTGGTTTTACTGTATTTTTTTTCTCTTTCTTTGTGTGTTTTTAACTTTTGTTAACTGCCCAGCCAGCCTTGGCTATTGGGCAGTATAAAAATGAAGTAAATAAGTAAAGAGCAAGAATGCTGCAGGTGCTCTGAGGTGATGAAGCACCCCTTCCTGATTTCAGCTTAAAGACTCTCCCAGCGCAGGATAACTTCATTCCTGACACGGATTCTTCCAGTACCAAGAATGCCCCAATATCAGGCATCCAGGCATGGCACAGTTTTACAACATGGTGCCCATGGGAAAATGGGGGGAAATATATTTTCCACTTTTTTATGGTATGCTCATGGATTTATATGAAATGTATACAACCTTCTAGCATTTATGCACCAGCTTCAACAAAAGCAGAGCAATTATCCAAACTGGTGTCCATTTAAAGCTGCCCTCTCTGGGCTACCCATTCATGCCCTGTGAGCTGCTCAATCCATGGCATGGGAAGTGTGTTGATCCTTCCCATTTCATAATATCAGTCATTTAGCTGTCAAAATGGCACAGCGAATCCATTTCTCGTCTGTGTATTCATTTCCATGAAGCGGATAAATGATTTAAAAGCACACGTGCAGCAGTGAATTCTGAGGACAGTTCCAGGGCAAAGTTTCAGTACGATACCCTCCTTCCAAGAGGACCAGCTACTGGATCCTGCCAGAACATCTGCTCAGAGAAGCATCTGCTGCTGTGCACTGCCAGCAATTTCCTTAATTAGAGAACCTCTGATTAAAGGAATGTTGCAGTGTACTAAAAACACAAAACAGATGCTTTTGCTGAATAAGATGCATCTGTAGACATGACGGGAAGATGACTGCAGCGGTCCACTGATGAGGCATTCTGTGCTGGTCCCCACAATTTCCAAATCTGCCCACAGGTCCGAAAATCTGCGGACCCCTGAAATATAGCACGTCTTGTGAGCCGTCCCAAGAAGCTAAGGCATGTGGTGACGGCATACAAAAGTTTTAAAGAAACAAATAAACAACATTTCATGACCCCAAGATATATTTGCTCCAAATTCACATTAGGTTTCTGGAGCAAACAACCGTGATGGTGTCATTGAACAGTCATCGCAAAAGGTCACACTCTGACTGCAGGCTCTGGATGGCACCTGTTGGTTTTAACTTAAACAGGCCCTTTGCTATAGGAGCACCTGTATAATTTGGCTTTAAAATGATGTTTCAATGCCAGTGGATCACAAGGCATGTATTATACGCATGGGGAAAGCTGAGGTGTTTGGAACCATCAGGTTCCTAATGAGGCCACCATAATATTTGGATGTAAGCATCATTTCCTGACTACCTTAACTTGTACCTTGAATATCCCCTTCACATGAACGTAAGCAAAGGCAGAACCTAGGCGGAAAAGCCAGCTCTTAACTGCAAGCCAGAATCAACTGTGCAGACTCTCTGCAGGGATGGAAAAATGCCCCCCAAATGCTGATTCTTAGACATCCAGGTGGAATTATTATAGCCCTGGAATTCTTCCAAACCTGCAACGAGCAGCCGCCACCCCGGGCAGGATCAGAAAAATGCGGGCATGTTTTCCTTTGCTCCGCTGCAGTTTGAACAGAAGTTGGCAACATAAGATGTTTTGGACTGCAGCTCTCATCCTCCTTCAGCATGACCTATGCTGGCTAGGGATGATGGGAATTGCAGGCCAAAACTTCTGGAGGGCAACAAGTTGTCAATCCCTGCACTTAAGGCAGAATCAACATACGTAGCCAGTGCACAGTTGAGAAAAACCTCCCGGCAGTTTCTTTCCCTTTAAATCTGCTGCTTGGAGACCTGGCACATCCTCCCGCCTTCTGCTCGCTGGTCCCTGTGCTTCGGGAAGGCTTCCACGTCTCCTTAGAGTCACGGAGTGGAAGAGCCGGAAGGGGCCAGAGGGCGCCTGGGTCCGGCCCCTGCCCAGCGCAGGATGCCCAGTTACCCCTCCCCTCCCAGAGGGCTGCCCAGTTGCACCTTGAATGCCTCCCACGTGGCAGAGCCCGCCATCTCCCTAGGTTCCTGGTTCCATTGTCGGACTGCTCAGACAGCCAGGACATTTCTCCTGATACCTCGCCAGAACCTGGCCTTCCTGCCACGTGAGCCCGTTATTCCGTGTCCTGCGCTCTGGGATGACAGAGAAGGGATCCTGGCCCTCGTCTTTGGGGCAGCCTTTCAAGAGCAGACTGAGCCTTTCCCCTCAGTCTACTGTTCTCCAGGCTGAACAGGCCCAGTTCTCGCCATCTCTCCTCAGAGGGCTTTGTCTGCAGTCCTTGTTGCCCTCCTCTGAACCCCTTCCAGCTCGTCCGCATCTTAAACGGTGGTGCCCAGAACTGCACGCAGTGCCCAGGTGAGGCCTCGCCATTGCCGAGTCTAGGGGAGCTGCCACTTCACGGGATTTGGAAGTGATGCCTCTGTTCATGCAGCCTAAAAGAGCGTTTGCCCTTTCTAGAGCTTGTGATCTACGACAATCCCAAGATCCTTCTCGCTTGCAGTATTGCTGAACCAAGGATTCCCCATCATGTAATGATGCATTTGGTTTCGTTTCCTAGATGCAGAATTCTGCGTTTGTCCCTGTTGTTTTCAGTGCAGGGCCCCAACCTTTCAAGATCGCCTTGACTTTCCTTTCTGTCTTCCAGGGTATCAGCCATCCCCCCGCTCCCTAGTTTTGTGGTATCTGCAAACCTGGCGCTGGTTCCCTGCTCTTCCTCATCCAAACCGTTGCTGAAAGCGTTGAGGGGCCAGGACTGACCCCTGCGGCGCCCCATCTGTCGCCTCTCCCCAGTCTGTGTCCAACTCGGCAGCCAATGGTGGGGCCACGTGATGCGGGTTCCGCCCGACCCATTTTAGCTGGCCTGTTCGTCAGGAGATCATGCGGCACCTTGTCTAGAGCTTCGCTGGAGTCCAAATGGATCGTGTCCTCAGCTTTCCCACCGGCCATCAGGGAGGTTACCCAGTCAAAAAATGAAATCAAATTAGTCTGGCAGGATTTGTTCTTGAGAAATCCCTGCTGGCTTCCGTGTTGCTTTCAAGGCGTTTGCAGACTGACTGCTTTATACTCTGCTCCAGAATTTTCCCAGGGACTGACTGGTCTCTAGTTCCCAGGTTTCTCTTTTTTCTTCCCTTTCTTGAATACAGGAACATTTGCCCTTCTCCAGTCCTCTGGCACTTCCCCTGTCCTCCATGATTTCTCAAAAATAATAGACAGTGATTCTGAGAGTTCTTCCACCAGCTCCTTTATGACTCTAGGATGGAGTTCATCAGGCCCCAGAGATCTGAACTCGCTCAACCCAATTAAATGATCCCCGAGCATTTCCTATCCATCTTGAGCTGCCATCCTGCTCCATCAGCTCGTTCTTCCCCCTTTTCAGGAAGGCTGTAGGTCTTCTTTTGGGGAAAGACTGATCCAAAATAGGAATCAAGCACTTATGCCTAATCTCTGTCGTCTGTTATTATTTCGCCATCCAAACTGAGTAGCTGAACCCCCGAATCTTTTCTCTGTCTTTTACTTTGGAATTATCTGAAGAAGGCTTTTTGTTGCTTTTAGCGTGGCTTACCAGCCTTCATTCATTCCTCGCTTGAGCCTTCCGGGCGCCTTCCCTGCCATTCCATGCGACCTGTCCGTGCTCTTCCGTTGTCGCCTGGCCTTCCTTCCGCTTCCTGCACACCCCCGTTTTTGTTTCCAGATCATCCTCAGGCTTTTTCTGATGCCACATGGGCTTCTGTTGTCTTCTAGCCTTTTTTCTTGTTGGAATTGTTTGAAATTGTCCCTTTAGAATTTCCTTTTTGAAAAATTCCCACCCTTCGTGGACTCCTTTTCTTTCCAGTCCTTGTAAGGTACAACCCCTCCCTTGCCAGCAGTCCATTTCCAGGAAGCGCAGCCCTGGCTCCAGAATCCAAATCTCTTTTATCAGCACCACCTTTCCAGATCTTCAAGCTCCAATTTCTGAAATGCCTGCTGAGAGTTCCAAAGGCCCTCTTACTGATAGAGGGTTTCCTAGATGTGTTGGAGAAATTGACCACTTCTGCTTCAGGACAGCAGGAAACTTTCTGA
>NW_025336610.1:589226-595858 GCF_004798865.1 Varanus komodoensis
TCAGAAAGTTTCCTGCTGTCCTGAAGCAGAAGTGGTCAATTTCTCCAGATGTCTGGCCTACACCTTCCATGATCCCTCACTGAGTAAGGCTGACGAGAGCTAGAGGACAAAACAGCTGGAAGGCCACACGTTGTCCACACCTGCACAATCTAATTCAGCGTATTTTACATCAAAATGTACTAAAAACTGTTGACATGCTAATAAATACCAGCAGCCCACACAGCAGTGCATGATAGGCTGGCAACTGCTCATCTCCAGCCTGGAAACCGACGTGCTTGGCCCAGTGCTGTTTCTGTAGCTGAAAGCAATTTATTACTGTTGTTAAGGAACCCATGAACTGGAAAGGCATTTCCACTGGAATATACACTCTGGAAATGCTTCCACCGTGCTGCCGCGTCCCCTTCCTGCTAGCAGGTCTCTGCTCCTCCTTCGCCGAGCCTCGCCTGTACCTTCCACTCTGCTCCGTTAGAGCCGCCTTGGTGGAGGGGGGACCGTGCCTTTTCCCCTCACGTCCTGCCCGGCCCCCACAAGTTAACACTAAGCTCTCAGAGCGGAGGCCTTCATTTTTAAGCTTTTTCACAAACGCGCTCGTGCACTAGAAGCATGCAGACGACGGGCCAGGGCTCTTCTCTCGCCTCCCGTGTCATCGGCGTCAAAGGTTACGACATGCTCCCTCACAACTTGCTCCGTGTGCCGACGGTTGCACAGCGCAAGGTCTGAAGGGGCTGCGCCTGATCTCTGTGCTCAGCACCAATTCTGCATTTAGCCAAGCACTGGGGAGGGGCAGGGCAGCGCACGGACCTCCAGTTTTCGTTAAGAGCACACGGGGGGGGGGGGGCGCTGGACTCGGCGCTTGCACAAATCAGCAGCAACGGTTCCGCTCTGATAGTAATGCCTGTAAGATGACATGCTGGAGGCAGCGCATTCCCAAGCACTCGTTCCGCACTCCGTGATTCTGCCTGGTAGGCCCATAAAGGCTCCATCCACACAGCAACAGACCGAGGCGCTCGGCGTGCACAGACCTCCTACCACATGTGTGAGTCGCGATGCTCCGCTCACGATGCTCGACCGCGAAGATGCGCGCGCACAAGCCCGCTGCCACGTGACAGCGGGCTACCACCGAGCCGCCGAGCACGGCCCAGATCGGCAGTGTGCCACGCACACACAGCGGAGAACCGTGCGCAGGCCGAGTCAGGGACAGGCGGCACGGCAGCAGGCACACGCGAGCAGGGCGCATGTAACTGACGGCGTAAGCACTTCAGGCACACCTTACAGAACGGGTCGGGACCGCACGGCCCTGCAGATCCCATCATTCCTGACCGCTCGTCACCGTGGCTGGGGATGCTGGAGCTGGGAGTCCTGCGGTACAACCCCACTTCTTCATTTACTTGTGCCCCAGGCTGGAAGTACCGCGCATGAGGGCTCCCTGAATTACTGGCAGAGCACTCACGGCAGAGGCAAAAGCAGAGCCGCTCCCGGAGCGCCCTGCTGGGCCTCCTCGGCGGACAGGCCCGCACACGAGGCCTCGGCCGGCACCCCCCACGGCACGGCCACTGCTACGTGGCTCCCGCACCAGCAGCGGCGCGGCAGGCCGGCCGCTGCTCCCCAGAGCCGCTGCGAGGCCCCCGCCCATTCTGCCTTTCCGTGCGCAAGCACACCCCACCCTCGTTATTCCCGGGGGAAACAGGCACTTGCACACGTGGGGGGGCTGCCCCGCCCCGCCCCGCCCCAGCCGCCCAGCGCTGGGGACGTGCACCGGCGGGGCCTCCGCAGGACGTCAGGGCCCTCTCCGGCCTTACGAGGAGACGCCGGGGCCGCCGGGTCCTCCTGTGGCCAGGCCTGAGCTCGTCCACCGGGCAGAGGCCCTGCCCGCCCAAAAGGCGCTCGCCACACAGCTTGCCACTTTCGGCACGTCGCCTGGCGAGAGCTGCCTGGAAAGGAGGCCCCCTGCCCCCCCCCCCCCGCGACAAACCTGCCAGCCCAGGCGTCTTCATGCGGCCTTTCCGATACTCGAGCAGATTGCGTCAGAGCGAATCACTGCTCGCTGCACGCAGGTGGCCGGCTGCACGCTGCAGGAACGACAACGGCCGGCTCCGGCCGCCCGACGGCCAGCTGCACTGGACAAATCCCGCGGGTCCAGGCCGCCTCGTGCAGCCCTCCCCGACCTGGCAGCCTTCAGAGGCTTCTGGACCGCCACTCCCAGAATTCCCATCCGGCAGGGCCACTGACTGGGGATTCTGGGTGTGGCGGTCTGGAAAGCAGGAGGCTGGGGAAGGCCGCTTTGTAGGATTATATGGGCGAGCACGTGTTTCTGCCCCACAAAGCGTGCCGTGAGCCGAGAGAGAGAGGCGCATCGGGGAAAAGCAGCAAAGGAGAACGGACATTCACCGCTGCACATTCTCAGCGGCGGCATTTCAGCCGGATATGAAGAACCAAGTCACACCCAAGACTTCGCGGAGGTGGCGGCTTCTGGCAGACGCTCGGGGAGAGTCCCAGCAGGCAGGAGGGCTTGACAAGGGACGCGCCAGAGAGGCCAAGAATAAGGGGATCCAGCCACGGGGCAGGCGTGTGGACAGCACTGGAAACAGCCTGACTTGTGCTCTTCCGATGCTGGTGCAGCAGGAGCCGTGCAAGGGGGGCAGGAAACAGGGAAACACAGGAGGAGACCGAATGGCCAGGAGGAATTGCTTCAGAGTCACAGGTGGAAAAGAAATCGCTGTCGGGGCCACTCCAGGATAAAACCCCACAACTCCATGCAGCAGTTTGGAAAGTTACTGAGAGCCAACCAGCCGGTTCATGCCTCACAACTCCAGGTCCACCCGACGAATCCGAAAGGCTCCTGGGAACAGGACAAGTGCAGAAGGGGTCACTGCACACAGCCGTCTCTGCACAGGCCGGGACGCGGCCGGCAGCCAGGACACACAGCGAAGCCTCCAGGCGGAGAGCACGGGGGCCCCCAGAACGAGGAAGCAGCCTGCCAGCTGCCGGCTCAGCCATGCCTCTTCCCACACATTCCCGCCCGAGTCCCATCGTCATCCTCAAGGCCCTGCTCACAGGATGTCTGGCTGAGGAACGGCGAAGAGCAACTCGGGGGAGCTTTGCTCCGTGCCCCCCCACACCCCCCCGCTGTGGAATACCCTCCCCAGAGTGGCCTGCCCAACACCAGCTTTACTGTCTTCTCTGAGCCAGGTGCAGACTTGTTTATTCTTTAAATCCTCCATATTTCTATTGCGATGTTGTCCTTTGAAGAACTCTGATGTTTAATTGTTTCTTCTACTGCCTCATTGCTTTTAGGCTCCGCTGCTTTAAGGCGATTATATTATAATGCTGTTTTTACGTAGATTTAGTGCTTTTACAATATGCCACCCTGAGAGTTTCGAGCAATATAATGACTAACAAATTAAGGGAAAATAATGCAGAGGGAGGAATCCTATGGTGCCCTAGACAGCACCTATGGGGCAAGAGGATACCCTGGCCCCCTCACCCTGGCCCCAGAGATGAGAATCCAGGCTCCAGGCACCCAGCCCCTGCCCCTTCCAGCCAGCATGGAAAGAACCAGGCTGGCTGTCCTTCCAAGGCCAAGAACGTGACCCTGGGGACAGTTCAGAGGGCGGGGAGCAGAGGGGGCTGGGAGGGCCAGACGAGCTGTGTGGGGCCCTCTCCTGCCTCCTTCCCTGCCCCACTGAAACGCTTCGGCTGCACAGGCACAGGCAAAAAAGCCCCGCTGGCAAAAGAGGTGAAGAACGAGAACAGGGGGAGGGGAGGTGCACCTCGGCCGCCCTGCCCCATGGGGCCTCGCAAGCGCCCGAGTCCTCGCTGGGCACTGACCCCCCGCCCCACCTAGCTGCCCCCTCTGCCTCTCTGGCAAGACGAGGGCAGCCGCCGGTGAGCCGCCAAGCAGCGAGTGCCCCGCGGCACTTGGCAGAGGCTTTCCCGGGCGCCGAGGGCCGCACATGCGCACGCCGGAGCCGGAGCAGGCGGGAGAAGCGGTGCAAGAGAACGCGAGCGCACGCACTTCACTGTGCAAGTGAGCATGGTCTGCGCCGTGTGGAGGGCACAGCGGGGAAGGGAAGCAGGGCGCCCTCTGCTATAAAAGACGGGCGCTCACCAGAGCCGCTCTGGCTTCACGGGGCACCAAGGGGCTGCGACAGCCTTCCCCACGCTGGGGCCCTCTACGTGTTGGACCACAGCTCCCAGCTTCCCCATGCTGACTGAGCATAACGGAAGCGGAAATCGAACCCATCCAGAGAGCAACAGGTTGCAAAGGACGGGGCGTCATTTGAAAGCCATCGGGGACCTGCTCTGCACATTTGTATTTGGTAGGTCGAGGTAAATAGAATTAATGCATCCTAATTACAGAGTCCTGCCTGACCTACCTCACAAGGTTGTAGTGAGAATTAAAGTGCGAGGGAGATGATGTGAGCTGCCTGGAGTTCCTTGAAGGAAAAGGGCAGGGTACAAATACAGACTAATTAATTAATTGCAACCACACAAGGGCAAGCCACTGTGGTGCAGTGGTGAAGAGCGTGGGACTGGGACTCAGGCGATCCGGGTTCGGGTCCCCGCTCGGCCATGGAGCCCACTGGGGGACTTTGGGCCAGTCACAGGCTCTCAGCCCAGCCTACCTCACAGGGTGGTTGTTGTGGGGATAAGATGGAGATGTAGGCTGCCTTGAGCCCTTTGTAGGAAAAAGGCAGGATATAAATCGCAATGTAACTAAATAAGCCACTACAAGCGCCCTGCCAGGGTTCTCGCTCCACACAAATAATGCTTTCAACCTGCTGCTGAGTACCGACTGAGGTGTGCACCCTGAAAAGGCCCCACCCGTGGCTGCCACCTGCAGGCCAGCCCCCCACGGGGGGAGTCCAGCGCCCGCTATGCCAGGGGTGTCCAACCTTGTGGCTTCTCTGGGCCACCCTGGAAGAAGAAGAATGGTCTTGGGCCTCACATCAAATACACAAACACTAATAAAAGCTGATGAGCAAAAAAAGGGGTCTGTGCATAATTTTTGTGATATCCAGCACCACAGATATGCAAAAGTCCTCACATAATAATCCTAAGAGAGCATGCATACGTTTATTTTACGTGGCATTGCGACATGATGTTGCCATCTACGAAGGTCACGCTTGAGAACCACACAATCGAGTTACCCAAAAATCGCCAAAAAATAGTAATAAAAAAGCTCATAATGTTTCAGGTTAGTTTATGATTTTGTGTAGGGCCGCACTCATAGCCATCCTGGGCTGCATGCGGCTCGCGGGCCACGGGTTGGACACCCCTGCGCTACACCCACCTGCCTCCGTCCAAGAGCACCGGGGCACTTCGGTCCACATTCAGCACCCACCTCCTCCCAGGTGCACCACGCAGCTGTTACTCACACAACCACCACGTGAGGCAGATGAGGCTCAAGACTGCCCATCTCCCCACACACCTGGAAAATGTGCCCCCCCAGCGCTCTCAAGAGGTCAAATGAAGGCATGCACGCTTTCACCGGGAGCCAGTGCGGCTTAGCGGTTAAGAGTGCCGGACTGGGACTCAGGAGGTCCGGGTTCGAGTCCCCGCTCGGCCATGGGGCCCACTGGGCGACCTTGGGCCAGTCACAGTCTCTCAGCCCAGCCTACCTCACAGGGCTGCTGTTGAGGGAAAAGACTGAGACCGGGAGGAAGAGACTAATGAACGTCTCGAGTTCCCTGACAGGAAAAAGTCGGGTATACATACGATGGATGATATGATTCATATCACATAAATGTAGGATTGGTGAAGTGATGTATGCATGATACATACATACTTCGCTTCCCCATCCAATGTACGATTGGTGAAGCGGAGGGGGTCTTTCCTTATGCGGCCTTCCCCAGCCTGGTGCCCCTTCGGGGGACTGTGACTGAACGGGAGGCGTGAGGTGTGTTGATGGCACAGCGACAGCACGGGTGCCAGAGAGGCAGCTCTGTGGGGGCACCACCAAAGCCGGCAGCAATGCGGCCAAGAGGCCCCGACACGAACGGCGCTTGAGAGCCCCCGCACCGGGACAGCACCTCGGCAGGTGGCCGCCGCGACCAATGCGCATTTGCATTCGGGCCGGTTTCGTCTAACTGCAGTCCTTTGCCTGGCGCGGGTAGATTTCGCTTGCAGAAGAGGCAGTGGTGGAACGGAGAGTCCTATTTCGTACATTAACTCACGCGCACAGCTGCTAGCAGCAGGGGGCTCGGCGGGGGGGGGGGCTGGGCAGAGGCCCCCGCCCCAGAGGCCCCCGCCCCGCTGCAACCCCTCTCTGGACCGGGCAGCCGCATGCTGGGGGCCCGAGCAGATGGCCCGGAAGCCCCCCCGGCTCGCTGTTTCCGTGGGGTGCCCAGTCCGAGGGCCACGCAAAGCGGGGAGAAAGCGCCGCAAGGCGGCCAAGCGAAGCGCCTCGACCGGCCCCGCCGCGGCTGCTCCGCGAGGAGCCCCGGGAGGCTGCCCAAGGCCCGGCCGCTCCCCCCGCGGGCCCTCCGCGCCCGCGCCACGCGTCTCCCCGGCCCTTCGCGGCGCCCCGCGCCCCGGGCCGCCTCCCTGGCCCCGGCCTCGCCTACCTTGCGGGGCCGGCGCAGCGCGCTCGGGGGCCCGGGCCCGACGACCTCGCGGGGCTCTGGCGGCGA
>NW_025336610.1:595958-609938 GCF_004798865.1 Varanus komodoensis
CGGCCTGCGCTCCGTCCCCTCCTGCGCACAACCGCCCGGTGAGGCAGCCGCGCCGAGCTCGGCTGCGCCCGCGCGCCCCCGATGCCTCCCGGCGCCGGCCCCGACCCGCGAGAGCCCGCCGCCGCCAAGGCGCCCTGCCGGGCTGGGCGTGCGGGCGGCGCGCGTCCCGCGGGATGCCTTCGACTCCTGCCCTCGCACTGCGCGCTCCCCGCGAGGAGGCCTGGCTCGCTCGAGCCTCTCCCTGTCCAGGCCGCGCAGTTCTCCCTTCGCAAGGGAGCGGGGCGGGATGCGGCTCGATCCTTTCGTTCTCACGTTACCATTCACATGCTATGCCACCCTTCCCAAAGCCAGCGCCCTCCAGATGTGTGGGACTACAGTTCCCAACGTCCTGGGAATGCTGGCACATCTGAAGGACCCTCAGCTCGGACGGGCCATTCTCCTCACAGCCTCCAGCAGGCCGGGCGGGCGAGCACGGGGCCCCCCAGCCTTGGTCTCCGTGGGGATCGGGGGACACACGGCTGCCGTGCTCTAGCAACACGCCCCGGCGGAGCTTTACCTGTGGAGCGGAGAGGGCCGTAACTTCGCCACGTGGCGTTCCCCGAAGCCTGGCACGGACAAAGCTGATGGGGGGGAGCCTCGGGACACGCTGGGGAGCGGCCGCTGCCTCTCTTTGATGCACCTGTGGTCCCCTGATGGTAACGGAGGGTCTCTTCTTTCTGGTCTCTCCCCAGGCAAGCTCGGCTCTGTCCTTTCCCAGGTGCGTAGTGACCCCAGCACAGCTGCACCGCAGCTCATAGAGCTGCTTAGGTGAATGAGACCTTTCAAGGTAGGCGCCTTACCCAGTAATTCTGATTTGGATGCACACAGCTGGGCTGTGAAGGCACCTTTCACCTGCTCCTCCTCCCACAGCAGTCCCTCCAGCCCCCTGAAAATGATCTGCTGGAGGCCAGGGACCCTCTTCAGTGGGGTGAGCTGGGGCAGAAGGGGGAGCTCCCCCCGTTTGCCAGAGACACCTGCAGAGCTGCCCTCCTTTCCACGAAAGGCCATTTGCCTGTGCTGCCGTTGCCGCTCCCCCAGCAGATGGCAGAACTTTTAACGCTGCAAAGCAGAGTTTTGACGGAGCTCTCCTGCTGCGCCCCGAGGGTCTCTTTACAGGCTGAGAGCCCGTCAGTACACATGGGGCTGAGTCTAGGCAGCAGGCAGGGCAACGCTCCGGGGGGGACTCCAGGGGATGCAGACTGGGGCCAATTAGGTTTGGGCTGTGTAAGCAGCAACAGTGACATCCAGTGTTAGAAACCCACTCCAGGTTTTCTGGCTCCTGAAATTAGCAAATGAAGTTATGGGTGTGGGGAGAGAGATTGCCCTGGGTGCCCCCTGAGTGCAGAGCGGCTCCCTTCCAAAGCATCTGCGAAGGTGAAGCCAGGCTTGGGCTGAACGCGCACACACGCACGCGCACACAGTGCATCTGGTGGAGCAGTGCAAACAGCTGCGGCAGAATTTGTTGCTCTGTGGTGGCGATCCACTCCGGAAGATGGGCCGCTCCGGAAGATGGGCTCTAGGGATTTGGAACAGTTTTCCAGGCTCGGAAAGGATTCTGGGATTTTTTTCCCATTTTAAATCAAAAGCCATTGGCTGGTATTCTAAAACTGGTCCCAGCTGACCAAGAAATCAAACACTTGCGTCCCTCTTCAGTTAACGAGCCGCATGAACAAGAGCCTGAACAAATGGATACCATTAAAATGCCAACCTTTTATGGGCTGCCTTCCCAACCAGCAGGTGACAGGGACTAAAAGCACAGGTATTTTAAAAACAAGGACAACAATTACGTACCGGGTCAAATCTCAAGCCACAGAAAGTCCGAGAGGAGAATCGGCCGCAGAGGTGTGCCATCATCTTGCCGGCTTGTGCGTGCAGGAGCTGCTTCTGGTGGATCGTGCCCATGAGCTTTGGCCGGGACGAACAGGGTGCCCGAACAGGGTGGGCGGTCCAAAGGGCCACGCACAGCTCTGCCCACAGCCTTGCCGCTTTGCTTGGCGCCAGGCAGCTCCTCTCTAGGCCGCGCTCCAGGCCAGGAGGGTGGCGACATCGGCACCACACGGTCCTTCGGTCCCAGATGCAGCCTTGAACAGACAGTCGCAAGGGGGGGATGCCGCTGCCCACCGCCGGGCAGGACCAGAGAAGGCTCGCCCCAACCATGGCCCATGTGCAACCCGGAAAGCGTGCCCAGGCGCCTACGCCCCAGCAGGGATGCGGGGCCTGCGTGTTGCAGGCAGGGGTGGCCCCGGCTGGCCTGCACAGCGGAGGCTTCCGGGTGTCCTGGGGTACACCCCCCTGCCCACATGCTCCTGGGGCAGCCATGAGAGGTCAGGCGGCAGGAGCCGACCGTCCTCGGCAAGTGCCGGGTCGCTTGGGGTGCCTGCATCGTTTGCCCCCCCACCAGGTGTACCAGAGAGGGAGGTCACCATCCTTCCCCTCTCGCAGGTGGAGAGGTAGCGCTGAGGGATAATGGCTTCCCCAAGCGTCCCACAGGGATTTTCAGCGGGGAGTGCAGGAGCCGGCACGGGACTCGGGCTGCCGTGCCACTTCCTACGGCCTGAATCCCAACCCCGTTGGGAACAGCTTCCGGCATCCAGCCAGACCTCCCGAGCCCTGCTGGGAGGCTGTGCCGCCGTCAGCCGCTTTCTCACAATGCCACTGCCACAGCATCACTGCGGCTCCCCCAGGGCCAGTGGCGCCCCCAGGGCCCGCTGGGCTCAGCCAGCCGCCGGACCTGCAGGTGCTTCGCTCGGGCTCCCGCCACCGGTACGCCCACCAAAGGGCCTGCTGACCGAGGATGCGCCGCTCGTGGGGAGGGGGCGCCAACTTGCCGCCGGCTCCTCTCTGTGGGTCTCGGGCACGGCCGGTGTTCCCGGGACAGCCCGGCCCACTCGCAGACCCCGCTCCGCCGCGGGAGAACACCAGGCGTCCTGGTTGTAGGCTGCGAAGGCGGCCTGAGCCTTGGCCACGGTAGCGCGGTCCCAGGTGGCTGCACGGAGCTGCCCCGTCTTGCTAACTTCTCCCCGGCACGATTGTGTTCACTAGCACAGCAGGAAAGATGTGCACCCGGTGGAATTACAGCACGGCCTCCCTCCAGGCACCTCCTCTGGACTACTCCTTCCGGGGCATCAGCTTCGTGCAAGGTACGGCGGAGCCTCATGGCCGGCTGCCCCCTCGCAGGCCGCTCAGTCAGAACCAGGGCCCCTGGGACAGAAGACAGCATGGACTGGGGGGCTCGTTTCACCCCCCCCCGCACCACATGCATTCGGGGTCGATGAGGGTGGGCAGGAGTGGCCGGCTCCCCTCCCCACTTGGTGGAGGTGCGGTGGCGCCAGCATCTGTGCCTCTTCGCGTCCCTGTATGGGGCACCCGCTCCTGCTTCGACACGGCAGGCCAGCGACCGCTCTGGGGAGCTGGGCTTGCCCTGCTTTTGCCTGGAGGGGCTCAGGAGGTTTCACACGCCTCGTTCACGTGCCGTCATGCGGGCGCCGAGCTGGCTTCGTATTCTGGCCGGATGGCCCTGCTGGGGACTCGCTGGGCAGGTTTGGCTCGATCGCTCGGGTCTGAGGCAGCAGTTGCTCCCAGAGGGAATTGCTGAGTGGGGTGGGTCCCGGGGTGTTCACAGCCCTCTGTGGGTCAACATGGAACGACGGCTCGTTAAAAGGGCAGCAGAAAGCACAGCTGAACTCGGAAGGTCTTCAGCCCCAGGGCATCCTTCATGGGAACCCAGGGCAGCAGAGCTGGCGGGCCGGATGGCCCCACTCCCTGCCCAGCTCAGCACTCCCATCCCATCCCATCCCATCCCACGCAGGGTGCTGTCCAGCGGTCCGTCTGAGTGCCTCCAGCCCAGGAGGACCCAAGGCCTCCCTGGCAACCGGGAGTCAGAGCGTGGGGCTGCCTGGCTGCCACAGCCTGGCCAGGGCCCCAAGCACCGCCACATCCGTCCCACGCGGGACCTGGGATCCCCATAGATCCCACGGCAGCGAAGCAAATGCCCCCAAAGGTAGTCATCCGTTTCCCTTCTCAGCCACAAGGTGGCCTGGTTTACACATTGCGACAACCCAGAGTATGGCCTGTTGCTGAATCCTGGGTTGTCATTATGTGCAAATACTGCACTATGGCTGAAGTATGGGTTATTACCCACAAATAACAGGGTTTACAGTCCATCAACTGACCACGGATTCTCTTCATGGTCAGCTACCCCTAGTTCCACCATACCGCGGAGTTCGGCCGTAACGCGCGATTCAGCCCGCACTCTGGTTTGTTGTTACCCGTGAACCAGGCCACTAAGGAACCTGGCTGCGGCCAGCACGCGTGCACAGCGCTTCTCGGCTCTTGCCGCTCGGCCCGCCCTGCTGACCGCTCTTCCCTCCGGCCTCTGCCCCAGACCTGCTGACGGAGGAGCCGCGCCCTGGCATCAAGCTCATCAAACAGACGGGCGCAGGCCGGTCGCTGACCCAGGCCATCCGGCTCAACAACAACACGCTCAACGACCTGACCGACTTCCCAGAGATCGTGGCACAGCTGGTGGAGTACCCCGAGGAGATCTACTGGATCGACCTCTCCTTCAACGACCTGCCCAGCATCGACCCGGTATCTCAGCCCTTTCCCTGGGCTTCTCACCAAGCAGCACCACAACTCCATCAAGCGTACCAGTAAACCTTCCAGATGGGAGGGCCTCCTTCCTCGCAGTGCTTTCCCCTTTTTCGAGTGTAAGCTTGGGGCTGGGACCGCCTCGTTCCTCACTGCCGTACGCTGCTGTGTGAGCCCCTGGCAGGATACGGCTCTGGCAGTTTGGCCGCCATCTCCGCAGTCTCTACCAAAAGCTCGAGCGCAGGAGCGGATGCTGGATCCCGCCTCTCCTGTTTTGCCCTTCTAAGCTTCCTGTCGCTGGTCCCTCCCCAGGTGCTCACCACCTATTACAACCTCCACCACCTCAACCTCCACGGGAACAGCATCCAGCAACTCTCCGAAGTGGACAAACTGGCTGTGCTGCCACACCTGCGCAGCCTGACCCTCCACGGAAACCCCATTGAGGAGGAGAAGGGCTACAGGTAACTTCCGAAAGCTCTTGGAGGGAGGGGGGCACACCCGGGGGGGGGCACCCAGCCACGCCACAGCAGTGCAGTCGACGTGCAGGATGTGGTCATGGCGGCAGAATCCCCAGCAAGCGGAGGAGCCTCAGCCCCAGGGGGGAGTCCAGCCAAGACACTCGGTCGGTCGAGTGAGACTCCGCTGGCCAACGCATCCATGGATTGAATCTGATTTAAGAAAAAATAATAGCTCTAAAGGAAAACAAAGTTATTTCTGAGATGCTTCTCTTGCGTTTGAGAGAAGGGGATTGTACGACTTTTCGAGGATGAGGAAAGGGTCTCCTCGTGAGGCAGAACGCTTGCTTTGCTCTGGGGTGCATTGCGACTGGCATCCTCTTGAACGAGGGCTCCACGCCCAGCAGAGGGAAGGGGGGGGGGGGAGGGCTTCTCAGGACCGGGCTTCTTGCCATCTGTGGCCGAGGCATCCTCTTGGCGGGCGGACAGGCCCGGAGTTGCAGGCCTCTGAGCCTGCATGGGGATTGCGCCCCGGTCAGCAAGCCCCTGCGGTGCAATTCCCCAGGCTGCAAAGGCAGGCCAAGGAGTGGAGAACTGCCGGGTGCAGTGCGGGGACAGGAGGGGCGGCCTCTTCTGCGTCTCCCAGATGAGCCGGGCCGGAGAATGTGCACCGGCGGTGCTGCGAGGAAGGGCGCCTCCAAAGGACATCGAGCTGCCCCACACGGAGTGGGGAAAGCATGCCTCGTCTGCGAAGGACGGTGCTGGCTGTGAAGCCGAGCATGGCAGCCTCCAGGCATGCGCTCCAGAAGCTGCCCAGAAGAGCAGGTGGGGAGCTCCCCCCGCCCCCCGTCTTCAACGCCCTCCAGCACCCCCAGGCTGCTGTCCCTCTTCTGGCGCCTTTCGCACGTCAGAACTGCTTGGCCAGCTCGGCCGGCTGCAGAAAGCACAGAGCTCCTGGAGGACGGCGACCAAGGTGTGTTTTGGAGGCTGTTCTGCTTCCTTTGAGACATTGCGCTGCATGCTGTGCCGCTGCCCCGAGGAGCAGCGCCTCCCGCCGAGCTGCCGTGCCATCCCAAGAATCCTTTGCCGGGACGCCGCCAGCAGCAACTGCCGGCCGCACTGGTCCTGCCCCATTCGAGCCCCGTGGCGTGGGAGCAGCCCTCGGGAGGGCCAGGCGGGGGGAACTGCAGCGTGGCCTCTGGGAGTCCTTCATGAAGTGCTTAACCCACCCAACCAATGTGCTCTTGACTGCCCAGAGGAAGCCAGCCCCCCTCCAAGACCGTGCGGTGCAGGCCCAAGGCATCGTCACCGCAGCCCAGGGGGGAATCCGTAGCCACTTGCAGGCCCGATCACCGGGAATAGGTGCAATGCAAGTAAATACAGCATTTCTGGTGGTCAGTGAAACCAGCATGACTGGCTGGCAGGGACACGGCGGTTCCCTATGCTCAGCTACAGAGAAAGCCCCCCATGCCCCCATGTCTCACAGACCAAGGTCCAGGCCGGAGCCGAAATGACTGCTGATTTCTGCCCCCCCACAGGAGCTACGTTCTGTCCACCTTGCCCCAGCTGAAGTCCTTCGATTTCAGTGGAGTCACGAGGCTCGACCGCTCGACCGCTGCCATTTGGAGGCGCATGAACATCAGGCCCAAGGTGGCCCGGAGGAGGCGGGACAATTACTGACCGCCACACGCTCCGCCTCTGCCCAGCGGCTGCGACCGCAGGAGGGCGGCTGACCTGTGGGGAGGCGGCGGCCTCGGCAGTCTGCGCCCAGTTAGGAATAAAAGGTTAGCGCAGCTTCGCCTGGCGGATCATGGAGGGCGACCAGAGTGGGAAGAGGCCGAGGGGAGCGGTGCCCTGGCCCGGCTTCCCCGCCCAGGAAGCGGCCCGAGACCCTGGACCTCCCCGCAGCCGGCAGCCACGCTCGGGGCCCTCCCCAGTACGGACTCCAGCTCTGCTTGCCATCCAGACATGAGGGAGCAGCCTGGCCTCCTGGGGAATCCTACGGAGGGGAGCAGGAAAGACCCAGAACCTGGGAGAGGGAGTGGGGCGGAGGAGGCGATGCCCTCTGGCGGCCACGCTCCGTGGGGGAACGAATGCGCACCATGCTGCTGTGCTGCCCTCCTGTTTCTTCACACCAACCCAGCCGCCTTCGCCATTTGAACACCGCCGAAAACGGGCGGTGCCGAGGGCAACCGTGCCATTTGTACCCCTTTGGCGGGGGCTGGCGGGAGCCATAGTCTGGGGGGGGGGGTGGCAGGCTGTGCAGCCCCCCCCCCGCCCGGCAGCTGCTCCACCCTTGCAGGAGACCAGGGCTCCCACCCCACCCCAGCCAGGGCTTCCGGAGCCGGAGCACCGCTGCCGTCCAGGAGTGGAACGAGCCCCCGGTGGGCTCTGCCCTGCTGTAACATGAACCCAGGGAGCCAGAGCAGCCCTCCAGAGGGGGACCCGGGCCCTGGCCAGCAAGCTCCACAGCCCAGCCAAAATCCACAGGAGCCCTGCTGGAGACCCAGCTTGAGGGCATGCCGGCTGCCCCCCCCCCCCCCGTTAAGGGGGTCTCAGTGGGGAGGGAAAGGGGCCGGCCGGCCACCTCTGAGCAGCTCGCCGGTGGCACACTCTGCTGACGAGGCAGCTTCAGGCTTCCTTGTTCAGCTCTTGCTCCTTTCCGCGGAGGTTTTGCGGGAAAGCGCGAGGGGCCTCGGCTTGCTGTCTACTGCCAGAACAAAGCCTCCCCTTACCGCCACCCTCCCCAGGCTGGCCTTGGCCGCTGCCACAGAAACAGGAGGGGAGAGGCTGGTCTTGGGTGGGAAGCAGCCATCAATGATCGCAGCGAGAAATTCTGGCCGAGCAAAAGGTGCAAGCCTCAGAGGGCCCCTGAGTGAGCCGAGCAGGCTCGTCCGGACAAGGAGGCAGCCTCTGCCCCAGCGCCCTCTGCCCTCGCCGCCGGGCCGGGCCGGGCTGGGCCGGAAGCTGGGTGGGGGTGGGCTGGAGCGAGCTACGAGCCACAGCTGCTAAGAGGGCTGCCCCCCCCGCCTGAGGGGCCACCAGAGCCCCAGGCCCACCGCCCCTTGGCTTAAAGGCACTTTTGGGGTGCTGCTGCACCGCTGCTCTCACAAGGACAACGGCACAGCCGCTCTGCTCTCTCCAACCGCAGTCACCGCCCAAATGAAGAGCCCTTGCTTGGATGAATGTATTTATATTTTGTCTACTTTAGCAAAAACAAAAAAATTAAAACAAAGTGACAGTTCAGCTAAGTAAAACAGGGCAGAGGGTTACACACCAAGGAGAGCACCAGGGCACCCAGTCCTCTTCCGCTTCGTGCTGCGTTTCCTTCTTGAAAAGATGTCCCTCCCCCTCCTAAAAAACCCCAAATATGGAAGGTAGCGGAGGGGAAACCCTTCCGGTAGAGAAAGTGGGAAGTGGCGGCCGGCGGCCTGCAGCGCAACGCGCTTCCCTTCCTCCCATCCACCCGCCCAGGAAGGCACCCTCTCGGCGCCTCCGCGGGCAGAAGAGTGACCCCGTCTGCCCCCCACCCCCCATCACGAGACCCACCCCTCGGGGGCCAAGCGAAGCCACCGCATTCTGCACCCCCTCCGTTAACCCTGCGTGCCCTGGCTCGCCCAAACATGCACCCCACACCGGGAAAGGGGAAAGAGACCGCGTGGATCGGCGTGCCCTCCGCCTCGGCCACCGTTCCCGGGCGCCGCCTCTGGCCGGGAACGGGCGGCCCTGCGTGCCTTGTCCGTACAAGTTCCACCGCAGTGGTGAGGCCGTTGTGGAAAGGAAAGAAACAAAAGTGGAGGAAGAAAGAGGAGCAGCTGAGTGCAGATCGGCGTCACGGGATCCCGAACTGTACCACCAGTTCTTCTTTCGCGTCCACGCGGATCTGGGAAAGGGCACTGTAGGCGTAGGCAGCTATCCGGGAGACCTGCAGCGGCAGCAAGGTGGCCTTCCTGGGGCAACGGCTCTGCAGGCAGCCAGCAGCCCCCTCGTGGCACGCGTGTCCGGGGGGGGGGCACTTGAGCAAGGCCCAGCCAGGGTGGCAGTTCAGAAACGCCGCGCGTCCCGGTGCTTCCTAGAACGCTGGGCCTCTCCAGGGCACCCTCGGGCCCCTGAATGGGGCTCCTCCACAGGGGCTGCCCCCAGCAGAGCCGTGCCCGGTGCCCTCCCCTCGCACGGCCCGGGCCCCCTCCCCGGGCTGGCTCCAGCCCCCTCCCGCGAGCACGCAGGGGCAGCCCCGGGAGAAGTGAAGGCGGAGGAGGGCAGGCCAAGCGGCCCCCGCAGGAGCCGACCGGGAGGCCCGCACCCTGCGTCCCCCAAGCTGCACACGCCTCCCCGGGATTCAGGCGCACTGGTGCCCACGCCGCGGGGTCAAGCGCCCAGCCCGCCTCCAGAGATCTCATCCGAGCGGGGGGTGCGTTCCCCCCCCAGCACAGAGGGAGCAGGTGCTCTGACTGCGCGGTGCACGTGCCTGCGCGGGGGCGTGGGGACTGGACCGCTGGGGGGTGCCGCAGCCCCGCGCCCCGGCCGCCGCCGGCCCACGCACCAACCTGTTGCAAGTCTGCAAAGGGCACGGGGTCGCTGGCGAGCACTTGATGCGGCTGGTTGGTCAGGGACGGGAGCAGCGGCAGCTTCTTCCAGTGGATCAGGTTGTTGCTCAGCATGGCCAGCCGGGTACTGGAGAGGCGGCAAGAGGGTGAGAAGGAAGCCTGCGCGCGCCCCATCGCTCGTCGCCCCCCTGGATACGGGACCCCACTCCTTAAACGCGTGGCACTTCACCTCTGAGCTCCCGTTCCAAGAAAGCCAAATTCAGTGTTAGAACAAAGCACGTTTTGCTGGTGCCGTCAGCAGAAGTTGGCAGCATTTGGTGCTGACGCAGCCCCCGGGAGTGGGAATCGGCCCCCGTTCCAAGGGAACAGCTCAGAAAATTGAATGAGCCCCTCAAGGCCTGGGGAGACTCGGGCCCAACCCAGACTGGGAAATGCAGGTTCGCCGGCTGGAACATTTCGCAGCCCTTCAGCGCCCGAGTCCAGATGCCGGGCGTCCCGCCATGGGCTGCGCCTCCTGCCGCACGGGAACAGTCTCACCGGTGGCCAGCGCCGTGTGCCGAGACGGAGCGAGCGAGCCGCCGCCCACCCCGAGTGGGCTGCCTGGCCTACCTGTACTGCCTGGCGCGGTCCATGTACTCGTGTTGCTCCATCTGTTGCTGATCGGCTGAAACATCGATGATGTTGCTGCAAGAAGGCGGATGCTGGGCTCAGGACTCATCCTGGCCTCCCCCACTGCAGGGGGAAGGCCAGGAGAGCAGAGCTCTGAAGCACAACCGGCGGAGCTCAGGGAGACGCGTCCCGCGGCCCCAGCCTCTCAGGATGAGGAAGGCACTGCCGAGGGGCGGCCAAACCGCCCCGCACACCACGCTTTCCGCAGAGCGGCTGGCCCCACGTCCGCCGGAGGGGATCCCAGTGGAGTGTGCCAGGGCCCCACTGACTCAGCCGGGGGAAGGAGGCTGCAGTGAGGCCGCCTGCGCCCGAGCCTGCAAGTGGCCTGCGCCAGCATCCCAGCCGCGAGGGACCACTGCAGAAGTGGCCTTTCGCAGGCACAGAATCACTCCCGAGGGGGCGCACGCCCTAGGGTGGGCCACGCACAGCCCTGGGAGGAACAACTTCGCCGAACAAGCCGCCGACAGCAGCCGTCCGGGGGCTGCAGAGTCAACCCCCTTCTTGGAGGCCTCCACGCTGGAGGAAGCGCAGGTTCACCTGCCCTGCCTCCCCTTCCTCCTGCTGCTTGGGAAGTTCACATGCAGGGCACCCAAAGCGGCAGCCCTTCCCCAGCCTTGCCCAGGCGCTGCCATGCAAAGGTCGACTGCCCCAGAACTCAGAGGTTCCGCCTAGCTCTCACAGGGCCCTAGAGCCACGGAATAGAGCAGGAAAAGCCAGGAGACCACCAGCTCCAACCTGCTGCTGGCACTCAGCTACACCATCCCAGCCAGATGACTGTCCAGACACTTTTCTTCATGGGTTGGCAGAAGAAAACTCGGCATGGCGTGCCCGGTTTTGGGCAGGAGGCTGGGCCAGGCGGCCCCACGCCCCCAGTCGCCCCCCTGGCCTTTTTCTCAGCGAACCGCTTACTTGACAGTCCTGGAGAGGATCGAGGTCAGCAGGGCCTGCTCATCTGTCCGGGCGGACGGCGGGCTGTAGCAGCTGGACTCTGTCCCGTTGAAGGACTTGCTGGGTGGGCTGGAGGCAGGTGGCAGCAGGGGCTTCGATTCCTCCCCCTGGGGCAGGAAAGCAAGAGGAGGGGGAACACGGAAATCAAGCTGGGTCTTGCGCAAGGTCTTGCCTCCGGCCAGCTGCCAGCAGGGAACGGGCAGACATCCACCCCAGCTGCCCGCGGCACACGCATGGGCGGACGAGGCAGGAGCCCCCAGCCACGCACGATCCATCCACAGGCCACCACTGCGGGCGCAGGGATGCCGCACACCCCGCCCCAGCCACGGCAGGCCTCCACACCGAGCCGACGGGGGGCGGGGCGGGCTGCCAGGTGCCGCGGGGCGTCCAGAGGCCCGGCCCGCCCCACGTTGACACGGACGGAAGCCTTTCCCTTGGCAGGATGCTGGCCGGGCACATCGCGTTGGCCGGCCACCGTGCGCTTCCCCTGGCGGCCGCCGGCCACAGTGCTCGGCATGCCCGGGGGGCAGATCTCCCCATCACCAGGGCGGGACCGCCGTGCTGCATCAGGCCACGGGTCCAGCGCTGCTCCAAGATCCCCGCCGGGAGCCCACGATGCAGGGGGGAGCGCAGCAGCCCCAGCCCAGCTGCTCCCGATACGCGGGGAACCCAGAGCCCCTCAGGCCAGTGGTGGCCAGCACGCCTCCCAAGGGGGCGCTGGCAGCAGGTACAGGGCGGCGAACTCCAGGCCTCCTACAGCAGAGAGCAGCGCCCCTCCAGCAGGACGCCTGCTGCCGGCCTCTCCAAACGGCCCGTTGGGCATCCTCCTCTCCCTCCCCTCTGGCCAAGACCGGGGTGCCCGCAAGCACCTCAGTTCCACGGCAACGGGAAGCTCGAAGGAAGCAGGTGCTGCTCCTCCCAAGGTCTCCGCCATCTGCAGGAGGGGCCCAAGAGCCCCTTCAGGATGCTGGGGAGTCGGCACTGCCTGGATGGGAGGCACTGCAGCGGCCACGGTTGTGTTGCTTTTTGAGCTCTGCCCCCCCCCCCGCAGCTGTCCAGACTCCCAGGACCTCCCACCCACCAGCCGCCACTGCCTGGCCGGCCCATGGGGTCTGCACGCCCCGTGGTGTGAACGGAATCGGGAACGGCCGAGGCAGAGACGTTCCTGGGCCCCCCCACCTCCCCTCACCTGAGGGGGAGCCCCGTGGCGGCCCCAGGCACTGCCCGGTCTGAGCACCCAGGGCAAGCACCCGCCCCCTCCGCGACCACAGTGCGGCCCACTCAAGGGCCACCAGCACCTGCCTTCTGCCATGGAGCACAGCAACTCCCCACACAGGGCCCCAAGCCACACGGGAGAGCGCTCTGCCATCTGCAGAAAGGGGAACGCGAGACCGAGCACCAGGCCACGTCCATGTCCAAGCCGCTTGTTCCACCTGGGCCTCTGAGTCACCTTCCTGGAGGCACCAGCAGTTTGCCAATCGGCTGCAAGCGCCTCTCCTGCAGCAGGGTGTCTGTTCCCACGGCAACGCCCCACACGAGCTCCTCTGGGGGGCCCGGGGACAAAGCCACGCACCCCAAGGTCTGGAAGCACCTCCTGGCCTGGGCAACGGCCAGGATGCCCAAGGCTTCATCACAGGACTTGGTCCAGCAGCCAAATCGGGGCCAAAGAGCGCGGCCCCGGCCTGGCTTGCCCCAGCCCCAGCCTCACATGCAGGCCCCCAAGGCTGCCCGCCGCACTCGGCTGCTCCACTCGCAGCAGCGCTCAGGCCCCGCCACACGCAGGCCCCGTGCGCACTTCCCGGCTGCTCCGTGAGCCACCCTGCAGGCCTCGCAGGGGCTGGATGGCAGACGGGGGTCTCCACCCCCCCAGGAGGCGCACATTACCTGCGCACAGGAACTCCCGGCTCTTTCCTGCAGGCATCGCTGCCCTGCAGGAGTCAGCAAGCAGCAGCAGGCCAAGCAGGGCGCCCCCTCACCCCGGTGAAGTCAGCAGGCACACGCAGGCCGGAGGGGGAAGGCCCCCCCACTCACGCATGCATCTGAACGACTGCCCCTCCCCCGCCCCGGCCTCGATGAACCGGCTGGCCTTCCAGCAGGGCTTTCGGTCCCGGGGGCTGTTTCCCAGGTGCTCCTCGAGACGACAGCAATAGTTGCCGCCAGGAATAGCAGCGGGGTGAAAAAGGAGAAGACGGACAGCCCGGACAGCTGACCGGGTGGGGCCTGCCAAGCCAGCCGAGGGCGGCCCGCTGCAGCCACGCCTGGAAGGCGGCCCAGGGACGGCGGCCCTCCGCCCCCGCAAAGCCGCTGGCCCCGCGGGAAGTGCCCGGGAAGGGGGTCCCGCACAAAGGCCGCCCCGCCGAGCAGGCGGGGCGGGCACCAGGAGGGCGGCGGCGCCGGTAAACGCCCGCACGCGTCCGTGCTCCATACACTGCTTGCCGGTCGCCACGGTGGGGGAGCGCGCCCGCCGGGCCGAGGCAAGCTCGGCAACTCGTGCTCCGACGAGCGCGAAACAGGCCTGCTCCGGGGGCGCGGCCGAGGCAGGGCGCCAGCTCTCCCCCAGGCGGCGGGGCCGAACAGCCCCCGCGCGCCCCGCCAGGCGGCCGCGGGACCTCCGGGCGCCCTCCCGGCCGCGCGGGCACAGCTGCTCGGGGGCCATGGCGAGGCCCGCGCGCCTCGCACTCCGCCGGCGCCTCCAGGCGGCGGGGCCGAGCCGGAAGCCCGGCGGCCCGCGG
>NW_025336610.1:610038-681480 GCF_004798865.1 Varanus komodoensis
GCCCCCCGCCAGGAAGGCAGCGCGGGGGGCGGCCGCGCGTGCGACCTGCGGGGGCCGGTTTCGGGGCCAGCTCGGCGCCGCGGCAGGGGGGGGCGCGCTGCCCGGGCCCGGGCTGCGCTCGGGGTGCTCCGGCCGTGCCCCCCGCCTTCTCCAGGGTGGACTTAGCCCCAGGGGCTGCGGGCGCTTCCGCAGGGCGCGCTTTCCCCGCCACGTGTCTCCTCCCGCAGGCCCTCATGGATGCCCGGGCCCCCCTCGCTCTGCTGCTCGCCGCCTGGAGCGCCGCTGCCGCCGCCGCCGCTTTCCCGCACCGCCTGGTCCAGCCGAGTGCCCGGCGCAGCGCCTGCAAGCCCGTGCCCAGCAGCATGGCCCTGTGCCACGGCGTGGGCTACAGCGAGATGCGCCTGCCCAACCTGCTGGGCCACGACACCGTCAAGGAGGCCTTGCAGCAGGCAGCCTCCTGGGTGCCGCTGCTGAGCAAGCAGTGCCACCGCGACACCAAGAGGTTCCTCTGCAGCCTCTTTGCCCCCGTCTGCATCGGCGAGCTGGACGCGCCCGTGTTCCCCTGCCGGACCCTCTGCGAGGCCGTCCGGGAGGGCTGCGCCCCCGTCATGGCCGCCTTCGGCTTCCCCTGGCCGGACATGCTGAACTGCAGCCGCTTCCCCGCAGGGAACGAGCTCTGCGTCCCACCCGTCGGCCCGGACGACGGGCCGCAGGTCCCCGGAGGAGGTGAGTGGGCGAGTGGCAGGGACGGTGCCTGCAGGAGGCCGGGTGCAAGCAGCCGCGGAGCCTCCCCCCACGGAGACGGGGCAGGGAGGGAGCCACGGGCCGGGCTGGCTTCCTCTGTGGCTTCCTCGTGGCACATGTGCGCCCCGCCAGCTGCTCCGGGGCTGAGCACATCCGCCAGGGAAGCAAAGGACTTTGCTTTGCGGAATCCAGCTTCCCGGAAGCCCTGCTGTCCCGAGGAAAAAGACACTTTGCTTCCCGCCTCTGCGAAGGTGACTGAGACGTGTGAGTCAGCGCCGGCGCCTGGCCGATGGGCTTAGCCTAAGAAAACAAGCGAGCAGGCGAGCAAACAGGAGGACTGAGGAGGGCAGGCGCAGGGGCGGATCCCCGCTGGGCCAGCGGGCCTTGTGCAACGCTAGTCCAAGCAGAGGGCGGGCACGGGTGCTGCCCCTGAGGTGCAGCTGCGGTCAGGCCCCGCTCTGCGCCGCACCCCAAGCCGCCTCCCGGGGCCTCGGGGCCTGGCAGCTGCACCGATCCTGCTGGGGCGCTCTCTGCAAGGGCCGTCTGCACCCGCTTCGCCGGGACGCCCGAGCCTCCGCAGCTGCACGCTTAGAATTGGGCGGCACTGAACGCGGCACGGCCCGTTCCAGAGTCGGGGCGCCAGCTGCTGCCATAGGTCTCCGCGTGCAGCAGAGCTGCCCCGCTTCCTGGCCAGCGTCCCCAGACCGGGGCCATCCCTCACCGGGACACCCGGCCCTGCGGAGCGCATGGTTCTCATGGCACGCCCAGCGCCCGGAAGCACCGACGGCTCCTCAGGGAGGGGGAGGCACGGCGTGGGGCTGCTGGCCTCCCCCCCCCCGTGGCTTTGCTCCCAGCAGAGGGCCAGCGGGGAGTGGACACCTGGGGGGAGGTGCACGGGGCCCACGGGGCCCGAGGAGACGGCGTGCCCAGCACCGCGTGTTCGTGGCGAGACTGGACCTGCTCGGCAGCCGGCGTGGCGGGTGGGGGGAGCAGCGGCCCAAACGGAGGGCCACGGGAAACGCCCAGGGGCGGCTCTGCTCGTCCGTTGTTTAGACTGGCCTTCCCAAACCCTGTGCCCTCCGGTGTCAATGCCCAGTGTTCCCAGTCAGCGAGGGAACGATGGGAGTTGTAGTCCAATACATCCAGGTTGCGGAAGGCTGATGGCAAGCGTCCCAGGCCACGCTGCAAGCTCGGGGTGGCCCAGGCCACTCAGCGGTGACCAGAGACCCCGCCTGCCCCCGGCTCCCCTCACCGGGGGGGACATGCCCTGCTTCCCCCTGCCCCCGGACCCAGCCAGTCCCCAGCGCAGGGCGGCGAGGCGGCAGAACTGCGGCGAGTGGCCGCCCAGCGAGGCCAGAGAGCAGCGCCAGGCGCAGAGGCTGCCCGGGGGCACGTCGTGGGGCGACCTTCCCGCCGAGCTCTCCGGCTTCTCGCAGCCTGAGCTGGGGGCGCTGCCAGCATTAAGAGGTGGGAGTCAGCGGCCGTCGTGGCCCAGAAGAGCCCCTCCTGGCGCTGTGCCCCCACCCAGCCCCAGAGTAGTCGGCCACCATCAAGCTTGCTGGTGCAGCTTGGGTGGCACGGGGCGGGTTGGCCGGAATTCCAGAGCGATTTACTGGCAGGTCACCACGGACAGGTCAGAGAAATTAAAGCCCCGAGATTCAAAATGATAGAATGTAATAGAACATGGTTATCGTTCCATGTATATCCCACCGTCCGTCCATCCTCCCCCCTGCATAGAACCAAGGCAGCTTATATGGTTCCCCTCTCCATTTCACCCCAGAACAACCATCTTGCGAGGAAGGATAGGCTGAGCGGCTGTGACTGACCCAGTATCATCGCCTTAGCTTTGGGCTGAGCCAGGCCCAGAACCCAGGCAGGCGCCAGCAGCCCTGTAAAGATCTAAAGCAGTCATGCATCTAAAGGCACCCCCAAAGGGCAAAATGCCCCCCAGGAAAGTCAGACACTCTGCTCCTGGAGGCGGGAAGACCACCATGAGCGCACCGGCTGAGTCTCCAGAGAGGGCCTACACACCTGGGGGAGGTTCCTTCCCACAAGAGCCCCCTGCCTAAGTAGCCCCATTTGCTGCAGGTACCCAGAGAAGGGCAGGGGAGGCGGCCCCCAGTGGCCTGGCCCCGAGCTGCTTTGGGCATTAAAAGCATTTGCACCAGCCTGGGAACGGCTGAGGAGCTGGCGCAGTTCACGAGCCGCCGTGTCCCGCTGTGGCGTTTCCTCGGCAGCCTGTTCCAATCTTTGTCCCACAGGTGTGGTGTGCGCAGCTTGCCGTGACACCGGCCATGCCGAGAAGGAATTCCTGGAGAGGGTCTGCAGCCAGGGTTTTGGTGAGTCTCCTGTCCCGCCCTGCCCCGATGCCGGTGGGAGTGGCGCTTGGGTCGGGGGCTCTCTGGAGGCTGGAGCAGGCGCAGCTGCGAAGCTCTGACCGTCCACCTGCTCTTCTTTCCCCACCCCAAAGCTTTAAAGATGAGCATTAAATCTTTGTCCGGCCTGGAAGGGGGCCTGAAAGTGGCTCCAGAGATGCGGAGCCGCACGCTGTACAGGCACGACGGCTGGTCGGAAGAGGAGCTGCAGAAGCCGGTCCTGTGGCTGCCTGACGGAGAGGCCTGCTCATGCCCGGCGCTGGCTGGGCCCCCCGGCACCGTGGTCCTTGCCATGGGGCACCGGGTCGCTGGCCAGCTGGTCCTCTCCTGGGTGAGGCGGTGGCAGCGGGGGGAGAAGGAGCTGAAGAAGTTCTCCAGGGCCGTGCGGAAGCTGCAGTGCTAGAGGAGTGCCCGTCCGCGCACCCTCCCCGTGCGCACACCGGAGCCGGACGAGGGCGGCCCCACCTTCCTGGCTGCCAGCCTTCCATAGCGGGGCCGCATCGCTCCCTTGAGGTGCCTTTCTGATCCAAGCGTCCCGTTAGTGGCCCTCATCGTATTCTGCTCCTCTTCCTATTGAAGTTCCTCTCCCATTTCATGGCCTCGTGTGCCTTCAGGGCTTCCTGCTTGCATCCGCCGGACAGTTTTGGGCTGTGCTCCGTCTCCAGTGGCTCGGCCTCCTGCTCCGCGAGTCTTGGGGCGGTTCTGTGCCGGCAAAATGAGGCCCCGCCTGGAAGTTCTGTGGCTGGCACATGCCGCCCCCCCCCCCCAGCTCCACTCCATGCGCACAGTTTTGAACACACAGATGCTGCTTCTCTGTATATACACACAGGGCTTTTTTTGTCATAGATCGCACCAGAGCAGCGTTCCGGCACCTTTTTTGACGGATTTTCCCAAGTGATTGCGAATCACCCTGTTGGGCATAGCAGGTCGGTGGCAGAAATTGTTAAAATAGTGCCTGCGGGCGATGGTGAGGGTGCCGCTCGGCTTGGGATTGGTCGTGTGGCTGCGCGCTGAGTGCTTCCTGCCGGCGGCGACCATTGTGTAAAAGTGTGACCCCAAGACCCAAGTTTCGGCACCTTTTGGGTTTTTTTTACAAAAAAAAGCACTGTATGCACAGCCATAGCTAATCATTCAAGATGCCTTGAGGGGGTTCCCTAAGGAGAAAAGCTGGGATAAAAACCAAATAAATAAAAGGACTTTATCGTGTGGGCACTGGGCATTCCTGTTTCGTGGTTACTTGTTTGTGACTGCCACGTGAAGTTGCGTGAACAGCCCGTGAATAATTTCCCAGAGATTAGTTCAGCTCTTACGTGAGCCGGTCCGTCCAAGCCACTGGGCTCTTGCTGTCGCATAACCCGAGCGTGCCTCGCGCAGTCGGTTCTGCCAGCCGCACGGAGCAGGGAACCGTCGGCGGAGAGACGTGAGGTGGCGGGAGGCTGAGAGACACCACGGAAGTACAGGAGGGCTGCTTCTCGGCGTGGGCAAGCGGGACAGATCCTCGCCTTGCTCATGTACCGGCGCTGTCCGCACCACTTGGCGCCACCTGGCCGACGTCCTCTGGCTTCGGGAGATGGCAACGGTCCGGAAGTTTGGGATGGGCTTCCTAGAAAAGCCCGTCTGGAGCCATTGCTACTTCCATTTTGGTGCCAGGTGAGACTGCCCTCTTCTGCAAGTACTTTGAGACCTGATTGGAGCACCGGATTGCCAGAGCGCCCTCCGCTCCCAGCAGTTCCCCGCTTCCTTTGGATTGAACTGCTGGCCTGTTTTTTTAAGGCGGTTAGCCACTTAGCCCCGTCAGGCTATTCAGCAGCCTGCAGATTTAAAAATAAAGTTTGGGAGGTATTTCCACAGCAAGAGAGGTGGCGAATGGCATTTGTAAAGCTGGTGCCTGACAGACGGGAGGACCCTGGAGGAAGAAAGGGGAAGCCCGGGGGGGAAGCTCCCTCAGACGCAGACCGCGTGCTTCGGAATGGGGTGGAAGCTGGAACCCCGGCTGCCCTCCGCCGTCAGCCATGCACCTGACCCGGAAATGGCAGGACCAGCCAAGTCCTGGAGCCCCCTCCCACTCTGCTTTTCAGATCGAGGTTGCTGGATGAGGTTTACTGTCTAGTAAATTAGAATAAAATCTCGGCCCCCCATTGGTCACCCACACCCTTTGTCATAAATGGCAGGAGGTTCTAGGAAAGTTTCAATTGGAAGATAGCGAGCCAGCGAGAGCGGCTTCAGGTGCAGCCCAGAGATGGGCTCCCACGTTGTGCAGTCTAGTTACTAGTAATAAAACACTGGTTGGTTCCGATTCTTCTCTGCTTAGTAAACAGGTATCTGCATTTACTGAATGGGGTCAAAACAAAACCGAAGCGCTCGGTGCACCTTGAAATGAAGGCAGGGCTGCCGTGAGGGAGGTGTCTGGCCCCCCATCGGGGGCGCAGTCTGCAGGAGCGCGGGCTCGGCCCCGTCAGCGCAGCGCCTTTCCGGCAGGATCCAAGGGCAAGGCCAGAGTCCAAGTCAAGCCACGTCTTCTTGCGCGCCAGTCCGGAAACGATGCCCAGGGCACCTTGCTCAGAAGCCGCTCTGCCCAGCCCAGCGCGGCCAGAGGACTCCCTGAGGCCGCCTTATCCCCAGCGCACAAAGCTGCCGCTCGGTCAAAGATGAGGCTGCCCACGGGACGCCCGCGACAGGCGGCTTTAATGTTGGCGGAGCCCTAACACGCGGGCAGGGCTCTGCCCCGCCATGAACACGGCCCCTTCCGACCGGACGGCAGCTCCGTCCGGGCAAGCAACCACGCCGCCCCTCCACCCAGCACGCCTCCTGGCCGGCCCTCCTGCGCACCTCACACGAGGGCCGAGTGCCACAGAAGCTCCCTCGGCGCTCGGCCCGGGAAGCTCCGCACAGCATCTCCCCCACCCTGAGCGAGGTCTGGAGTCGTCGTGGGGCTTCCCGCCAGTCCCTCGGGCTTGAAAATGGCTCCGCGGGTTTGCCTTGTCCTGCTCTCTCAGACACTGCCGTCTGTTCAGCCGCGCCTGGGCTCCAATCCTAGACCTGGTGTCTGGAAAGAGGCTTCGCTGCCGGTTTTCTTTTTGGACTGGGCTGCCTGTTTCCCGTCTGTCTGAATTTCCACGGAATGCTTGACAATTTCACCCAGGATAGGAAGCACCAAAGATAACAGGAGTCAAAAGAGCCCCTGCCGACATTAATGGAATGACCAAACTCTGTGAAATTCATTGCAAGGGAAATGTCATCCCTAGAGAAAGAAATGAAGAGTTACGTGGGGGTTTTAAGAAACAGGCTTCTGTGAACGGCCAGGAGCATCGGTGGGTGTCTGGACAAGCCCTTCCACCCACCCCTTCCCCTCCCCCCCCACAGCCCGCACAGCTTCCATGCTGCGTGGGGTGAACAGGCCCCCTCTGCCGCACGCAGAAATCTGGCAAGCTGCCCCGCGGAATTCCTCCTCCCCGCCGACCAACAGGGGAGGCGCTGGCGGAAAGGAGGTTGCGTGCAGCCGTGCCGGCCAGCCACGCAGCTGCGGAAGGGGGCCGGGGAAGGGGACCCCAGGCAGGGGAACTGGCGGGCGCCAGGCCGGAGGCGACCGCTCTGCAAGCACGGCGCGAGGCCCCGCCAACCTGCTCCACCCCAGGCGACACCCCAAAGGAGGCTGCCGGTTCCAGGGCCCCGACCGGCCCGCTCCCGCCGGGATCGCTCCCCCGCGTCACACGCCTGACCGCCAGGCAGCTCTGCAAGCACGGGCTCTGCGTGGGAAGCGTTCACCTGGCGAGCGCCTCTCGGGGCCGTCGCTTGCCCGCCTTTACGTGCCAGTAGGCACGCAAACCCGCCGCTCACGCAGCCTGGCTCGGCGGCCCGGCCCAGCACGCTCCCTTTGGATGCCAGTCACTGTGAAGTTCCATTCTTTCTCTCCAGAGCAGCACCGCCAGTTCCTACTGCCGCATCGTGAGGTAGATGGCACTTCATCGCGTGAGTCACGGCCAAGGGGCACTGCGATATTCACGTGTGCATGCAGGATAATTTAAAGAGAGGGTTAGAAGCACCTGGACCTGGAAGAAGGGGTGCAAGCAGCACCCCCCAGCAGAGCCGTCAGGAGAACTCCGGCTTCAGGTTCCAGAGTCCCTCCCCATTTGACTGCCTGTGGAAAGTGCAGAGGTTTCTCAGGAGCTCCCGGAAGACACAGGACTGTTGCACTGTCAGCTTCGACTCGAACTCGTGCAGGATTTCCTGCGTGCTGGCCCGACCGGGCACATGGGCCTGGAAGGCCAGAAAGTTTCGGATATCCACCAGCAGCTCGTCATGCGCCGTGGCCGCTGGAGGAGCGCCCCCTGGCCCCGGGGGGGCTTCCTCCCCCGTTCTCTGGGGCATAATGAGGTGATTTCTCTCCCGCATCCTAGCCAGCAAGGACGAGGAGCTCAGCATGCTGGAGGACGACGACTCGCCGGCTTCCACTTTCCCCTCAAGGTGAGCAGCGGAAGCATTTTTCTTGCTGTTCTCTTCTCCCCCACCCTCGTCCTCCTGCAGAGAGAAATGGAAAAGCTGTGAGTGACAGGCACCCGGGGAAGCAGAGGGCGAGGCTGCCATGAGCCCCAAAGCACCCGCGAAGTCACAACTCATCTGAGCGCCCAGTGGGAAGGAAGGGCCTCATCCTGGCCTCACCGCTCGCGCCACACGTTGGACCCCTCCAAGATCCGGAAGGACGCGCTCAGGAGGGCTTTGCCAAGGTGCCAGCTGCTCCGCTGCAGCGTGACCCGCCCAGGCACTGGCGACCGACGCTCTGCGAGAACGTTCGGGGCAGCGCTTGCCCACTTCTGGTGCCCGCGGTGGTTGCCACACACGGCTGCTTCATGCAGGCACTGCACAACTCGGCCCGCGGGGGGCCGAGCGATGCCGTGAGCGCGGCCCTTTCCGGCTCAGCAGCCCTTCTCAGGATGACCTCACTGGTACGGATGCCCCCAATTTCTCTCTTGGTCCCCCCCCCCCACAAGCCCCTGCGAAGACTCAAGCGCTGAACTCCAGCTCTACTGCTGCAGAACTGGTTCTGGACCCCCCCGCCCCCACCCTCTCCCTCTCTCTCTGTTAGGCAGGAAGCTCCCCCTCTTTATAACTATAGAGCATGTTCGGGATGCAGCAGGAATATTTGTCCTCAGGACACGCTCGGGTTAAAAGCTCATGCTTGCTCTGCATTTTTCTGATGAATAAGCATTCCTTTGTGAGTGCGGTGTGTGCTTGTGTGAATGCAAAACCAGGGCTTGTTCTCTGGCTGCGCGCATTGAACCCCGAGCCCCTCGGGGCAACCTGGAGGGCAGCTGCCACCTTGTGGGTGCCGCTCCCCCAGATTCCCTGGCCTAACAAGGGCCGTCCAGAGAAGACGCCCGAGGCGAGGCAGAGCGATGGCGCAGGGGGCTGCGGCCCTCCAGCTGCCGGATGCGGGGCGGCCTCTGACTTCGGGCGACGGCCCGATCGTGTCCTCGATACCTTTCAGATATCCAGTGCCAGTTGCTGGGATCTGCAGAAGGCCGCGTTTCTTGGAAACGGACGCAAAACCCGTTTTCTTAGAGCACGCGACAGCACTGGGTGCAGACCGGCCGTCCACACGGTGCCGCACTGGCACAGCTCGCGGTCGCTGCCACTGTTGCCGCGAGGCGGCCGCGCCATCAGGCTGCTCCCGCTTACGGCCACCCCCCGAATGAAGCCCCCAAACGCCCCACCCAGCCCCTGCTTTCCAGGCTGCGGCCCCCTGGGGCAGTTGTGTGGCTACGCTGCCTCTTGGAAACATCCCCGGCTCTCCCTTTCGAGAATCTGGCAGCCTCAGTGCCGGATGCAGAGACGCGCAACAAGCCAGACTTTTCTGCGCTTCTGCTGTGCCTCATCCGGCGCGGGACGGCCCTTCCGCCGACCTGCCAGGCCCCGCGAGGTGGGGCCCCTGCTGCGGAGCAACCTTGCCGGCGGCCGGGACCTTCCCTGAACTACCATGCCCGAACGGGTGAGAAGGATGGGGCGGCCGTAATTTGGACCCCCCCCCGCCCCCACCCGCAGGCCTCCATTCACGCCAGCCGCAATACGCTCCTGCTTCACCTTGCATTTCTTCCCTGGGGCGGGAGACGGAGAAGAGGGCGTCACCAAGCGCGGGTTCCTCTTCTGGCCGAACCTGCTTCTGAAAGTAGAGGCCATCACTCAAGCGGGTGCCCCCCACCCAGCGGAAGGGCTGCCCCAGGGCGGCCCCCACCCGTTCACACATGCAGGCCCTCCCGCTCCATCGCCGTCCTCCCCCTTCCTGCCCCACTGTGGCAAGCAGGCTGCAGGCGGCCCCCGTCTGCCCAGGCGGCCCCCTCCCTTCTGACCAGGGCCCGGGCAGAGGGCGGGCCTTTGGGGGGCTTAACTGTCTCCCCAGCAGACCGCATGGCGCCCCTAGGAACGCAGCCCACTCGTGCCACGGGGCCCTTGCTGCCAACGCTGCATGTCCAGGCGGGGGGTGGGGTTAGGGCTTCCGTGGCCCCGGCTCGCCCAGCAGCCCCAAGCCCAGGGCGAGCGCGAGTGTGAGGGCTGGGAGGGGGGAGTGCAGCCAGGCGCAGGCCGTTCCCGGACAGCAGAGGCCCCTGCGGCCAAGTGGGTTGGGGCACAGCCGAACGGCGGGCCTGGCTGTGCCTCTCCGCCACCTGGGAAAGGGCCACGGGGAGCCCCCACTGCACGGGGGCACGGGGACAGAGGGGTGGCATTCCTGTCTCTGCCCCGAGTTTCAGGACTGGCTGCAGATCAGAGAACAAAGAGCCGAGAAACACCGAGCGCTTTTCGTTTTCTCCTGTGGCAGCCCAGGCTGTGCCAAGACACGCGGCCTGGCCCGGCCCCGTGCCATTCTGTGGGGAGCTGCCGGGGCTCAGGCGGGGGAGCCCCGCAGGCCGCTGCCGCCCGGCTGGCCACCCGCCTCACCGAGCCCGGCCTTCTAGAGATGTGCCAGGTGGCAGACGCGGTCGGCTTACTTTCCTCTCGCAGGCCGGCCAGCGGCGCCCGTCCAGGCGGGGGCAGCCGAAGCGGCTCCCCAGTACTGCCGCCGAGAGACCCTGAGGGCCCCGAGGGCGTCCTGAGCCACGCGACTCGCTTCCGCTTCCACGAGCACGTAATCGGGGCTGGAGGCATCCATGATTGCGTCGTGTTCCATCGCGCTGTGTATTCCTGGGCAGGGGGAGAGCGAGGAGGAGTGGGCTTGCCGAGGCCGGAGCGGTGGCCGCAGTGCAGCCGGAGCCCAGCCACTCCCTGCGATGCAGGCAACCGTTCCCGTCAGAGCAGAGTGGGGGGAGCCCTTCCAGCGGCTCAGCGGCTCGCACGGGGCCCGTGCAGGGCGGAGCGCGAGCAGGAGACCGGCCACAGGAGGGCCTACGGAGAGCCCGGCCGGCCCGGGAGCGTGGGGGACCCCCGGCTACATGGCCGCTGGGTGTCGTGACGAAGCCTGCCGGAGGGACAGGCCTCCCCCAAAGCGGGGGACCAAGGAGCTGTCGGAAGGAGAGATGGCCATCGGCGGCCCGCCTGGGCCCCCGCACCGCTTCCCAGCCGCCTGGCCGACGGCAGAGGGTTGCAGCTTCGGCTCGAGCCGAGAGTCCCTCCGGCAGGCCTTGTGGTCCGCTCTGCTCGGTCACGTCGTCTGCCTCGCGCATGGCCTCTGACGCTCCCTGGGTGGATCTCAACCAATTTCAGATCCAGCACAGCAGCTTCGAACTACAGCATGAATCGAACCGAGGAGCGACGCGAGGCCAAAGAGCAGAGAAGTGCTGCGAGGGGGAAGCCGTGGGGTGAGGCGTGGGGCGGGCTGACGCGAGGCGGAGAGAGGGGGCAGCTGGACAGCTGTGGAAAGGTGGCGGGCAGGCCGAGCGGCGGCTGGTTCTCACTGGGGAGCAGAGCCGGCGTCTTGCCCAGACGGACCGGTTAGCCAGAGGGGTGCGCCTCCGTATCGCAAGACATTCCAGGCTGCTGGACCCAGGATCGGTCCGAGGCTGCGTTGGAGGGAGAGGGGCGAAGGGGCGCTGTCATTCGTCCCATTCAGCGCAGGGGGCTGAAAGGGGGATTCTTTGTGCAACCTCATACAGTTCCTTCCCAGGTCAGCTGTTCTGTGTGATCAAAAAGCCCCCCCGCCCCAACCAACGGGGAGCGATCCAGCGTGACCTGGCGCGCATTAACAGACGTTTTCCGTGAGGAAGCACGTCTGCTTTCGAATGAGAGAACTGCATCGTAGGGAGATAAAAACGAGGTTTCGGCAAGGATGGGTAAGACCCCGGTCCAGGTTCCTTGCCAGACCAGTGCTGACCTACGGCGCCCGATTAAGGGAAACTGGCAGTCCGGGCCGTGTGCACAGGCACGCGCTCACACACGAGCTGTTCACCTCCCCCAAATGCTCCGAACGAATGATGCAGCGTAAGGCGACGGCCGCATATTCTGGAACCCCCCCCCCCCCCGTTGTTGCCCACTGGAATGCCTTTTCTGGCCCTGGGCATGCTTTTGCAGAATGACCCTCAAGAGTTTTACCTGATTTTTTGAAAAGCTTCTCCAAAACATAGTCATCAGTTTTCTTTGACTCTTTCTGTTCCTCCTCCTCCTCCTGGTCTTGCTTCCGGTACTTTCTCTGCTTCACCAGGTGAGGAATGCGCTCGCCCTCGAACTTGGCATCTCGGACACGCTTGGGCTTCCTCGGCCTGCCCTCGGGGCGCCTGGCTCCCACAGCGTGCCTGCCGTTGCCGTCTGCTCGCACATCGCCCCCCTGCCCCTCGAAGGGGCCACTCTTCTTCTCCGCCAGGCTATCCTGCCCGCCAGCACCTACACGAGACTCCCCTCTGGGTGCGGCGTGCGGCAAACCCGCATCCGCAGGGCCCCGCTCGTCCTCGGGCGGCGCTCCAGGCGGCGCTCCCTCTGCTGGCCCCAGCGGCCTCTCCTCCACTCTAGCGAAGGACTCTGCCTCAGCCGGAGCGTCGTGTTCTGGGAGACCAGGCAAGGATGCTTCTGTGCTTCCCGGGATGCCTCCACTGGGTTCTGCGGGGGCAGTTGCTGGCACAGCGCCTGGGTGCGCTGAGGGGCAGCCTGGCAGCTTGGCGCCGGCGGGCGAGGGACGCTCTGCCGGGTGGCGTCTTCCAGCAGCACCAGAGAAGCCTGGAGCCTTCCGCTTCGACCGAGGCTTCGGCTGAGGAACATCAGAGCCGGTGCCTGCAAGGGAGCGCACAGGCAGGCGTCAGCCGTCCCGTCCCGTCCCGTCCCCCGTTTTGCGGTGGACATTCCAGCGCCGTCACTGGACGTACCTGCGAAGATGGCGCTGGTTTCGGTCCCCTGCATGTTGTCCGGGCTGCTCAAAGTGAAGAGTTCATACAGATCGTTGGATTTGAAGAAGCGCCTCTGCTTTGGATCTTTCAGCACTCTGTTTGTTAGAAATTGTTTGAAGATTTGTCTGGAAAAATAATGTTTTGGGGTAAGACAGCTGCAGGTCTCTGCCCAAAGCACCAAATATGAAACTCCAGAACAAGAAGATTATATGACCTTTATCTTGGAGAACCATTATACAGGAAACAAAACTGTAGTTTCGCACATGTGCTCTGATGTACTTGGGTTAATGCTGAACAAGCCACCAATTGCTACCCATTTAATACTGCATTTAAACCTCCCACAACAAACTACAAGAAATACCCTTTGAAAAGCTGTTTATGGCCAGCAGAGTAGCAGGCAGCTGGAAGCTGCATTTTGTTTTACCAAAAAAGCCAACGTCCCTATTAAAGACGAGGAATTAAAATGCTAAATAACAGGGAAAAATGGCAGAGAAGTCCAAATGGGCACACCATAACGAAGGCGGCTCAGTGTCTGAAGGGAAGAAATGGGAAGACTGAAAGGGGGGAAAGAGGAGAGCCAGGCGTGCCATCGAATTCCCTCCCGCTTCCCCTCCCAGAAACAGGGCCAGCCCTCTGGCGCCCCCAGCCCCAACGCCCCGGGCAGGGCGCCTGCCCGTGCATCCTCCCAGCCACCCTTCCGGGGAAGCGGGGGACCTCGCCAGGCGCTGCAGGCACGCGAAGGGCAGGGCAGGGGTGTGCCAGTCAAGAAAGGCTCGCTGGCCGAGGTCTGTTCAATGCCCAGGTGGAGACGACCCGGGATCCCAAAGTTCCATCGCTGGCGGAGGGTGCAAAAGACTCTGCTTGGAAAAGCCCTTTGGCCCCACGCGTTTGCGAAGGGCTTTCCCCGTCTGCGCAAGCCGCGCGCTGGCCCCACCTGAAACGGCCGCGTCATTGAGACAAGACGCCGGGACACGCGTCTCGCGCCGCGGCTGGTTCCGGCTCTGTCTCTGCGCTGGCCGTGCGGCTGCCGGGGGCACTGGGGGACCCCCTCCCCAACTCTGTGCCCGCTGGAGCAGACACGCGAGGCCCAGGCCACCGAAGCTGCCCCTGCGCACGGCCAGCGTGAGGGCCGCCCATCCCAGCGCCTGCTCCCCTCAGGGAGCGCCCTTCCCCACCTCCCACAGGGCCGGGGCTACTCTACCAGCCCTGAAGCAAACACCCAGTGCACCCAGTCCCACATGCTGCAGGGTGAGCGAGAAGAGGGGGAGGCCGTGTGTCCCTGGGCCACCGTGGGTCCGATCCATCCTCTTCCCAGGTGTAAGCAACGGTCTTGCCGCACCCCCTGCCCACCCCCGGTGCCCGAACAGAGAAGGGGGAGCACGAGCTACTGGACTCGCCGCTGAGGGAGAGAAGCGCTGCACCCGACCCAGCGCCAGGGGGTGCAGACGCAGGGACCGGGGCTCGCGGACCTGTGGTAGATCTTTTCTTCAATGGTGCCCGCGGTGAGGAGCCGGTACACCGTCACCTCTCTCGTCTGGCCGATTCTCCACGCACGCTCTCGAGCCTGGAACACAGAGGCGTGCCTTGCAGACGGCATTTTCAGACACGAAACGGGGGTGGAGGAGCTGCTCCTTCCTCCCCCTCCCCCTCCCCCGCTTCCACATTTATTTAGGAGCCCCTTTTGTCCCTTTGTGGGGAGTCCAAGGCAGCTCCCACAGCTCCGTGTTATCCTCACAACGAGCACCCCATGAGGAGCCAGGGAGCAGCTGGCCCTGTGCGCCCCAGAGGCGGGTGGGGACCGGATCCCCAGGCTGGCAGTTCAGCATGCTGGCCGCCTCCCCCCCGGGTGCCCGCAGGCGTCTTCCAGCAAGGCCCGCAGCCTCGGGAGCACCGGGAGCCAGCATGGCATGGCGGCTTGTGTGCGGGACTCGGCAGTGGGCGCTGGAGGTCCCGCCGGGCCTGGGGCTGGCCGCCCGCTCTCAGCCTGTCCTGCCGGACGGGACGGTGGCTGTGCGAACCGCCCCAGGCTCCCTGCGAGCGGCGGAAAGGCAGGATACGACGGCGCCAGCAGGTAAGCCGAGACAACGTGCGAGACCCTGCCGTGGAAACCTCTGCACCGGCGTCTTCGGAGAGCGGGCGTGGAGCCCCGCTGAAGGCTGGGTTCGCCTTTCATGCGTGCCCGCAATGCCACGTCCTCACTGGGGATGACTGCCGGGCGCCCCCCCTTATTTATTTATTTATTTATTTATTTAAATTTTTTGTGTGCCGCCCCCATTGCTACACAGCCTCAGGACGGCTCACAACACAAATAAATAAACCAATATAATTACAAATTACAATTAAAATTAAAACTTGGAAACACACTGGCTGCATAATTATAACTATAAATATTAAAGATTATTAAAATACTGTTTGAATAAAAAGGTCTTGGCCTGGCGCCGAAAAGCAAATAACGACAGCGCCAGGCGGACCTCTCTGGGGAGCGCATTCCACAGATGGGGTGCCACCGCAGAGAAGGCCCTCCTCCAGGTACTGTGCCTCCTGATCTCTCTTACGGAAGGCTTCCAGAGGAGAGCCCCTGCTGCCGATCTCAAGGGGCGGGAGGGCAAATATGGCCACAGGCGTTCCTTCAAGCATCCGGGTCCCAAGCCATTAAGGGCTTTACAGGTAATTATTCCTGGGCCTCCCGCAGCCTCGGGGGCTGGTTCCCAGTGTTTAAACAGTGCAGTGGCTGGAAATGCCAGGGACAGAGGGATTTCCCTCACATAGGCAGGGAGCGCTCCTTGGCAAATGGAAACAAAAAACTGGAGACCAGTAAAATCATGGCGCCCATATCAGGCCCCCAAGTGCATTAGCCCTTTGCTGCAATGCTTCTGATGTCCCGTGCAGCTCGGCCCTAAACAAGCGACCTTTTATGCCAGGGAAGCCCTTCCAAGCGAGCCCAGCACCCTGAAGGCGGCAGGGTGGAACTACTCCCGTCTCCAAATCCTTCCCTGCTACATAAACTTAAGATACTGTGACCCAGGGAAGATGGCCGGATGGAGCCACTGGTCCGGGCAGGGCTCCCACCCGTGAAACCTGCCTGGGTGTCGGTAGTGGGATTCCAGTCGGGGTCGTAGATGATCACTCGGTTGGCTCCGGTCAGGTTAACCCCAAGCCCGCCGACTCGGGTTGTAAGCAGAAACACAAATATGGATTTGTCCTGGAAAGACAGACGGCACGGGGCACTTTCAGGAAAAGTCCAGTACGTCTCACGTGAGGTCTTCCCCGACCACGAATATGCCAAGCATGCATGGTGCTGGTCGGGAGGGCACCGTCCTCAGGTGAGTAGCCAAAAACGAACTCTGTTGAACCGCGGGGCTGACTTCTGAGTCAGCAAGTCCAGGATTCGCATGGAAGGAAGACGACTGCTGAAGCTCATCCAGGTCTGATAATAAACTGAACGATCCGTACGCAGCAAGCGCAACGCGTCATCACTGCATGGGCCTTAGGAAAACAAGGGGGAACGTGCCATGCTCCAGCGCCCAGGATGAGGATAAGCTGCTCAGAAAGGCTGAGCCACAGGGAAATTACGTCTGGGTGTGCAGGCAAAACACGGGGAACACATAAAGGAACGAGGAACAGAATCCACCACCTGAACCGCTGTAGGGAAGCAGCGGCAGGAAAGGGGTGCAGAGAAAACGCTTTTGCTGTTGTCCATCCGTCAGAGCCAGGATGACATAGAAGCACTTCCGCAATTAGGAATGTTGAACTGATTTGCTGGCATGCGTTGTGGCGAGGCAGAAAACCCCCACCTGTGTTCCCCAGGTAGCCCTCTCCCAGCAGCACCACGGCAAGTGACCAGGAGCCGCTCTCTGGAAGCCTCTGGGCCCAGCTGCAAAGGTCTGTGGAGCCGAGTCGTGCGAGGTGCGGCTGCCAGGGACACCGTGACGAAGGGCAGAGCCGTCCAGCAGCCAGCGGCTCACGCCGCCCGTGCCTCCGCAGCAGGAGCAGCTCTGGGACACAGGGCCTCTGGGCCGCCAGAAAGCGCCGCCCCTTCCCAAAGCCAGGCCAGTCTCTCTAAGGGAAGCTTGTCCGCCTGCCCTGCGCTGGAAGCTGCTCAGCAGACGAGCAGCCCGGCGTGCCTCTTTCGCTTGTGGTGCCATGTGCAATGGAACACCAGACTTAAGTCCTACCAGTCTGAATGTTCAAGAACAGGAGGCATAAGCAAGCCGGCTTCCAGGCGGGGTCCTCCTAGCTCTGGCTCTGCAAACAAGAAGGCGTTCCGCAGATACGCCGTTCTTTCTTTCCCAACAGATTATCTGAGATAAGGGGGGGAAATGGAAGGAGCCCTGGAAAAATAGAGGAGGCTCATGAGCAACGACCCCCTCCAGACCTCCTGGAAAACTCTCCAAAATGCCTGCCTTGGCAGAAAGCAGCTTGGCTCTCCCTGGTCACCTTCCTCCACGGAGTGGGGGCCCCCCAGCAGGAATCTTCACTCTCCCCCAGCGAATGGACACAGAGGAGATCGCTCAGCCTGGCCCCCCCCTCAGGGGAGGAGCCACGGGAGGTGCCTCCCTCCCACCTCACCGGGTCCGCTCCAAGCGCTCACTTTCCTCTTCCCTCTCCACTCCCTTTTCCTCTTGTATCAGGTCTGTTAAATTACGATCTCCCATGGCAGGGGCTGTTACACTGTTTTAATCTCTACAGAGCATTTACAACATTTTAGATACCTGAGAAGTGAACAACAAGAAGTGAAGAGTGTCATCTGACCTGGACCTGCGTTTTGTTATTTTGGGTAAAACTCCTCCCCACCTCAAGAACGCTCGTTCAACATAAACGTGGAAGCTGAGCCGAGGAAACCTTGGCGTTTGCTCCCAAATATCTAGAGAGTGCCCCCTTGTTTTCATCCCATGCCGAATTCATGCTCTGGCGGGGACCGGCCGGCCTTTCCTCACACGCGTCCATCCACACCGCTCCAGCAAGGATCAGGAGCCACCTGCCCGGCCAGGCGCGCCTCACCTCGTTGTACCTGGCGATCAGCGGCTGCCTCGAGGCGACGGTTGTGGCGCCGTCCATTCTGAGGTAGGAGTAGCCCCTCTGCTGCAGAAACGCTTCCAGGATATGCAGCATCTGCAGCGGCGACAGCAAAGGGGTCTGGTGGACGGGGCGCCTGCGTGGCAACAGCGAGATCGAGGCACTGCGGGACTGCCCGGCTCGCTGGCAGCTCTTTTCAAGAACCGCGGCCTCCGGCCTGCTTTAAATGCTATGCAACGCGCTTGGAAAGCAGCCAAGCCCTCCTGCCGCTGTCCTTCTCCCAAGCATCCGGCGGGAAATGCTCCCGATCGGCATGCTTCTGCGGCCCCAAAATGTTCCCCCAGCACACTGCCAGAGACTGGAAATAGGCTACCCGCGTCCACCCAAAGGTGGCATCACTGCTCACTGGAATGAAGGAATGTTTTCCTCAAGTAGTGACTTGATTAAAAATGGGGGGGGGGGCAGGAACGGCAGCTTCCCCAGTTAAAACACAGCATTCTTTGCTGGTTCGGCAAAGCCGTCCCTCGCTTAGCACAACAGGCTGTGGTCGGCTCTACACAGGCATCCTGCCAGCAAGACATCTTGCCTGCGCTTACCTGCCTAGACTGAGAAAAAAGGAGAACCCGGTGCCCCTGCCTGTGCCAAATTTTCAGCAGAGACTCGACAACGATCATCTTCCCAGAACGTTTCCAGAACCCGAAGCGCTCCTCTTCACTTAGTTCCTCATCAGACACGCCCTTCAAGATCTTGGGGCCCCCCGTGAAGATGTCCGGGTGGTTGCAGATCTTCCTCAGGGCTATCAGACCAGAGAAAACCTGTGCGGAGGAGAGCCGAGCGCCTTCATTCTCAAAATGCCCCCCTCTCCTGCCCAGTAAACTAGCCGACGTACCAAAAGGAAAGCCCCTCGTTCCGGGGCGTGCGCACGTGTGCGCTGCAGGCCAGCCGTCGGCCTCGTGACTTCCTGCGCTGAGGCGCTGCCGGCACAACTCACTGAGCCTCGCTGCACAGCCCTCGCAGAAATGTTTCCCTACCGAGTTCAAAAGCAAAACTCCACCCATGTGAGGGGCGTCTACCCACAGCCCCTTCCTCACGCAGGGGCTGACGACCGAACCCGGAGCTCCGACCTGCCTCTGCACAGGCGAGCCGGAGTTCCGGGTTCAGTCGTCGAGCAGCCCAGCCACGCCGCCTCCCTGGTCCGGCCAGCGGCTTTCGCTCCTTCTGCACTGACCTGCATGTCTCCGTTGAGAATCTGATAGACTTCCTTGGAATCGATAAAGCTTTTGTAAACTTCGTGCTGCTCAGCTGTCAGTCGGCAGAACAGGACCTGGAAGGGACATGGACGACACACAGCAGTCACGAACACAGGCAGGCACCTTCCGAGGGATCTCAGGCACAGCAGCAAAACCGAGCACCTTCTCACAGAGGCACATGGCGTGACCCCAAGACCAGCCTCTGCAGCAGAGGACCAGAGAATGCCGACGAGAAGCGTTTTTCAAAAGGGATCCAGGGGATTTGGGGAAATTACAGGACAACCGGCTTAACATCAGTTCCAGGCAAAATGGAGGAAAGACTCATGACAACCAGCACCAACAAGCCTATAAAGCAGGGTCCTCAAACTTTCACCAGGGGGCCAGTGGAAAGGTGCCAGTGCTGGGCGCGGGCCGGAGAGGCGGTGCCGGCAGGACGCGTGGGCAAGGCGTGGGCAGGCGCGGGTGAAGGGAGGCGAAGTGAGGTGGGGCGGGCGGCCGATGCAGCAGCTTGCTCACGTGGAGGCTGTTTTCTCCTAGCGAGTCCAAAATGAGCTCCTCGCAAGCAAGCCGCTGCCTCCCTGCACGGGCGGGGGGGGGGCGAGGTGGGCAGTGGTGGGCACGTGCAGCGTGTGGGCGCATGCGCAGCGCATTGAAAACTTCTGAGGCAGGCCAGATCCGGCCCCCAGCCTGTAGTTTGAGGACCCCTGAAATAAAGGGACAAGCCCTGCGGGAAGAGACTCAACGTGGCTTCTGTACAGGTTAACCCACATCTCACTGATCTACGTTCAACCAATACTTTCGGTGGTTGTGTATGAACTGGATCAGGGATCTAACCCTGGGTTATTGTGGGAGCCTGATGCAGTGTGGAAGTGGCGGGCAGCCGGGGGGGCAACCTGCTCCCTCCTGGCGATTTTGCAAGCGAGCTGGGTCTGTACATATTCCGAACTGAGCTCTGCTGGAAAAGATGAGTGATACACGCTTTAAATACACCGTTTTCAAGAATTACAAAGAAATGGCAACAAAACACAAAGAGCAGATAGGTCTGCACGCTGCATGCCAGGCCTGAAAAAGAGCTTGCAATGCAGTTATTTTGCACTGAAAGGCGGATGGTTCAAAAGAGGAAGCGTTACTCTTCAAACCTTGGAGGATTACCTGTTTAAAGCTGTTTAGAAATGCCTCCTGAGACAGCAACATCTGGAAGTCTGCGCCCAGGGCCCAAGTGGCGAATAGGGGATCCCCACTTTAAATTCCTCCTTCAGCACCTCTGCCAGGAGTCTGGAAACGCCCACTGCCCTTCCCAAAATGCATGCGCTTTATGTCTCCGACTGGACTATGAAGATGTTTCGGAGAATTATTGCCAGCATTACAGCGGTTCTCATCCCGCTGCCCCCTGCCTAAGCACCCGCAGACCGCTAGCCGTTCCTGGCCATGCCATCTGGCCAGCGCTGGCTCCTTGCCAGGTTTTCATAGGATCACAGAATAGGAGGGTGGGGAGGGGCGGGAAGGCCCCCCAGTCATGGCAGGACACAGTTACCCCCTCCCACGGAGGTGGCCGCCCAGACGCTTTCTGGATGCCTCCAGCAAGGGGGAGCCCACTACTTCCCCAGCTAAGAGGTCCCACTCTCATGCTGCTCAGAAAGTGAGGGAATTCTTCCTGGCCTCTAGTCCAAATCTGGTCCCTTTTAACAAGTCTGTTCTTCCGTGTCCTGCATTCTGGAATGAACAAGAGACCTTGCCTCTGAGCCACTTAAGAGTGCTCTCCTATCTCCCCCGAGTCTTCTCTCCTTGAGACTAAACATGCCCAGTCCTTCCAGTCTGAGCTGTGTCTCCAGCCCCGGGATCATCCTTATTGCTCTCCCCTGGACCCTTTCTAGCTTTCCTGCACCTTTCCTAAACTGAGGTGCCCAGAACTGGACACCGGGTGAGGCCTGGCCGGTGCGGAGCAGAGGGGGCTGGTCCTTCACGTGTTCTGGAGGGGCTGCTCCTGCTGATGCAGCACACAATAGCGTTTGCCCTTCTGAAGCTGCACCGCACTGCTGGCACATGTTTAGCTGGTGATCTGCAACAACCCCGAGATCCGCCTCCTGTGCAGTATCGTTGAGCCAAACGTTCCCCATTTTCTAGTGCTACATTTGGTTTCTTGTTCCTAAGGGGAGCACTTGGCATGCAGCTGAAATCTTTCTTTCTGTAACTTAAAACTGGACTTCCTACTGCTGTGCCAAGACTTCATGAAATCACGTGGCTTCACATGCCATGAGGAAGCAAGACCAAACCCAGCTTGAGTGAGCTGTGCCTCCTTTTTCTCCGAGGGTGGGTGCACAAGAGGCCCCTCCCAGAGGAGGATGTGCAAGCCACTTTCTCAGAGGCAGAGGCTTTTCAGTGGGATTGGCATCCATGCTCGAGCCGTACCTGTTCGTTTTTATCGGGCAGCGAGAGGCTCATCTTGACATCACCCTTCATCCTCCGCAGCAAATATGGGTTGATGGTGTCACGTAAAATACATGCGCACTTGTATGCCGTTTTTACCTTTTCAAGAAGCAAGAAAGAATTTATTCTGGATTAGAAAGCAGTAACGTTTTCTCAGCAGATAAAGAAGCCTGCAAGCAATTTACGGCCATGGGTCTGGGTAAAAAGACCGAGCAAGACAAAAGCAGCCACAACTTCATTTTGAGGAGGACTCAGAAAATGGGGTGGAGGCTTTTTGGGGCGTGGAACACACTTCACGGAGCAGCCAGCACCTGCTACACGCGGCGGGCCCTGATGACAGGCAGGGCTCAAGAGAGAGCGGCGCAGAGATGCGTGGGCCACCCCACAGCGAATGGAGGCCGCCTGCAGCTCTGCCTCCCTCCGCAGCAGCAGCCGCCGCCGAGAGAAGGCCCTCTGGACGCGCCCCGGCCGGGCTCCAGGGTGCTGCCCGCGGGAGCGCAGCCGGAGCTCAGGGCTTGGCCGGCCGAGGCCTCCCGGGCCTGCACCTGCAGAACCGCACCTTTCCGCACCGTGTGGGCACAGCTAAAGAGCAACGCTGAGGAATGCGGGAACACTTGCCACCCCGGCCGAAACGACTCGGCCTGGGTTCACACGACACAGCAAGCCGCGGTTACAAGCCATGGTGCCTTGTCCTGTCAGGAGAAACTAGCCATAGAAATGAACGGGCCTTGAGCCACAACTATCCCAAGCCCCATTCGATTCAATGGGCCTGGCCCAAGTGGAATTTTCTCCAGCACAGAGCACAACTCGTCCGCGTGAGCCGTCTTAAAGCGGCAGCCTCCTTCAGGACGATCATTCACCACGCATTTTACAAACACCTGGAGGAATCTGCCTGGTCTCAAATGGGGGGGGGGGCACCTCCCTGAGGTCAGGAGCTGGGCCCCCGCCCTTATTATTTCATTTCCCCGGCTCCAGCCACGCTGCGAACCACCAAGGCTCCTAATGGCTCCACCCAGGGGCCCTTCGGGCAGAAAAACAGCCTCCAGCTGCCAGCGTGGCTGGCCGGTCCTGGCGACGGGGGGATGCGGGGTGCTGCAGGCGCGCAGGACGCGGGCGAAGGCCTCCGATGCGTGGTCTCCCATCTACAGTGCGTTCCGCGACCATGAGCGCGAGAACCAAGCTTTGCCCACATCGCAACCACGAAGCCCCATGCTTTTCTTTACCTGGACTGGGGAGGCATTGGCATACCCTCCCATGGTGATCGGAACAGAGAATTGCTCCATAAAGACGGGCAGTGTGCCCAGTTTTCCCGGAAATACAAAATCGAAGAGGGACCACAGTTCCTTCAGGTTGTTCTGCATGGGCGACCCGGACAGGATGATCCGATGCGGCGTGCAGAACTGCGACAGGAAACAAGCGACATCTTCAGGTTAGGATGCAATGCAGGGAAAATTCTACTGAGTCGTCGGCTGAACTGCCCGTGGTGCAACTTAACTGGAACGGCACAGCTAAAGCATGAAGTGCTGAACTTCATTTAGCTCAAAAGTCAGGGTGGGGCTCACAGGAAGCCCTGAGGGATTCAGACGCACACCTGTTTACAAGCGAGTGTAACCGCAGCGTTCGGATTCCGGATTTTGTGTCCCTCATCCAGGATCACGTAATGCCAGTTATAGCTGCACATGTTCTCTTGCAGCAAGCGAACGTACGAGTAGGAGGTTATCACAATGCCGCTGCAGGCGACCATCTCCCGAATCAGCTTCACCTGCGAAGGACGACACATTGCCCATTATTAGAATGGCGAGGGGTCGAGCGACGGATGCACACTGTGGTGTGCGAAATGCTCCTGCCATAAAGCTCCGAGCCACGAGTTACCACGCGGCCCCAAAATCATCCCAGGACACCTCGTCCTTCTAAACCTAACCCTAGCCTGGGGCACCCCCTAACCCTAACATAGGGCTAAGGTTCCATTGAAAAGAGGGCGATTTTGAAAAAGCCTTCCTTGAGTAGCTTTTTTTGCACAGCTCAACATTTCTGCCCATTCTAAGCACATTCCAACCCTCAAAATCATGCCAGGACACCTCGTTCTTCTAACCCTAACCCTAGCCTGGGGCACCCCCCTAACCCTAACATAGGGCTAAGGTTCCATTGAAAAGTGGGCGATTTTGGAAAAGCCTCCCTTGAGTAGCTTTTTTTGCACAGCTCAACATTTCTGTCCCTTCTAAATATATTCCAACCATCACAACCATGCCAGGACAATCGTTTTTTTAACCGTAACTCAGTGATGACCTTTTAGAGACCGAGTGCCCAAACTGCAACCCAAAACCCAGCTATTTATCGCAAAGTGCCAACACTGCAATAAAACCTGAAAACTGAGGTTTTAGTTTAGAAAAACCTCACAGCCAGTCCAAGCAAATATATATATCCTTGGCAGCGCACCCACCGGCCATGCGAAAGCTTGAATGAGCCGCGGCTAATAAGTCGTGGCTCGCGACATCATCGCCTGGTGCCGCTACTCCTTTCCGAGCATGCGCATGGCCCCCATGTGCGCTGTCATCCGAAGCTCGGCTGCTGGGGCGATGCTGGGGTGACTTGGCTCACGTGCGACAGAGAGGGCTCGGCGTGCCCGCTGTGGCACATTTGCCAAGGGTTCACCACCACTGCTCTGGGAACGAAACACTTTTGGTTTAAAGGCCTGCCTTGCAGGGCTTCCAAAGTCGCTCATCCCTAGCAAAAGCACGGAAAGATGGATCTGGGGCACCTGCTTCAGCTGGCACACGATGCAAGCAGGGGCAACGCCACCCCAGCCCAGGTACGGATGAGAAAGACCCACCGGAGCGGCACGAGTGCTGGGCATGCGCTTCAGGCCGACTCCAAGGCAGGGCAGGCTGGGGCTGCCGGGGCGGCTGCTGCTGGCCTTTCTGGGGTCAAGACCAGACCGCCGAACCCGCAGATCCTGGATCCAGTCCTCGCAGCCAAGGATTCCCAGCAGCTCCAAGCCACGAGAGCAGCACCAAGGAAGGCAGACAACGCCCGCCCTCTTTCCTCCTGCTGGCCAATACCTGAGCCTTTCTCCCACAGTGATACGCAGGGCGCCCGTACGTATCTAACTGTCCAGTCCCAATCTTTGGCAACAGGCGGAATGTGAACACCTGTATTCATCTGGAGCGGATGAATCGCAAGGGTGGGCCATGACATGGGAGTGACGGGAGTGGCTGCCAATCAGTGGGAGCCATGGATGTGCACGCGCAGCCCCCTCTTTGCCCAAACACCCGACTGGCGGATAGTCACGAGGTGCGAGCCTGGAGCGCAGGGCTGCCGAGCGGCTGGCCTGCGGCTTGTCTCTGGGTTAACTGCCGGATCCAGGCTTGCGCATCAGACCCCACGGTGCCACTGGAGGCCGTTCATGCAAAGCAGAAGGTGCGCACACCTAGCCTGCAACCTGGGAGACTGCGGCTGAACTGGCTCGTGGTCTGCTGCCCCTGCGTGAGGACCGGGTTGTGGAAGAGGGATCCCCGCTTCCATCCGCACCCAGCCACAAAGCTGCCTCGGGGCTTTCTGGGTGTTTTGTGAAGCAAAGGGAGGAGAGAAGCCCACCCCCCAACCCCCCAAGCAAGGGACACATGACGTGACATGACATCTCAGCGCCCTCGTGTTCCTGGGACTCTTGACCCGGGCTTCCCCTGCACCGTGCCAACTGCCCTAAGGTGACAGGGTCTCTAAAACGAGCCAAAGAACGTCCCACCATTTGCAACAGCCGAGAAACTAATGAGCTCCTGCTCATGCAGAGCTGGCAGAGCTGCGACCTTTGCACCACGGAGGCCTCTGCGGCAGGACGGCAGGGCCTCGCGTTTCCCAGCACGCAGACGGCACCTCAGCTTCCTAGCAATGGTCCACGACCGAGCACCGCGGGCGACTCTGACCAGCCACCCGGGACAAACCATCTCAAGCCGAGAGGGGCCAACGAGAGCCGCAAGAGCAGGTCCCCCTGGTGCCCCCGATGAAGGAGGCGCTTCTCTAGGGCTGCCGCTCTAGCAGGCGACGGTTAAATATGAACAGTTCCCCTGGTGAGAATCAGTGAAGGGTAAGAAAGCACCAGCGCCTTCTGGATGGACACGCACCTTCTTGCTGGCGTAGGAACCCGTCTCGTGCAGGACTGCAACCCTGAACGGCGGCCACCAAGTATGGAACTCTCTCACCCACTGGTGCATTACGGTGGCCGGACACACAATCACCGTCGGACCGAGTCCTCTGTACCTGCGGCAGGTGAGAGCCAGCAGCGATCTTTTAGGAGCCGCCGGAATAACGTGCAAAACAGGCTTTCATTCCCCAGCACCACCTGCACCTTTCGCGAGACACACAGAGGGCCGCTATTGCACGATTTCTGTACAGTGCTCCGTGCTGGCACATACCGATCCAGGGAACTCTCTGGTGCCCGGCCCTGAAGGGACGGGCTGAGCCCTCGGACGCCGGAAGAGGCCAGCGAGCGGGGAGAGCAGATCCCAGCCAAACTGCCCTGCCAAGTTTCTTTAAGTTCCATCAAAGATTAATATTTTATTTTGTTTTTCGACCAATAGAGAAATAGATATTAACAACCTTAAGCTTGATGGCGTATAGTTTTATTGGGTTTTATTAGCTGTGCCCCAACTTGGGAGTACTCTACAGTGAAAGTCCAAAGGTGATACAGTCCATTAAAAATAAATTAATGGAAGAGGGGAAAATATATGACACTAATATGTAGCCAGTGTTGCTACAGTGTTTCATCTGATATCCAACTGGGCAGATAATGTCCAACACTTTGATTGTACGAGACAGCTTCTGTCCACATAAAATACCTTCTCTAGTCTAAAATGCGCCATTTCAAACATTCAACCAAGCAGCACGTATTTTGGTACCACAGGCTGCAGCAAACTGAATCTCCCTCTTTAATATCAGGTACGTTCAAAATGTTGCTTGTTCAAATTCAGGCACTTGTACCGTTGGGGGTGCATCCCGCCTGTGCTGGCTTGAGAGGAAGCTCCACCGAACAGGGTGGCTTTTCAGTGCCAACCTGCAGAGTTGCGCTGCTGCTTCATAAATAGGCTGTATAGTTCCATTTTATATGGTAAGCGATTAACTGCACATTTTATGTTGTTAAAACAATAAAATAACGATGGGTTGCACAGGAAAACAAGTCTGGCATATATTGCCTTGCAGTGATTATTAACTTCCTGGTAAATCTCCTGCTTGGATTCTGCAAAGTGCGGTGCACTCTGACAACAGAAACCTCCAGATCCAGCAGTCCAGGGCCTCCTCCAGGTGCCCCATGCAATGAGGGGGCCTGACCGGCTGCAGTGGGGCTGCCCCCTTTGTGGACACGCTCCTTGAGGCTCCAGGCACCTGATGGACTTTCTGGTACAGGGTAAAGACCTTTTTGACCTCTTAGGCATTTTCAAATCTGTTGTGTTGTCTGCATTTTATCCTGCCACTGACTCTGAATTGATTTTATACACTGAGATGGTATTATTCTTTCTTGCTGGTTTTATTCTAGGCTGTTTTTATTTTTTGTTTAATGTCCACATTTTTATTGTTTGAATGTATTATATGCAGCTCTGAAACTTCAGCTATTGAGCAGTCTAAAAGTACAGCAATAAGTTAATAAATAAAATTTGATTTTGTCCAGTAATTTTGTGTTCTCACAAACCTGGGGGACAAAGGGCTTTCCCCCCACAGCTTCAACATTACCAGACATCTCTGCTTGCACCTGGTGTCCACCTGGTTTTCAAGGAGTTGGGAAACATTTTTGCTGGCTGTTCTGAATGCAGGACAGCAGGATATGGGGTGTGTTCTAGGAGAAAAGACACTTCCCCACTCTGGAGTGGCTATCAGCCGCCTGCGCTGACCCGAGAAAGGATTTTGCTCACTCGTGAGCCTCACTTACATCATCACAACAGGGCCAGTTTTCCAATAAAAGTGTTACCTGGTATCTTGCTAGAAAAAATTTTTGAATGTAAAATGTAATACAATGTCCTAAAGGTATTACACCTTTGAAAATCCGATGCTGTGGAAACTGCCAATATTAACATGGCTGAATTTGTAAACAGTCCATTTGTGCTGTCTAATCTTGGGCGACACGCTGGACCAAAGTGTCTGGCGAGGGTCACCTGTAACATGCAGTGCCCGCGCTTGGAAAGCAGTCGGCAGGTATGCTGCATTTTCCGTGCCCCCAGATCCACAGCCTCATAAATAAAATCCCTTTAATGCCCCCCCTTAAAAGAACGAAAGGAATAATTTATGGGAGTGGCATTAATAATGCACAGGCCCAGTCTCCGCAGCGACGCACGCACCGAGCCCGTGAGCGGGCTCTCGGCGAAGAGGACTTGCCTGTAATTGGAGCCGCGAGTCCTGATCTTGCTGTAGCTCAGGCCTGCCAGGAAGGCGATGATCTGGATGGTCTTGCCCAGCCCCATTTCATCGCCCAGGATTCCCCCCACCTGCTGGCAGTGCAGCTCCCACAGCCACCGCACTCCCGTCTGCTGGTACCTGCAAGCAAGAAGGCGAACGTGGCCCGTGAGAGAAGGCCCCTGAGGAGAAAGGAGCGCTGCTGCAGGAATTTCACTCCCGTTTCGGTTCGCCTTCAGGAAAACGCACCAGCCATTCAGAATGGGGGGCTGCAGCAACGCACGGCCCTCCAGGAGTGCCAACCTCCACCTGCCCCCATCCGTCATCACGGGCCAGGGCTGATGGGAGTTGCAGGCCAACCCCCTACGCGCAGAAACGCGTTGAAGTGCCCCTCCCCACAGACGGGGGTTTCGAGCTGGGACTCCTCCCCTGGCGCTAAAGGGCGACGCGTGGCGTGTTTTCAGGAAGCGCATGGCTCCCTCCACACAGTACGTGGCCCCCGGGGATTCTTCACTGAAGCTGAGGCAGCACTTCTCTGTCGTCGTGATGAGCCATCCGGGGGCCCCCGACTTATGGTGGTCCTATGAACAAAAGCCCCCCAAAATGCCCGGCCCCCGACAGACAGCCCAGCCCAGCTCAGCCCCCGTGGCTCCAGGCCGCAGCCTCCCTTCCGGAGCCAGTCCGCCTCGTTGGAGGCCTTTCTCCTCGTCGCCGGCAACTTTCTCCCCTACTGGCCGACTTGTATGCCATGGCGAACACGGCTGGCTTCTCCGGGAAGCCTTGCCGCCTTGTGAAGTGCACCAGCATCAGTTCTGCATCCAGAGGCTTGGCTGGGCTTGACCATCTTTCCGCTGGCCCAGGGCACTCGCAAAGCGCTCCCCCAGCTCCACGTTCCAAGCATTTCGATTCTGCCGCCCATCAGCTTCCTTCGCTGCCCAGCTTTCACACCCATGGACTGTGACTGGCATACACGAGCGGGGGTGATCCAAGGGAAGCATCCGTCCGCTTGGGGAGCTTTTCTCAGCCTCAGTCTTCTTCAAATTTCTTGGCTGAGTCTCCATCTGAAGACATGACTGGGCTGAGGGACGCACGATCTTTCTTATTTCTTCTGTAGTCGTAATTCTGGTTTTCTCAAAATTCGGCTGCTTTTGCCCTTTCTTTTTTCACGTTCACCAGGAGTCATTCCAAGTCCTTGATTGCTTTCTGGTATCATCTGCACATCAGGATAAGATACATTCTGAATGCAGACTGAACAGATGGGGAAATGAGATATGCCCTCGCCTGGGGCCTCTGCCTACAGGAAGCAATTCTGCTCCTCCAGATTCAGTACCCGCAGGAAATGCTTGTCTGCGATGCCAGGTCGTGCAGCAAGACGACCAAGTCCTGGGGCGACCCCACCTCTCGCAGAACCCCCCGCAGCTTCCTGTGATCCACAGTCCTCTCGTTCGTAGAGCACCGACCGTCAAGCAGGCCTGCGGGCTCATTCAGGTGCGATTCAGAGCAAGTCAGATTCCAGAACTGCGTTCCTCCCTGAGGCCGCGCGCACGGCTGACCATCTCAACCCAGACTGGGGTCTAGGTGTGCATGCCGCTGGACCGTGTCTGCCACACCTGCGAAGAAGCGCTTTCCACAGAACACTACTGCTCTCAGTGCACCTCGGCTATGCAGCCGAGCAGTCCATGGGTGTGAAAGCTGGGCAGCGAAGGAAGCTGAGGGGGGCAAAATCGAAATGCTTGGAACGTGGAGCTGGGTGGGAGCTTTGCGGATGCCCTGGACCAGCGGAAAGATGAGGGGGTGGGTGCCATGTCAGACTGTGTGGCCCTCCCGGGTCGGTCCTAATTTCAGCCATATTTAGAACAGACCCACTGAAATCACTCAGACTTAAACTACTCGCGACTGACTCCAGTCCCATCAATTTCAAGAGATCTACTCTAAATCTGGATCCAATCCATTATGTTTATTCTCGATATATGAAAGGAACTCCTGAGAGTTAAGGGGAAAATGAATGAACTGCTCCTCATTTCTCCATATTTCCAGCCCTTTGTCATATCTTCAAATGTATCTTTACAGAATCCTGTATCTTTCAGGATTTTTAAATGAACCGCACTGCTTTATTTCACCCTCACCCAAAACAACTTCCCCCAAAGTATACAGGTTGCAGAAGACTTGCTAAGAAAAATCAAGCGAGGGAAACCAACGCATTTGGAATTGGTTCCATGTGCTTCAGGGCCATGCACGCCCACCTCCGTGCTCCGCCAGGTCAGGCGGGGCTCCAGTGCTGGCTGGCTGGCTGCTCCCCCTCCTCCCTGCTGGGAGACCCTCTGCCCCTCCTGGGAGCCAGGCAAGCCGTCCGGTTCCCGTCGGCTCCTTCGCCCACTCGGGATGCTTTCAGAGCTGCCTCCAGCTTGCGTGAGGGTCCCATTCACTCGGGAGAGCTACCTTGTCGAGAGGCATTGCCAGTTGCCTGTCTTGGCTGAATCCCCACTGGACATCCCTGACCGCAGACACGGGATGCCGCATGTTCGTTAAACAGGCATAGCAGTAGAGGAGGGGCATGTTAACCGCTGGCGTTCTGGGAACGCACTGAACACGGGGCCAAACACATGCCCGAGCGTGGAGCGCGCTGCGGCCGCTTTCAAGTTCTCCAGTCTGGAGCAGCACCTAAAGCGGCTCAAATGGAAAGCTGTAGGAACAGGGCGAAACGACCCGCCGCTACATGCCCTGATCACGCTTCCTCAGGATGCACAAGCCCTTATGCAACCAGGCCAAACGGACCTCAGTCAGGTGCAGGATGTCATGGCGGAATTTTAACTCTCTCAGCATTTCTCAATTTGTACCAGTACTTTATTAAATTGTATGGGGAAATGCTTTGCCCACTACCCCAACGATGACTTATTGCCGGCTGCTTTAAAATACATACTTGAAAAGCTTTTTGAAGAGAAAACCTGGGACTCTAAAGCCCTCGAGAAATTCAGCATCACTTTCATCAGACTCCTCGCCAGCCTTCCGCCGGTCCTCTCGCTCTTTCAGCTGCTGTCTGTGCCACCTCCTGAAATGACAGTAAGAATTGCCACAGACCTGAGCGGACTCGACACCCGCGCAGGGCGGGCAGCCGCCAGAGCAGGAAAGCCCGTCTGAGGAGAGGCGCTCTGAGCAGACAGCGGTGGGCAGGTCCGCGTGAGAAGCCGAGCCCCGCTGCCCCTGCGAACCCCCCCGCGTAGGCCTGACCTGCCGCAGGTTGTTCTCCCCTTCTTCCTCAGCCCTCCACCTGAGCCCAGCGCGCAACCCGGGGGACCGGATGGCAGAACCGCCTCACCAACTCACCCAGGCACCCCCCTTCCTCTCCTAACTACCCCCGTCTATTCCCCGGCTTTTTAACAAGGTCTGCAACCTCACAAATGCGCCACCGGGCTCCTAGTTCTTAGGGCTGAGCCTGAAGGGGAGACTGTGATCTTAGGGTTGCCTTGTCTGTGGCCCTGCTGCCCACCCTCTTGCCGAGGGGAGCCGGGGAGCGGAGCGAGCGACGTGCGAGGAAATGGGCAAGAGGCTGCCGCCTACTGGCTGCCTTATATGCAGTTGCAAAGGACCATGGGATTGTCACACGCCGGTGCAGTGAAGAGCCGACCAACTGGTGCAATTTGGAAGCGCCACAAACATGAGTGGGTAAGTGCGTCCAATGGATGCAGGATGCAAGCACCTCCCCTGGCAGTGCAACACCCTTGCTTCTGAGTGTTGGCTCGAGGATTCCCGTTCCCCACCACCTTTTTAACGCTTCCCCAGTGCGCCACATACCCTGGAAGGGGCAACACTAGCGCCCTCCCTTTCCACACTGCCTTTTGGAGCAGTATCACCATGTATATTAATATAGGGCAGGATTCAGAGTCAGTCAGTTGAACTTCGATCCCGTCAAAGTAAGTGGAGCACAGCCACCTCGTCCCACTCCTGATTCCAGTTGGAAGCAAGTGCCCAGATCCAGCTGAAGCCGTCAGCATTCCAGACTTGCTCGGCACTAACCTTAACCTTTGTTTATAGGAATCCTCATCACCGTCATCTCTGTATCTCTTGATTTTCCGCTTCCCAACAATGCCCTCCTCCTCCTCCTCCTCAGAGCTGGTGAGGAAGTCGGATCCCGCAATTTCCTCTTCGTGCAAAGTCTGCATTAGTGAGGGCTTCTTCCCCCGTGGGACAGGGCTCACTCTGTACTCATCCCCATCACTGTCCTGAAAGCTTCCCTCTTCCTCCTCGGGACTGCCGAGGCCTTCATCGGGCAGGCTCTCTGGCTCTGTGCCGTCCTCCTGCTGCTCGGCTCCCTCCGTTCCCTTGGCCCTGGGGACGCTGGCCTTTGCCCGGATCTGAAGCACGTGGCTCTGCAGCTTTCTCATGCGCCTCTGCAGGCGGCTGTCCGTTTTCGACAGAGCTTTCCTCTTGCTTCCCTTGCCTTTCGGGGGACGTGCTGGAGCTTTGGACTGACCCTTCTGTACAGGAGCTTTCTGCTTGGCCCCCTTCTGAACAGATGACCTCCTCCGTTCAAACGAGAGCTTTGCTTGATCCGCCAAGTATTTTTCAAAGCCAGAGGCTTCGTTTAACATTATCTGGCGGGGCTTCCTCTCTTGTTTCTGGGGTATCTGTGTTCCAAAGGGGGTCATCTGGCCAGTTCGGATCAGCTTCTCCCATTCCGTTTCCTGGGCTGGCATAAGCATGCTGCCGAGGGATGAGGGGCCGGGGTCTAACGAAAACAATAACAACAGGAAGCACGCTTGAAAACTGAACCTTCACAGAATTATTTTCCAAACCAAGATGAACCCTGCATAAAAAAGACTGGTGCATTTATTGATCCGTGCCGGAAAGGGGCTGTCTGTGAGGCCGTCCTTGGGCCAAATTGCTCCAAGGAGTTTTGTGGCATTGCAGCTTGTGTGATGTGCGCAGGAGGAGCACAGAGTCGAGAAGGGAGAGGGCCAAAGGACCAACAACTGAGCAAGGAGAAATCTGGAAGGCGCCGAGATCCGGAAGGTGAGGGCTGGGGGGCTCCGCTTCCTTCCTTCCAGCCTGCTCACACATAACACCTCCCGACTGGGTTTTAAACTGGTGGATTATCATTACATGAGAACCAAGTTAGTAAGCTAACAGTGGTGCGCATTGACAGCCTTGTGCTAGAAACCTGGATTCGAGCAGTGCTTGTCTACTTCGACTTCTCTGCAGCTCAGCTAATTTGACTGCTGCTTTTAAAGTACGGGACGCAACACGGCAGTGTTCGTGGAGAAGGGACGTCCCTGCTGAACTTGGACAAGATTTATTTTCATTTGTGAAAATTCCTGCATGAGTATTTAAGATAAGCAGTTCTGTGAGTACACAAAATTAAACAATGCTCTTTAAAATACTTCAAAAATGTATTAACCTATACTGACCACTTCAAGTGAAGTAATGAAAGCTGAAAAGTGTGACGATTTCAAAAAAGTACTCCAAAGCCACAACCTCTCTGCTTACCTCCATCTTCTTCGGAAGCATCCTCACCTGGTCCATCGAGGACCTCTTCGCCTAGAATCACTTGAAGGTGCCTTTGCTTCGCTTTGATTTTTTTCAGCTGCTGCTCCTGGCATGGTGGAAGCAAGCAAGCAGTGCTAAAATCAGCCACGGACTTCCCAACCTCAAACAGCAAGAGAGGAGACAACGACTGCCCCCACACTTCTGGCGCACCCCTTCCCCACGCGTCCCCACTGACAGCCAGCCAGCTGGGCCCGGCGACTGGGCACGGGCAAAGCGAAGCCTCGCCCTGAGGGCTGTGCTGCACGTTACCTGCCCCTCTGCCCACCTCATGCCTGAAGCAGACAACAGGCTGGCCAAGCGAGACGACACCTGCGGCAGCGGCGAGAGCACGCGTGCAAAAGACAAGACACTGATCATCGAGGCCAATGAATGCAGTGGGGCGAACTGCAGGGATGCCCCCAAAAGTACATGGCATCCCTCGGGGCTTTTTGGGGATCTGAGAGCAGACAGACGCGGCCGTGAGCAAAACGGAGCGGCAATCACAGCTGTGGCGCCTGGGGGCCGGCTGGAGGACCGGGGCGGGGGGGGGGGAGCACATGCCATGCGGAGCCTGGGCATCTCCCAGGTGCACCAGGGGCTGCTCCGGGAACAGCGCACACTGGGCAGGCTCCGGCGCCGCGGCCTAGCGGGACATGTGGATGCGGCCAGTGGGAACACGCACAGCTTTTCAGGCACGTGTTCTGAAGCTCTCCTGAGTCTCAGATCCACAGACGAGTAGAGCAGGAAGGGGCCAGAAGGCCATCAGGTGCAACCCCCTCCTCAGTGGAGGACTCCAAATCAGCCCATCCTCCTCAGGGGGCTCCAGTTCCTATTTTATTTTATCTTGCAGTCATGACTATTTGAATCGTATACTGTATTCTAAGCTTTAAATGGTTGTGAGCCATCCAGAGAGCTTCTGCTGCAGGGAGGCACAGAAATGCAATAATAGGATCAGCGCAAAAGAAAAGGCACAAATGCGGGATGGAGGCAGTCCAGCTTCCAAGATGTACCTGCACCGGAAGATCAAGGTGCCGAAACCGAGCCAGCAGTGTGATGCGGCTGCAGAGAGCTTGTGCCGCACAGAGAGCACTACCAGAAGCACCGCGCCCGGCATCCCTCCTAGTCCGCAGGCCTTGCATGCGTCACAGATCCAGATATGGATGCCAGTTTCAGGATACTGAAGAAAACACTGACAAACTGGGGTGCATCGAAAGAGGAACAACCAGGAGAGGAATGGGGGCTGGAAGGTGGGAATGAGGTCCTAGGAGGACTTGCTGGAAGAGGTGGCCCTGAAGCAAAAACGAGGGGAAGACACAACAGCCGTGTGCAAATATGTGAAAGACGGTCACCCAGGCTGGTTCTTTGAGGCTGCAAAAGGAAGGACTGGAAGCAAAGGGTGGGAACTGCAGGTTCCCGCTTAACATTATGGGAAGCTTCCTAGTGGTCGTGAGCATTGGTGGCAGGAGATGCTGCCTCCAGAAATTCCCCTTCGCTGCAATGCGCCCTGCCATCGCACAAGCTCCGCCAGATGCCTGGGGTGGACGGTGGACTTTCAAAAGTGAGCACTTTTCTTTAGACCTTTGTTTTGCTCCAGAACTGCTGTTGCTGTTATTATATTCCACCTGTTCCCTGCACTGAGACTCAAGGTGGGACACAGTATTAAAACCTTCTGTTTAAACATAACTGAAATATATGCAAGTTAGAATTTGTCAAATACCGTTTTAAAATTATATAAGTACCAAATTAGAACAGATATATAAACAACAAAATTTGTCCAATGCAGTCTTGCAGGTCCAGACTATTCCCAAAGGCCTGCTAGACCAGAAAAGTTTCTGCCTGCCTCCAAGAGCCTAAAAGGGAGGGTGCCAGGCTAGCTTTCCTGAGAAAGGAGTTCCACAGCCGTGGGGCAGCCACCAAGAAGGCCCTCTCCTGTGGGGCCACAAAGCAGGCCAGTGAAGGGAATGAGAGCAAGAGAAGGGCTTCTCCTGAAGATCTTAAGGTACGGACAGCATCGTAAGAGAGTAATGCCCAACAAAAAGAAGTACGGAAACATAATGAGGATTCGTGTTTATGGGGTTTTTAAATTTGAAGAGGAGACCTTCTTAGAAAGGGTCCAGAGAAGTGAAACAAAGGTGATCCAGGGTTTGGGAACACTGCCCTATGAAGAGAGACTGAGAGATCAGCCTTGAGAAGAAAAGACTGAGGGGGGACATGATATTCCTCCAGAAGGACCTCCAAGGCTGCCACAAAGAGGAAGGCCAAGGTCTCTTCTTGCTGATCCCAGAGTGCAGGACACGGAATACTCAGTTCAAGCTGCGACAACCCAGATTCAGGCTGGACATCAGGAAAAGCTTCCTCACTGTCAGAGCAAGACGACAGGGGAATCAGCTGCCCGGAGAGGTCATGGGTTCTCCCACACTGGAGACATTCACAAAGAAACTGGACAGCCACCTGAGTGGGGTGGTGTGACTTGGTGTCCTGCACCAGCAGCGGCTGGACCCGATGGCCCTCCTGGCCCCTTCCAACACTAATACTCTATGATTCTATGAAGGAAACAGCTAGCAGGTGGTTCTCCGAGGTCCTCAAATAAGAACCTGCAACCAATATTCAACACCCGCCCAGAGTTTTGAAATAACACAAGCAAAATGCAACCTACATCTACAGCAGGAATTTGAAAAATAAAATCTTGACTCTTGAACCTTAAGGTACAATTTACCTTCAAGGAGTCACTGAAGCTTTCATCCTAACATCAAACCTTAAGGCAGAAGGAGAATTTTGGACATACCCACAATTGCCAAAGTTCTGTTACCTTGTTGTATTTTTGCCGCTTCACAGAATCTAACTTTCTCTTAATATCTTTGTTCGAGGCAGCTTGAGGAGTGAATTGCTCAATAATGGCGTCAATTCCTTTCAAGGATGCTTTACATGACCTGGGAACACAAACTCAAAGATAATCTACTAATCTTCATTGAGAAGATGCAAACATTGACAAGATCAACTTAAATACTGGTCAACATTTAAGCTGGGAAACACAGGATTGTTTCACCAAAGCAGTAGTTAGGTTTGCAAATGCTGGAAAACCAGCAGTTCATTGAAATCTGCAAGTGGTGGCAATCAAACAGCAATTGTAATGGCAGCACTTTTATTCTGGGTTTTGGTTAATGAATTCATGCTTAAATTCCAAATAGATTTTTTCAGGGAGTTGCTTTACATTCAGTAAAGGATATCAAATGCCTGACAGATTATCAGGTTAAATGTTATGGTGAATAAAGCACATTTTTAACTTTGTTAAGGCTAGTCCCTAGCTGATTCTGAACTGAAGTAGTTTTTGGATGGCGAGAGCCACCTGTCCCATGGCCCACAAGCTGAGCCAACCCCCACCTGTAAAATTACCCTGGAGTCGCCCGCAGGGTGCGATCGCACAAAGCTTTCCTTGCCAGGATTTCCCCAGTGATGCTCAGCCTTTCAACAAGGGCGATTATTTATGTCGTGCAGCTGGGGGAGGGGGGGGCTTGACAACAGTGGGGGTTCACACAGGGCTTCCATGACGGCGGAGGCCAATGTGGCCCACACCCCCCACCTGACGAGGGGGAGCGAGTAGCTCCGGCAGCCCACCATCCGGAAGGGCCACGCCTTCTGACAGAGGAGGAGGCCGCCATCCCATTCCCACAGAACATCTTGAGAAAACGTTCGCTGTCCTCAACAGAGAAGGGTGTCAACTTGAGGTCGCGGCAGCCCCTCTCCACAGCTCGGCCGTGAAGGCACCTCTGAGCAGCACAAGATACCTCCCGCTTTAGGCGGCACCGTGCCAGCAGTGAGGCCCTGACGAGCGCCCTCGAGCCGTCCCGGAAGAGGCCTCCTGGCTTCAGTGAGGCTTACTCAACGTGAACCCTCGGTGGATTTCACCTTAATCGTTTCAGCGCTGGATCGGCTGGCCAGGGCTCTGAACATCTGCTTTTATATTTGCAAAATGCAAATTCTCAAAAGCTATTTCAGGGCAGGGCATGTAAAATTTAAGGTGACATTTCATGAAATGGAATCAAGATTGGTTGATGTACAGAAAGGGCTTCGGCCTTCCTCAAAAAGGTTGTACGCAGCTTTCCGTTTCAGTGATGTGCAGATAAAAAGCAAGACTTTCCCCGTCTCACCTCGCGTCATCCAACACAGACCGGAGCTCTGTTTTCGCGCTGGCGACCTGCACCGCCTTGTTTGCTTCGTGCACGGCATGGTCAACCTGCCGAAGGACTCCTTGCTCCAGCACGTCCTGGTCGTAAACATCGACACCCAAGCCTCGGAGCTCCTCCGCCTGCACAGACTGGATCTGCTGCCGGTCAATAAGCAGCAGGGGTCCCTTCCTGGGTGCCCCAAAAGGAGCATCGGCTGCTGGTGCAGGAAAGCTGCTCTCGAAGGCAAGTGCATCCTGGCGGGGGCCCACGTGAGTCTCACTGGCAGGCAGGTCGTCTCCCTGCGCAGCCGCCGCACCTTCTGCCTCACCCAAACTGCTCCCGGCAGTACCATGGCTCTGTTCCTGAAGGCTGCCTTCCAGCTGAGGTTTCTCAGAAGGCATCTTCTGCTCAAATGCAAGAAAAAGTTGCAAGCGGTTTTAATTTTTTAACTTTGTGATGAAAATTGCCAGCTTCACAGAAGCTCTCCAATTGTTCCTGTCCCTCTGGACCAAAAAGGGGCATATACACTGTTCTGAGAGTGTATTTTTTTTTGCAGAAAGAATGGTATATAAAAGCCATAAATAAGTCAAAGGGCCAGGTAAGGGGACCTTCTAACATCCCTTTAAAAGGTTTCATCCTCATCAAGTGCCAGAATTTGTGACTGGGGCATTTGAGAGGTGCAGCCTCTGTGAACCACAGACTGACTGAGCTGCCTGTGCCATCGCCACTTCCCAACCTGTGATCCCAGAGAGTACAAAAGCAGCAAAACAGCAACTTCTCCTCACACATGGGATCCCTGCCAAGGACGACATGCCCCGACACAGCAGATTCAGCGGCAGAGCAGCCGTTTCCGCTGCAAGACACCTGGCTCACTACTCCGTGTCTGCAGAGAAGGTTAGCAAAGAATCCTTTCTGAAAAGCTGCCGCTCCTGCCAGTCAGTGTTGGCAATACCGGGCTAGATGGAACACAGGCGGCCTAGGATTAGGCGGTTCCCGAAAACCCTGTGACATAACTTGAAATCAGGAGCAAGTCCAGCAGGATCCTTACACAACCCGAACATGAGTCACCAGACAACATGTGTCCCAGTTCTTAATTTCTGGCCACGTTTTGCCAAGGATACCCTCAAGTGCTGCAGTGGTTAAGAGCATGGGCCTGGGACTCGGACGATCCGGGTTCGAGTCCCCGCTCAGCCATGGAGCCCACTGGGGGACTTTGGGCCAGTCACAGACTCTCGGCCCAGCCTGCCTCACAGGGTTGTTGTTGTGGGGATGAGATGGAGGAGGAGAATGATGTAAGCTGCCTTGAGCCCTTTGTAGGAAAAAGGCAGGATGTAAATCGGAAGATAAAATAAATGTTGTCATCCAGTCACAGAGAGACGGAAGAGCGGCGCCGGAAGGGGCCCGAGGGCGAGCAGGCCCAGCCCGCTCTCAGAGGCTGCCCAGCCGCATCCCGACCGCCTCCCCCGGGCGGGTCCCGCCGCCAGCCGCTCCGACGCCGCGCCGGAACCGGGCTTCCCGCAACCCGCGCCCCGCACTCGGCGGCGGCGGGGAGAGGCGCCGGCCCTCCGCTCCGCGACTCCCGAGCGATCCCGAAATCAGCCGCCTCCCGTCCGACCGCCGCTCGGCCCGGGGCGGGCAGAGGGTCCCGCGGCCCGGCGGCTGCGCGCCAGCGGGAGCCCCGGCCACCGGTCGGCCGCGCATGCTGCCCGGGAGATGCTGCGGCCGCCGCCGCGGCTGCCGGGGAGGGAGGCGCGCCCGGCCCGGCCCGGCCCGGCGAGAGGCTGGCGGGGGGCGCCCGAAGCCTCCCCGAGGCGAGGCGCGCCTCCCGGAGCTGCTGCCGGGGCGCCGGGCCCCACGCTGCCCCCCGCCCCGCAGGCGGCCCCTCACCGCGCGCCTTCCTCCTCCTCCTCCTCCTCCTCCTCCTCGCGCGGCTGGCCGAGGGGGACCACCGGGAGCCGCTCGCGCCGCCGCGCACGCATGCGCGGCCGCCGTGTCTCCGCTCTCCAGAGACCTCCCTGTTGGGCGCCTGCGCGAAGCCGCCCCGCCTCCCGCTGCGCCTGCTGCAGCATGATGGGAGGTGCGGCGGGCTCGGGCCGTTGGAAGGCACCAACAGCTCGGTCGCGGGGGGAGCCACCCCCGCTGTGAATTCTTTTCCCGCTCACCTTTACTCAGATTCCCCCCAGCCTGGGCGACACGAGTCCCGCTTAACCGTGTTCATGCCCGCGCGGTGAGCCGAGGCGGGCGGCGTGGAAAGGACGCCTCCCCCGGGCCGGCCCCGCGTGCAGCTCCTCCCCCGCCGGCTCCGCCGCGCTGCCGGGGAAGCGCGTCGCTGCGGCGACGCTCACGGGGCCGGCCGCGGAAGCCGTGCCCTTCTCCTGGCAGCGGCCGGGCTCGCGCAGGCGCGGCAGCCACCGTGCGGGCGCGCGCGTGCCGCCCTCGTGCCCGAGAAAGCGCCCCTGGCCCGGGCGGGGGCGCGACGCGTCTGTCGCGCCCGTGCGTCTACAACCGCCCCTTGCCCTTGCGAGGTGCCGCACTCCCCCCTCCCCTCCCCTCCCCTCCCCTCAACACCCCTGCAAGGTAGGTCGGCGGCCAGCTCGAAGTCACCCAGCGAGCTGGGTGTGGTAACCCCCCTCATAATTGAACATGCAGCCAGGGCATGGCTCGTCACGGGTAAAAGAAAGCATGATCAGGGTGTCCCGTTCGCGTAAACAAGAACAGGAACCCCAACAAATGTGCACGCTACGCAAGGATGAAAACAAGCAGGCTACGCTCAAGCATAACCGCCAGCGTCACGCCCTTGTAACCTCGCTTGCTTGCCTTAGCATGGGAAAGGTGCAAAATGTGCAAATGTAACTCAGTGGGGTTCCCCATTGTCCGCTGTCATCCAAGCACCTGCACAGCTGTAAAAGAGTATAAAAATAGCTGCAGTCGTCTGCTCGACACCACACTCCTAGAGTGCTTGGTCCCTGCAGGTTAATAAATCTCTCTCCAAAAATTCCAACCAGTCTCTGGTCTCATCCGTAAAATCGTGCCATACAACACTGCGTGCGCCAGAGGAGGCTCGAGCCCGGTCTGGCGTGTCCCAGCACAGCACAATTGACCCACCCCCCCCCCCGGCACACCACCACCCCGCCCCACCGGCTCAGCACAAATGGAGATACATGTGAGATAAATGCCTTTGAAAAACACGCAAGAGAGCGGCTTCAGAGCCTCCACCCCATGAGCAAGGCTGCCCAGCTGAAGGCGCCTTCTGGCGCTGTCATGCAGGACGGAGGGCTAGGCCTGGCGTGCAGGCAGAGCGCTGGAGCACAATCTGACGATTTAAAGCAGGCTCTCCACATGCAGATGGTGCGATGGGGATCTCCAAGCTCCTGCCGCTGCTTCTGTACAGCAGCAAGAAGCTGGCTGACCCCTGTGAGAGCTGCACTGGATGGACCCTGGATCTGGGCCAGCCGCAGGGCTCTTCTTCCGTCTGCCCTGCTCTGCTCCCACTGAAAAGCGTCTCCGGGGGTTTGCCGGACACTCAAGGCCTCTGGGCTGCAGCGCTGGGGTGGCAGCTGGCCTGCTGTGGAAGGCAGCGCTTCGCCACTTTTCCTGACTCTGTGCCCCAGGCCCATGCGCCCTGGGAGTGGCATCTCTCTTATGTATCTATTTTAGTTATTTGGGTTTCTTGTATGCCGCCCCATTCGCATAAGCCTTGGGGCGGCTTCCAACAAATAAATAACAATACAATACATACAAAACTGGTAACATCCAGGCAATAATTTAAAACCAATAAATAAGTTAGCAATTAATTAAAATAACATTTAAATAAAAAGGTCTTGGCCTGGCGCCGAAAAACAAATAACGACGGTGCCAGGCAGGCCTCTCTGGGGAGCGCATTCCACAGGTGGGCGTCACCGCAGAGAAGGCCCTCCTCCGGGTACTCGCCCTCCCAATATCCTTCACGGAGGGTTCCCGTAGGAGGGCCTTTGCCGCCAATCTCGAGGGGCAGGAGGGCAAATATGGGCGCAAGCGCTCCTTCTTTGCAGTGTTCAGCAGTTCGGTAGCACCCGCAGAATGTCCGCGTGTGCGCTGGCTCCGTCTCATGATACCAGTGCAGCCAGAGCCTCCATGGATCCCTCCGGGGGATGCGCCACACCAGCTCTTTGCTCTTTCTTGTGCCTCTTTTTGCCAATAACTTCAGAAGAGGAGTGTGCTGGGAAGTCAATGAGAGCATCCAGCCTTGGACGTTGGCCTTGGTTTCAGCTCTTCCATGAAGGCCAGGACGGAAATTCCGTCCCGAGATGAAAACACCCTTTTTATTCATTGCATCATGAACCTGCCAGAGACGGTAACTCGCAGGATGTAGATGGACAATAACTTTGCCGTGCTGCTGGAGGGTCTCCTGCTTCTGCCTGGCCCATCGAGTGACAGGTGCGAGCAGGTAACCCAGGAGGCGGCCTCAGCGACCTCATCAATCATTTACCTGGGTCGCCTGGCAGGCTGGCTGGCCTCTCGCCCAGCTCCGGCGGGAGCCCAGGGGCTTGGCAGCTCAGCCGTCAGGGAGGGGCTGACAGCCGCTGCGGCTGCATGCAGGTAAGAGCCGCGTTCCTCCCCCGGGTGTCCCGACCAGAGTGACAAAAGCCCCCGGGGACGGCGTGCCTTTGCTGGCTCAGGCAAGCCACCAGAGCCCAACCCCGCCAAGCTCCCACTTGGCTCAGGCATCCCCGGTGTGCTTGCCTCCAGCATCCACCCTCCCCGCTCCACAAGTGCAAGCCCCCTTCCTTCTCCCAGGTGGCGGGGAAACGATGCTTGGGCCCCTCTCTTCCTACGTACACATCAGGCCCAGCAGCAGTCTCCTTCAGCTTTCTGTCTACACTTGGCAGACCAGCTGCCCACGGGAGACCCCCAAGTAGGACGCGGATCCATCAGCCCCCTCCTGCCCATGTTCCCCAGCACCTGGACTACACAGGCATGCAGCCCCTGCCCCGGGGGTGGCACCGAGCCATGGGTGGCCCTCTCCTCCAGGAATGTGCCCGACCCCCTTTTAAAACTGCCCAAATGCGGCAGCATCTCCCTCTGCGTTCTCCGCACCGTGTGTAACTCTGCGCACCTCCATCAACGTGTCTGCTCACTCGCTTTTCCTCAGGGTGAACAACGCCAGGTCCTTTGAGCTTTCTTTGTGTGTGCGTTGCACTGTTCCCATGATCATCTGAGTCACCCATGTCTGTGCTCTTTCCAGCTCTACACTGTCCTTTTTAAGTGCTGTGATCAAATCGTGCAATATTCTAAGGGTGGTCGCACCATAGCTTTGCATAAGAGGAGTACAGTCTTGGCAGCCTGGTTTTCAATTCTCAGTTGCGCTCTACATTTCGACAGTAGTAACCTTCAGACTCTTTTTTACCTCCTCGGTTTCGCACAGCTGAGTGCATCTTCTGAGCATTCACACTGTCATTTGGCAGGTGCCAAATTAAGGCCATGCAACTCTATAAAAGAGGGGGCTTCAGAGCAAGCAACCTTGAGATGCCACCATGTCAGACCACCAGGGACTGGGCAAACCCTGCAGCCAGATGTGGGACTAATCCTGGCTGGGCGGCAGAGATCCAGCTCTCGCCCAGTCACGGAGCTCGCTGGCACCCCCTCCGGGGGGTCTGAGCCCCCCTCCTCACCCTCTCTCGGGTTAAGCTGCCTCACAGAACGGTTAGGGGGCAAAATGGGAAGAGGCCCACACACCACGGGAGCCTCGGGGTGAAGGAGAGGCAGACGTGCGATGGCCTGGGCACCGGCGCTTCCTCGTGAGGAGTGGGGCACGACGTGGCTGCCTGCAGGCTTCCCGGCTTGGCCTCCGACACGCACACATGGGGTGGGGGCGGCAGGGCAGGGAAAGGGGACGCATGAAGGCGGGGCCCGTGGCTGGGACTTCGCCTGGAGGCCCCCCAAAACCTGGAGGGGCCTTGGCCAAGATTGTGCATTAAACTGGCGGGTGCAGAGGGGTCTCCCGCAGAGTTCACTGGGGCTCATCCCGGGGTATGCAGGCTGCGACCCCAGGCCTCCCCCGCTGTCCCTCTCTCCCTCTAGGGCTGAAGCCCTCCCCGCCGCCCCCGTGGCCACCACAATGGTCTCCCCGGCCATCGCCTTGGCCTTCATTCCCTTCGTGGTCACGCTGCTCATCCGGTACCGCCACTACTTCCTGCTCTTCTACCGCGCCGTGGTGGTGCGCTGGCTGCAGGACCGCCTGACTGGCATCCCCCGGGAGGAGCGGGCCTTCCAGTACGTGCTGACCCACGCCGTGCCCGGCGACCCCCTGCACATCCTGGAGACCTTTGACCGGTGGAGCGAGCACTGCGAGTACCTCAGCAACCTCGGACCCCAGAAAGGTGTGGCCGGAACCCAGGCGCGAGGGGGTCTTTGGGGTTCTCGTGGTTTCGCCAGCCATCCCGTGCAGAAGGCTTGGGGCGTGGGGCGTGTGGGCAAAATACACGGCAAAAGTTCCCGAGGCGGCTCTTTCCAGGGTCTGTTTCTTTGCATGGCAGAGACCTGGAGACTTTGTGTCCTTCTGTTTCATGGGCAGTTTCAAGTCCACAAGCAAAGCCACAAAACCTGAGAAGGGGCTCCCCTTTGCAGCCCCCTCCCTGCCCCACCCCAAGCCTCCCTCCTGGGTAGTACCCTCTCCCCATTGCTGTCTGATGCGAGTGCCATGGGCTGCATCTGACGGGTGGCCGTGCCCTCCAAAGGCCGGGGCAAGTCTCCTGCCCTTAAGGAAGTTAAGCCCCAGACGACTCAGCTGCCGAAAGAGGGGTCGCGGCCCCGCTGTGCCCACTCAGGGTAGGCAAGACAGATGGCAGCCCGTGCCAAGACTGCTCCCGTGCATGGCTACCCCCAGGTGAGCCCCACTGAGTCCAGTGCCACGAGCCCCTGGGGAAGAGGGGAGCAGACCACGACTGCCATACGCTCGGCACTTGTCTGGGGGGGGGGGCGACATCGGAGTAGAAATGCCTCAGATCGCGCCCCGCCTTTTAGTTCCACAGATGTAATTCCTTTAACCTCTCTGCTGTTTCTGCTTTTGAGCTGCTCGGTTTCGCCCGATGCAGCTGATGGGAGCGGCAGGTGGCGTGCTCCGTCACGCCCCGGAGAGGTCACAGCTTCCTGTGTACAGGCTTTAGCCTTACGTTGGACACCAGCCTGAGTGTGATAGTAGAAGAGCAGCAAAAATCATGGCTGTTGCCATTATACTAGAAAGCAGCCCATCCTTGGTGCCCCCCAGCATGCCGGGAAAATCTGTTTTGGCTGGTGATCTCTGTATGCAGACTGGTTCTCTGTAGCATTCGAATCAGCACCGCCTTGGCTTTTAGCTGCTAAGGGACAGTTTTAAAAATGCAGGTGTGTTGGACACGCCGGGCGTTGGAAGACTTTTGTATTTGGAATGTATTCAGCTGCACCCTAAGTGAGTTGTTGCAGGCACGTGAGGCGTGGCTTGAAGACGATGTATTTTTTTTAAAGAAAGAATACTCCATGCTTATATTGCCATTTCACCTGCAAGATTTAAGGATAAGTTCTTTTCCAAGTGCCCCACATTTTAAAATTGATGGTTCAGTCACCAGAGTTCAGAGATTTAGATTAGGTTTTCTGACGTGCGGTGGAGAGGCAGGTGTCCACGCCGCTGCACCCTGCCACCAGTCCGTGGCCTCGGGAGGCTGCCAGGGCGCCGCTGCCGCCGCCAGCCTCGTGCTCTTTCTTTGGTGCTCCCAGCCAAGGTCCTGGAGCGGCTGATCTACGAGAAGGCCCCCCTCACGGTCCTGGAGCTGGGCACGTACTGCGGCTACGCCACCATCCTCATTGCCCAGTCCCTGCCCCTGGGCGCCCGGCTGTACACGGTGGAGATGGACGCGCGCAAAGCGGCGGTGGCCGAGAAGGTCATCCGCCTCGCCGGCTTCGACGACGACACGGTGAGTGGCTCCGGGTTGCTGGCATCACGGTGCAGCTGGAAGGGGCCAGGGGGCCGCCGGGCCCAGCCCCCTGCTCAGGGCGGCATTCCTCCGACGGCTGTCCAGCCTCCTCTTGAAAGCCTCCGGCATGAGAGAGCCCGCAGCCGCCCTGGGCGGGAGACCCTTGCCGTGCTGCTCTCAGTCAGGAAGTCCTTCCCGAGGTTCGGCCTGGTGCCGAGTCTCGCTGGGCGGTAGGCTCCGGACGTGGCAGGCGCGGCTCAACCGGAGCCATCCGATGAAAGCAGCAGCACTGGCAAGGGAGCGAGGTGGGAAGCAGAAGTGGGGCCCTTCGGAGGCCGCTGGATTCCGCCTGCCAGCATTGTGAAGCCAGCAGTCTTGTGAAGCCAAACTCTGACCCGCTTAGGGCCAGGTCTCCTCCCAAAATTACGTGCCCAGAAAGGGAGGGCGTCCTCGGAGGCCCCTCTCCAGGTGCCCCACGCTGCAAACAGATTGAGCTGGGGGTTGCTAGAGAGAAGGACCTTTCCAGTGGTGGCACCCGAGTAAATTGTATTCACTTCATTTCTATACCACCCAATCGCCAAAGCTATATTGTCCTAGAGGCTTTTCTGACCACTAATGCGTAGTCTTTTTGGCATTGTCTTTTCCTTCTTTTTCCAGGCTTTTTAGCCCTTCGGTTTTGAACAATCATGATGCATTTTTGGTTTCTGCACTGCTGCAGGCTGTTCCCTTTTTATTTTTGGTTTTATTCTGTTTAAAACAGAAAGGTTTTCCTGTTTCTTTGCTGTCATATGTGATGGTTTTAGGCTTGGTGATGGTGGAGGCACCGGTGGGAGGAGGGTGCCCGCTTGGGGAAGGCTGAACCAACTCCAGTGTGGTGTGGTGGTTCAGAGCCTGGGACTGGGACTCAGGCGATCCGGGTTCGAGTCCCCGCTCAGCCATGGAGCCAACTGGGTGACTTTGGGCCAGTCACAGACTCTCAGCCCAGCCTACCTCACAGGGTTGTTGTTGTGGGGATACGATGGAGGAGGGGCATGATGTAAGCTGCCTTGAGCCCTTTGTAGGAAAAAGGCAGGATATAAATCGAATAAATAAATAAATAAATAAAATAAACAAGCTCATTTGTGGCAGCGCATCTGCAAGTGGCAGTCAGCCGGGGAAGGTGGGACCTCAGCATCGAGGCCTCTCCTGACGCGGCCTCTCCTGCCCCGTGCAGGTGGAGCTCATCGTGGGGCCCTCGGAGGACGTCATCCCCCAGCTCAAAGAGAAGCACGGGCTGCCCCAGGCGGACCTGGTCTTCATGGACCACTGGAAGCGCTGCTACTTGCGGGACCTGCAGCTGCTGGAGGCCCACGACCTTCTGCCTCAGGGGGCCACCATCCTGGCCGACAGCGTCATCTTCCCCGGGGCGCCCCACTTCCTCCAGTACGTCAAGGCCTGTGGCAAATACAAGTGCCGCATACACAGGACCAGCCTGCAGTACTTCCGAGCCATCCCAGACGGCCTGGCCCAGCTCACGTACACCGGCCTGCAGTGACCTGCAGAGGGGGTGCCTCCCGTGTGAGCCTGAAAGTCATGCGTGATTTGTGTGTGTGTGTGCGGGGGGGACAGAAGCCAAATCCTGGCCTGCACAACTCCATAACCAGCCGAGAAGCCAAGAAGTGCGCAAACATAATTTCACGGTGCAGAGCAGAAAGCAAGCTGACAACTCTGTTGGCTTTGTTTTAATGCAGATTTGCCGTTTTGGGGGGGGGGTAGCGGGCATGAGCAACACACAGCTGCCTTTTTCCTTATCCAAGTGCAGATCAGCTTATTGATTCATACCCTGCCTTTCCACCAAAGAAATGGGGCTCACGTTTTAAAGTCTGTCCCCCACTTCAAGGAGCAGTGGGAGATGTGGGTCGCAGGTCCCGGACGCCGGTCTTGCCGCTGCCATCCAGGGACTCGTTAGCAGTTTCACGTCTCCTCTGCTAAGCAGCGAAGGTTCCTAGGCCAGAGTTTATGAAGGGCGTAGAACAAAGTTCTTGGCCCAGTTCAAGAGAATTTCGATTTCAGAGCAAGGCAAAAGGCAAACTTAAACATTTTAGTTTATTTAGTGTAGTTCATTCAGAAATATAATCTGAATGAAAGCATCATAAAAGTATCTGCCCCGATCTTTGCCTTTTTTCCATTGTGGGCAGACACACCCCAGGGCCTTGTGAGTCTGCTTCTGCTGGATGGCCCGAGACTGGATTTGGGGGGCGGGGGCTTTGCTCAGATTTCAGGGACTGAACAGGGAAATCTTCTGAATCACGTCGACGCTGGCACAGCAAAAGTGAAGCAGGGCTTTGTACCGCCCTGGGGACCAAGGAGCAAAAGCTCTGAAATGCATTAAACTGGATTTCTGTGATGCAGCCACTGGATGGCAGCTTACAAGAACCGAATCAAAATTTAAAAAGCAACCTTTGTGTAAACGGGAGCGGGGGAGAAATGATCATTACATGACCCAAGGTGGTTTAAAAGGGCCTCAGAGGTCATTCAGAGTCTATACAGGCATGAGAAACTGGGACGACCCAGCCTTGCACCGAAAAGGTATTCAAGGTGCCGACTGTCTAGGGAGGGTTTTGCAGTGCCCCAGCTCCCAAGAGGCCTTCCAAGTACTCCGGAGAAAACACTTTCAACACAACCTGCATTGATTGTGCAACATTTGCCCATCTCCCCAGCTCTCTGCCCCCACCAAGTTACAGCTTCCTCAGCTTTTATTTATTATTTAAAATATTTAAATGCCTCCTATTCCAACAACGGCATCCCTAGGCGGCTCACAATACATTAATGTGTAAAGTTTACAAAGTATATTCAGAATTTCCCCTAAGTTCTCTTCCCTCCCTCTGTCAAGTTCTGGCAAAAGTGTTTTCCACAAACTACGCTACACTTACAAATGGGACCCTTCTCTACAGATTCAACATCCGAAGCGGTCGAATCTGCATCCGAAGCAAAGACGCAGAAGTCTGCTTATGAGGAGAAGGGTGTTAATGCAAAGTTCCAGGATCCTCTTCTCTCACCACCCACCCCATTTCTTACAAGTTTAGGAGTAGCCAATTAAGGTACGAAACTAGCAAAACAAAACAATGAACAAATGAAGATTCCAAATGAAGATTCCTGTGAGCATCATCAAGCTTCGACTCTCTCTTGCACTGTTACATACACTGGCTTCTGTAACAGAGACTGAAGAAACTGTTATCTGAAATGAAATGTTTGCCAGCCAGAAGTTTCAAGGTTGTTCTTCTGCTCACACAAGCTGGACCCCCCATCTGGAACCCCCATTTTTGGTAACCCCCACTCTGTTGCAGCTTTCTGCCCCAAATCCTCAGCAGCAGCTTTCAGGAAAGGGGTAGGAAGCTTAATCAGCAAAAGTTGGATACTCTGATGAACTGTTTCCACTAAGGGAAAGATGGGCACAACCGTCTGAGCACAGGGAGTGGCTCAGTTCTGCCACCAAAGCGCGGTGTGGCGTTCGAAGCTCACCTGAGGTCTCTCACACGGACTCGCGGCCCAGAACCAAGAACGGCACAGCCGTCTCTCAGCAGTGATGGGGAGGGATCCTTTCTGTTTGGTTGTAGCTTATCTCCAATCCATTGTTTATCTCCAGATATGAGAACTCTTTCATCTCCACTGCAATTTCCTTCAATAGCTCTCCCAGGTCTTTGAGAAGAGCTTTTAGTGCTTTCAGTATTCTAGTTCGCAGGTGGTTTTTAACTTGGCTTTATATCGAAGACAGTTTTATTCTTTGTTGTTTTATCTTAGTTTTATTCTGGACTTCTTTTGTTTAATGTTTGTTTTGAATGCACTGTACTCTGCCTAGAGGACTTTGGTTATCGGGTGGTTTTAAAGTACATTAAATAGATCATATAACTGAAGTTCGGTCTCTGAGTGAAATGAAGCCTTCACAAACATCGTCTGCCGCACTCCTTGCCTGCAAAGTTGCGCCAAATTGTGTTCTGACCTGGGAGGTGTCTGAAGGCAGAGGCAGTCTTGGGGGCATGGCCACTGCCCGAGGATTTGGGGAAAGAAAAAACCTTTTTTTCATTTTGTGTCTCATATTCTTGCCTAAAGAACGCACTGTACGTTTAGAAAGCAGCGAACACCCACACAAACGAAGACGACATACTGGGAGGTGCGGGCAGGGAAGGACACGGGTGGTTTATTGATGCGAATTGTACCTCACCTTCCCAGGGTAAAAACGGCACAGGGCGGCCCAGAGGCACAATTAAAACGGATTAGAATAAATAAAACATCACATTCAAATACAAGAAAAAGCAGAACACACACTGAGGTTTTAAAAAATTTAAAACAGTACCCAACCCAACAGCCCCACTCCTGGGTTGTTTCCGTTGCTTCTGGATGCCTCGCCCCCAGGAACATCCCATTCCGACCCTCCCATGGGGGGAGGCAATCTCCAAAGCCCGTGGCATTATAACAGCAATTCTGCCCCTACCAGCTCTCCAGGCCGGAGCTCTTCCTCCCCCGCTTAATCTCAGGGTCCTGGCCAGGCAGCGATGGGCGCACAGACCAGACTGGAATGGGAACACGATCAGAGAGCAGGTTTATTGGCAAAACACGCTCCAGGGGCAGGATCCCTGGGCACCCACATCCAGCCAAGCTGCCACGGCTGCAAAGGGCAGGTCCTGCAGCCACAACCCGCTTGTCTCGCTCGAGTCTGAGCAGAACTGAGCTCACCGGGGAGGATGGAGGGTTTCAGCCTTGCACCCCCCTTTCCAGCAATGATTCAAGGCAGTTTGGGAGACCCGCATCAGCCTGCTGGAAGAGGAGATGATCCAGCATTTCCGGGCCCGGGGCATGTCCATGGTGCTTTTTAGCTCAAAGTTTAGATCATCCACTGGTCTTGATCCTGCTCAGCCCCTTCCATATCCACCTAAGGCAGGGGAAGGGCAAGAGAAGAGGAAAGAGAGAAAGAGGAAAGTCAGAGGCCAGACTAACAGAGGGAGTCTCGTGAGGCTTGAACTAAAATTTGTCTAAGTGACCCACTGGCCTTGAAGCTGGGAAGCCCCGTTCAGTTCCCCCCCTTCCTTGTGAAGTTACACACAGCAAGCTATCGCATGAGCCCTAGAGCCCCCGACAAGCCCCCAGAGTGCTGCCCGGATCACAAGGGGACCGAGGGGAAGCAGCTCCAGAGCCCCAGCCGGCCGCACAAACCTCGTTGATCTCCCCGTCGTCGGGAGACTCGTTGTAGTCGTTCATTTCATCCATATCCTGCATGTCCTCATCATCCTCAGAGTCTTCCTCACTGTCTTCATCATCTTCATCATCCTCTTCCTCCTCCTCATCGTAAGTCTGCTAAGGCAAAGCAACGGTACAGCTGTGACTTCCCAGTCATTCTGTCTGCAGCCCACGACAGGCCTGTCCATGCAACTCCGGAACGCTCGGCACTTTCTGCCTCCAGCCCTTCCCCGATCGGCAGCCAAGCCTTCAGAAAAGTGGCCTCGTTTCACCTGTTCCACCATTCGGGAGAAATCTTGCCATAATCAGCCATAGTTTCCCACCGTGCATCTCCACTGTTATCTTAGTAAATGGCACTGGAAGCCCTCAGGGCTGTCCAAAGTACTTGCAGCAGTATCTATCCATTTTATTTTCACCTCACTCAATTCTAACATCTCGAGAAGTAATATCACTTCGCGAAAAAAGTATTTTAATTGGAAACGCATCTTGAGCCCAAAGTCTCATGATCTAAGTTGCATAAACATCTTTATCCTTCTCCAGGGAAACGTCCCGATCTTTTCAGAACTGATATCGCCCCAAAGCAGCACCCCATAAAATAGGGAGGGGAAAGAACCCAAGCTGTGCACCCAATCACCGGTTGCACTGGGAGTGAGTGGCCAGCATTCACTGAATCCCAGCCCGTCACAGATCTTCTCTTTGGGCTTTGATGGCCTCATCCATGAGCAGGTGACGGGGCTGGAAACTCCTGACGCACAAGCTTCTAGGCAACAGGAATGCATCCCCGTGAAGCTCTAAGCATGCTGGCTAGAGAGAGAACGCCAGCCCATCCTCACCCACCCCTGCCCAGTCCCTCTGCCAATCAAGGCACAATGCCCCTCCGCCTGTCCCAAGGGATGTTCCGGGGGCTACGCAGTTGTTACCTCTGAGGCAGGTTTCCCAATTGGGACCAAATTATTATCTTTTTCTGCTATGCTCTGCAGCTGTGGAAACAGGAGAGAGAGAAAAAGTGGAAGTGAGTACAGAGGAGTTCCAAGGATGCCCGGAAGGCAGACTCAGGCTTGAGCAGGTGAGTCTGTGCTGACAGCTAAGCTTCCAGTGGAAGCAGGGGGGGCTTTACAGACAAAGTACGGGATGAGCCCAGAGCTCCTCTTCTGTCCCAGAGCAGCCTCTTGTCCCATGGCTCACCCAGGCCTGGTGCTGCTGTTCCTGCTGCTGCAGCTCATTCTCATCCACACAGGGCCGATCCAGGTTGAACCATAGCGCCTCAGTGACTCGTGGGAACAGGGAGGGAAAGAGGGTGGACATGTCTTCCTGAGGATGAGAGAGGAAGAGCTGATGGAAGTCAAGAGCCACATTTGGGGAGAAAAGGGCAGGAGCACTGAGCCATGAGGCTACAAGGGAAGGAACTGGACACACCACATCCAGTCCTGTCCCCACAGAAAGGTCCTCCACAGATCAGCCCCGCGGCCCTGGTGGATCCCTGCGACACAATGAGCTCACGGTGCCCTTCAATAAAAGGGGGTTGGAACAATGGTCTTCTGGCCCCTACCAAGCCTACTACTCTATGATTCTGCGAGCGACACACTGCAGGCAGAAACAAAGCTGCGTAGTGTGGATGGGAGGGACGATTCGTGAAACTCACCGTTCTAAAAAAGGACGGATTTAAGCAAAATTCTCCCAAGCAAGACAAGGAACTGGCATACATTCAGTGTTGTATTCTTTTGGATTTGGTAGCCCATGTCTCTCCTGGAGAATGGAGCGCAGAGGCGCAAACACAGTGCACAGAACAGCAAGCCAATGCAGCCACATTGACGCCTGGTGGGCAGACTACTGACAGGAAGGGCCAGGCCTGAAGCTGACCCACACCTGGGGCAGCACGCCTGCTTTGCACATACACGCTCCCAAGCTGGATCCCCGGAAGGCACCTCCAGTTAAAAGGGCTGGGCAACAAGTGGAGAAAAAGGCCTGCTCCACCAGAAACCCGGCGAGCAAGACCAAGCAAGAGGAGGCACCCTTTGCGTGGCTTGCACGACTCCAGGCCAGAAACTCGGTCCCTTCCGGTGGCCTCATCAGACCAGAGCAGTGCAGGGGCGCAGCCCCAGGGCCGGGCCTTGGCCCCGGGGGCACCACCCGCCCTGCATGCAGGAGGCCCCGATTCAGTCCCTGGGGCCTGAGAAAAGCCCTCGCCAAACCCCGACGGGAGGGCCGCTGCTGCCGGGCCGTGCTGCCAACCGCGGCTGGGCGGGATGGAGCGGCCCGGGGCTCGGCGCCCGTGCCAAGCGGATCCCGCTGCCCGCTGCGAAAGCGCCGTCCGCGGGCTCCCCGCCTCCGCCCTCGCCGCGGCGGCCCTGGCGGCAGAGGCTTCGGCGGCGGAAGAGACCCGGCCCCGCCAGGGGGTGCGGCGCGGCGGGGCCGCCCGAGCCGGGCCCTGCAAGGACCCCCGGGGGCTGGGGGGCGCCTCGGACCGGCCCCGCTCGTGGCCCGGTCCCGGGGGGCGCAGGGGCCGAGCCGGCCGGCCGGGGGCCAAGAAACTCCACGGAACCGGCTCTCACCTGCCACTGGCGGCGGGAAAAGCCAAGCCCGATTCGAATTCGCGATGACCCGGAAGTGCCCCCCACGGGGGCGATCACCTGGAAGTGCTCCGCCGCCAGAGGCCGGAGCCGCCGCTTTGGGGGCACGAGCGCCCGCGGCTGGTCCGCTTCGCCGCCACCGGCACCGAGCGCCGATAGTTTCGGCCGCGGAGGCGAGCCCTCGACAGCGAGCGCGCCGGGCGCCCGGGAGCCATTCCGCGGCCTGCCGGACGAGCGTCCCGGGCCCGGAAGTCGCGTCGCGTCGCGTCGGGGGGGGGGCCGTGCGCAGGCGCGGCGCGGTTGCCAGGCGACGGGAGCGCGCTTGGACGCGCGGGGCTTCCGTCGGGCGCGAGGCCCCGGCCGGGGCGCGGCCTCCCCTGGCAGAGCGCGCCCGCCGCGCCGCCTCCGCCTCCGCCTCCGCCTCGGGGCCGCGCGCAGGTGCGGGGCCGGGGCCGGGGCCTGGGCCTGGGCCTCGGGGCCTCGGGGCCTCGAGACGTGCAGGGCGGCGTTTGCGAAGGGCCCCTCCTGGTGGACGGTTAAGGACTGCGCCCCAGAGGCCATGGGGCACGGCATTTCCCGGCGGCCTCTCCTTGAAGTAGTTCTGATTCATGTTACTGGACAAATTTTTAACGTTACTTAAAGATCGATTCTTTTAATTGAATAAATCAGTTCTTTAGGAAATCAACCCCGACTGCTCTTTAGAAGGCCGGATACTGAAGCTGAAGCTCAAAACTCTCTGGAGAAGAGCCTGATGCTGGGAACAATAGATGGCAAAAGAAGAAGGGCCTGGTAGAGGATGAGGTGGCCAGATGGGGTCACTGAAGCAGTCGGCGTGAGCTTGGGTGGACTCCAGGGATGGTGGAGGACAGGAAGGCCTAGAGAAATGTTGCCCATGGGGTCCCAAAGGGTCGGACGCGACTTTGACTAGCAATAAAGCTCAATAAGTTGGAACACTGGGAAAGAGCAAGAGAATGAATTCGTCGGGGACAAATGCCACTTTTGTGACTGAACAACAACAAAAAGATCAATTAAAAGTATCAGATGGTAAAACATCTCCCAGAGAGCTTTGGCTGTTGGGCAGTAATCAAATAATTTTATAGTGAAAGCTTGCTGTGCTGTATGAGAGATTCATTTGCCTGATGGATTTCTGTCCTCATCAACATCACTTTTCTTTTTAAAAAGTGGATGTGGGATAAGGAAGTGAAGGTAGGCAGTGAGGTGGATTTGTTTTTGTGTAGGTAGATTTGCAAAGGAACAGTGGAATTTGGGTCTTTTTCTCAGCTGAATGTTTATAACTTTTTTCCTGTGAAGAAAAGATAGGTGATCTCTGCAGACACAAATTCACAGTTTAGAGAAGTATAAAACCAAGCAACTGGAATGTGGCTTCCTGCAACCTGAGCCTGCTGTTCCCCTGTCCTGCACTCCGGGATGATTGAGAAGAGACCCTGCCCTTCCCCTTTGTGACAGCCTTTCAGGTATGTGAAGAGTGCTGCCACATCCCCATTTGGTCTCCTCTGCTCAGAACGAAACCTGCTCAGCTCTTCCCATCACTCCTCAGAAGGCTTTGTCTCCAGTCCCGGGATCATCCTTGTTGCCTTCCTCTGAACCTTTTCCAGCTTGTCTGCATCTTTTTAGACTGTGCTGGCCCGCACTGCATACAGTACTCCTAATGAGGCCTAAAGGGGAACTAGTATTTCATGTGATTTTTCACGTAATACTTGTATTAATGCAGTTCAAAATAGCATTGCCATTTTGCAGTTACATCACATTGTAGACTCTTACTCAGCTTATGAGCTACAATTCCAGGATTCTTCTCACAGAATTGTTGAGTCAAGTGTTCCCCATCTTGCAACTATACTCTCGGTTTCTTCTTCTTCGGTGCAGAACTTGGCATGTGTCTCTATTGAATTTCGTTCTGTTTTCAGCCCAGTGCTCCAACCTATCAAGCTCACTTTGGATCGTCTTTCTGTCTTCCAGGGTATTAGCCATCCCACCCAGCTTGGGTCATCTGCACACTTGACCAGCATTTCCTCATCCAAATCATTGGGCAGTCCCCTGCTTATTACTTCTCTCCATTGAGAAGCATCCTCTGAATCTGGTTCTGTAGCCAACTGTGGATTCACCTGATCATTGTTCCATGTATTTTTAGCTAATTTGCTAATCAGAATATCATGGTACACTTTGTCAAAAGCTTTGCTGAAGCCAAGGCTGATTTTGTCCACAGCATTTCACACTTCATCAGGAGGTTACCCAATCAAAGGATGAAATCAAGTTAGTCTGGCAGGAATTGTTCTTGAGAAATCCATGCTGGCTTCCAGTAATCACTGCTTTGCTTTCAAGTTGTTTGCTGAGTGACTGCTTTATAATCTGCTGCAGAAGTTTCCCAGATTAACTAATCCGTAGTTCCCAGGTTCTTTTCTTCCTTTCCTGAAGATGGGGACAACATTAACCCACCTGCAGTCCTCCGGTGCTTCCCCTGTCCTTCATGACTTCTCAAAGATAACAGGCAGTGGTTGTGGGAGTTCTTCCACCAGCTCGAGTTCATCAGGCCCTGGAGATTTGAACTCAAGTCAACCCAATTAGATGGTCTTTGACCATTGGCCTATCAATCTCGAGCTGCTGTTCTGCTTCTTCAGCTTGTATTTTCTCTTTATCAGGAAGGTCATAGATCTTTTAGCAGAAGACTGAGCTGTAACAGTAAAGCACGACAGCAGTGCTTTAGCTGCCCAGGAGTCCACACCTCCTGGCCATTCCCATGCCCTCAATACTCCCAAGGAGTTGAACCCACTGGATTTCAGCACATGACCCAGGTTCTTGGGGAAACAGACACTTTATAAAACAAACACAGACAATGGGTGTGGAGGAACTTTAAAATGGGGCGCACTCTCAGGAATATGAACGCACATGCACGAAAGGAAGGGGGAAGATGGATGGTAGCACACAATTTACAGATTAAAAATTTGAACCTCAAAATCCCGACTCTTTTGGCCACCCCAGACCTAAAACAATAAAACTAACTAGTCTAAGACTAATAACCAGCATAATGCTTAGCAAGCTTTCTCAGAAGTGGCGGACCAAAGCACAGATGGCGGCACCTCTGGCAGCAGAGGTCTCGCTCAGGAAGAGTGAACCCCGGGCTGGCTTGGAAGCCCTTCTTTCGTCCCCCACTGGCAGGCAGAACCGTTAATCCCATGAGCTGACATCTCCTGACCCCTCAGGTAGAGTCCGTCAACGGGGGACGGGTCAGTCCTCGGGCATCCTCTGCCCATTAGACGCTCTTCCTCTCCTCCCTCGCTCAGCCAAGGCACTGGTGCAGCCTTGAAGCCGCCCCCCGTGCTCCGCAAGCCTAGAACGGGGGCTCGGCCCCTTCTTCCCTCCTGGGGACTCAACGCCCTCTGTGCTGCACAAGCCAGTGTGGGACTTGAGCACTTCCGCCTTGTCTCTGCCGCCCATCGTCATTTCTCCCTCCGCAGTGAGTAGCTGAACCCCCTTTTCTTTCCTCTGGCCTTTATTGTGGACATATCCGAAGGCATGTCCGCATCCGCTTCTCTGCCGCTTTTCGCCTCCCCGCTAGCCTGCCGCCTCGCTTCTCATCAACAGGGGTGGGGGCAGAATAGTTGGCCTCAACACTGCCTCTCCTGTCCCAAAATGGCTGTGCAGGGTCAGACGATGGCTTGGTGTTCAACAGGGTCGTGTGGTACAGTCATTAAGCGTGTGGGACAGGGACTCGGGCGATCTGGGTTCTAGTCCCCCCTTAGCCATGGAGCCAGCTGGCTGACTTTGGGCCAGGCACAGGCTCTCAACCCAGCCTACCTCACAGAGGATAGTTGAATGCAGGAGGAGGACGATTATGTAAGCTGCGTAGAGTTCACTGTAAGAAAAGGGCAGAATATAAATTTAATGAATAACTAAATAAACAAGCGGAGCCTAAAGGGCACCACAACGTGTTTATTTAAAATGAGAAAAGCGGGGATTAAAAGGATGAAAGATGGCTGCAGGAGGAGGAGAAGAAGCCAGGCGGAAGAAGAGGCGAATCCACCGTATCGCAGGGAGCACCGCTCCTTTCCCTACACATGGCTGAAGCACGGGGTCCCCAGAGGGCAGCAGTCCAGCTCCAGTGCCACTCAGCTAGCACCCCCAAAGGAAGGCCGTCTTCCAGCCCCCACACCCTCCTCCTCCTTGCTCCCCGGTAACAGGGCAGACTCCATTTACCAGCCGCCTCCCTTCCCTTTACCGGGCAGCCTCAGGGAAAGGCCTTCCAGCCGTGGGTTACTAGGAGCAATTTGGCAGGGCCTCTGGCCTTGAAGAGGACTGCCCTGTACTCCTGCTAAGCCGGCGAGAAACCTTGGTGGCCTCGCCAGGCCGTCTCTGCGGCAGCGGGCATTCTGAAAGGAAGACGCGTCTCTGCCTTTTAACCCTGGTCTGCCTTAGGGCTTAGGACTGGACTTCTCCGCAGTGGACATCTACCCCAGTGGAGATGGTGTTCCCCTTGCATCCTTCTCAGTTCAGACTCCCTGCAGGAGAAGAAAACAAGGAAGCGGCCCTGGGAAAGGATGCTGAAGGGATGTGGTACGGTGTGGACCCCTTCAGTGTGAGTGGCTCTGATTCCACCCTAAAAGCCTTGTCTGGAAGGAGCCGGGAGCCGTGCAGTTCCGCAGCAAAGCACACCACACCTGCCTGTGTGTGGAAGCCGCCATTGGTTTTCAGTCCAATCAATCGAAGGGTCTCTCGCTTGTTCACGGCCTGCTTAATAAGCTTTCTTGCAGAGGGCTCAGACTTGAGTAGCACAGTCCACGCTTCATGTTCAGAAGTCCCCAGGTTCAGTTCCTAACATCTCCCTGCACCTGAGAAGCGCAAGATTTTTAATCCTCAGAGTTGTGGCTGGAATAGCAGCCCCCGCAGCTCCCCGGGTCCCATCGCAGTGACTGTCACCTTTGCAAGACAAGTCCACGGGGCAGGAAGAGATTAGACACACCCTTAATCCAGCTGCCTTCCTCTGAGTCCCTGTGCCTCAGTGGCCCACCGTCCGCCTGTCCCCGTGCCTCCTGGCTGCCCACGGCCACCACCCCATTTAAACATCCCTAAGCTGTGGTCGTCCGGGCTCCAAGGGTCTGCAGGGTTGCTTGTATGGCCAGCCCCAAAGGCAGAGATTGCCCCCGGAGAATCAGGGTGGCCCCACCAGCTGACCCTGGGAGAGCAGCCTTGGAAGGGGGTCAAAGGGACTGGTTCCGGAGAGACCAGGAGAGGAGACTGGAGCAGCCCACATCGTGGCATCCTTCAGGCATTCCAGCTGCCTTCCCTCCTGCTGCAAAAGCGCCAGCTAGCTGGGTAAAAAAGCCCGTCCCTGGACCCTGCAAGCTCGTGGGCATCCTCTCGGGACTGTGTGTTAAGTCTGATGTAACGGCCCGTGTGATTGGTCCCCGTCGTCCACCGCTGACCACCAGGAGGGGCACTCCTGAATTTGTGGGGGTCTCCTGCCTGCGTGAGCTCACTGGGTCTGGTGGACGCCTCTGCGTAGACTCCGGTACTGCAATGCTTTGGGACAGGGGGAATTGTCATCATCTTCTGGCACATACTGTTCGCTTCCACTATATTTTTCGTTTTGTTTTGCTTCCTTTCTTGTTGCATGCCGCCAGGTCATCTCCCACTTACAGGCCCTATGAAGGCCAGCTCTCCGAAATGTCCTGTCCTTGACAGCCCTGCTCAGCTCTTGAAAGCTCAAGGCTGTGGCTTCCTTTATGAAGTTAATCCATCTTACACCGGCCGCCTTCTGGTTCTGCCTACGACTTTCTCTAGCGTGGTTGTCTTCTCCAGCAAGTCTTCCTAAGATACGCCCGGACTATGGCAGCTTCATGTCAGTTTGGCTTCCAGGGCAGGTTCCGGCTTGACTCCGTCTGGGAGCTGCTTGTCCGTCTTCCTGTTGGTCTGGGGAATTTGCACAACTCTCTGTCAACACCACGGCACAAACGCATCCATGCTCTTCCCGAAAGCTTTCCTGCTTTCGGGAAGCAGACACGGTGATCAAGCAGCAAGAGTCCAGATGGTCTTGGCTGTGTCTCCCCTGCAGAATTCTTAGCCTTGATTATCTTTTTGATTCCCTTCATTGCTGCCCTTCCAAGTCTCAGACTTGCTGGAAGCTCTTGGCCACAGATTCCCATTACATTGATGATTCAGCCAAGTTATGCACATTTCTTCCCCAAATTTTCCCTTTCTTCACTGTTGATGCGAAAGTTCTGTTATTCTCCTGTAGTCATGTTTTTTGTTTCTTAATATTCAGCTACAATTCTGCTTTTGTACCTTTTTTGTCACTTTCATCATAGAAACGAGAGAGTGAGTCAGAAGGGGCTTCCTGGGCCATCTAGTCTGACCCCCGACTCCAGCCAGTTCTGCTCATGACATCATCATCATCATCATTATTAGAACATTTCTATGCCACCCCTTGCTGAAGCCTCAGGATGCCCACCATGTGCATTTATTGATTTATTTAAGTATTTTTATCCCATCCAACTTTGTTGCGGGTCTCTGGGTGGCTTACAAATCAGCATCCAATAAATACATATAAACCCAAATAATCCATAATAATCTACAACTGAGCATAAAACATAGTTAAAATATTAAAGCATTAAAATTACAGGAAAATAAAAAGGTTTTGACCTGGCACCAAAAAAACATAACTTGTGGACGAGTTATTTCAGTTAATTTCGACTTTTTGCCAGTAGCATGGAATCCGCTGCATATTTTATTTATTTATTTAGAACTTTTGTATATTGTCCACTACAAAATAGTCTCAGGATGGTCTTACAATATACCAAGTAATGCACAGCATCTATTCTATTAAAACCTTGATTGAAATTGCCATCTAAACCTTAAAATACTGGGAAAATAAAAAGGTTTTGGCCTGGCGGCGAAAAGCATAAAGTGTCAGCACCAGGCGAACCTCTCTGGGGAGCGTATTCCATAAGCGGGGCGCCACTGCAGGGAAGGCCCTTCTCCAGGTCGCCACCCTCCTGATCTCCTTCATGGAGGGCTCCCAGATCTTAAGAGGTGGACAGGCACATGGGGAAGGAGACGCTCCTTCAGATATCCAGGTCACAAGCTGTTTAGGGCTTTATTGGTCATCACCAACACCTTTAATTGGGCCTGGACTTCAGTTGGCAGCCAGTGTAGATGGTAAGGGACCGGCGTTATGCCCGTCCCTGTTAACATCCTGGCTGCTCTGTTTTGGATCAACTGAAGTATCCAGACCATCTCCAAGGGCAGCCCCATGTAGAGCACACTGCAGTAGTCCAGCCAGGAAGTTACCAGTGTTGCTAGGCTCTGCTCATCCAGGTAAGGGCGCAGTGATGAACCAGCCAAAGCTGAAGGAAAGTGCTCCTCACCACAGACCAGTCCACACCTGGATTTCCAGGGACAGCTCCAGGCCTAGGAGCACTCCCAAACTGCACTCTTGTCCTCCAAGGGGAGTGCAACCCCATCCAGAACAGAGCTAAAGTCCCTTGCCCGGAAGGCTGAACCACCCACCACCAGGACCTCCGTCTTGTCTGGATTAAGGCTCAGTTTATTGGCCCCCATCCAGCCCATCACACCAGCCAGGCACTGCCTCACCTGGATTGGGTGTGAAAGTGAGGTGGAGCTGGGTGTCATCAGCATACTGACCACTCCGCAGCCCAAAGCCTCGGATGACCCCTCCCAGCAGTTTGATGTAGACGTTGAAGAGCATGGGGGACAAAATGGAACCTGTGGAACTCCATGGCACAGCTTCCATGGCACAGAGCCACAATCCCCCAGCACCACCTTCTGGATTCAGCCAGCCAAGCGGGAGTGTAACCAGCGCAAGGCAATGCCTCCAGCCCCCAACTCAGCCAGCCTATCCAGAAGGATACCACGGTCTATGGTCTGAAAGCCGCTGAGAGGTCCAGGAGAACAACAGGGACGCACTCCCCCGTCCCTCTCATTGCACAGGTCATCGTACAGGGCGACCAAGGCAGATTCAGTTCCATAGCCAGGCCTGAAGCCAGATTGAAATGGGTTCAGATGGTCAGTTTCCTCCGAGAGAGCCTGGAGTTGCCCGGACACCACCCGCTTGGGCATCTCGGGGAGGAGTGGATGACCTCCTGGACCCAGGACACTCGGGAGCAATTGCGTTGATCGCCCAGATCATTTCCCCATTCCACAAAGCAACCAGGGCATCGACAGGAGCACCAGTTCTATCAACCAGACATTCCCTGGGAGCTCTCAGGAATCCCTAAGACCAGTTTAATAGGGCCCGCACCCTTATGGAGGGGAAAACTGGCCCCGAGTTTAAACCTCACGAGGAAGTGATCTGACCATGATGAAGGGGTTAATGTCAGATCCCTCGCTTCTTCCCATCTTCCTGCCCCGCCTAAAACCAGGAGCCAACATAGTCAGGATAGGAGCTCAAGTGCCTTTTCCCTTTCAGAATCCAGCTGGAATGTCAGGGACTTCTTGCTCTGTGTTGGCTAACAGTCTGCATTGCAGCTCCTTGAACATCGGTGCTCTGGGTGATGTATTCCTTCCAAGGGCTTTCAGAGCCGTTTTCACTGTACTTTCTAATATTGCAGGCGGTTCCTTATAGGATTCCTTTTTGAAGGAGTCTGTTTCCTCTCTGGTTTAGTTCTTCTTTCCATGTTCTCTTGATTTTCTTCTGGTCAGATAGTATGCGCCCACTTGTCTTTCAGCATTCCTAATCTAGGTTTGAATTATCCTTTGATTTCATGATCTTCTGGAAGAGGTCTCTTGTTTTTCCTATTTCATTTTTCTCTTTGTTGAGGACAAAAAAGACTTCTTTCTTGGTCATTATCTGACTCTGAGAGAGACCAGCAACACCAGCAAGTAATTTTATGTAAAAAGACTCTTCATTGTAGCTGCGCACTAACAACAGAGAGTGAGCCTGTCTCCAGTCGAGACCAGCGGCCACGTTCATCATGCACAGTGATTTTATGTTTGGGTTTTTGCGATCGTTAGATCTAGAAAAACATAGCAGAAAGGATTCCATTACATACTGTTTTGTACATGATTATCTTAACCTACCTACACTTCACATTCTGACCTTCTTGGCAGAAGTGTACTTTATATTTTTTACTCTCTCATGTCTCTTACTTAGAACTCTAAATAACTGATAAAAAAAAATCAGGAAAAATTATATTCTTCATCTTTATTTCTTTGCACTGGCCATTCTAATAATACTTCTTGTCTCTGCATGATAGTTGTTGATAAGTTGCATTCAGAATTCTGACTCTATTTCTGTCACCTGTGAATTATTTAGAGCAGTCAAGAACTAACTAGGTTATGTTGAAGTAAATCAGGGAAAAAATCATTTGATCCCATCCCAAGTTCTCCTGACGACTAATGCAGCTGTGCAAAACCAGAAACTCCAAACCTGCAGCAATGCCCCCATTGCAAATCAGTTATTGATGTCAGTGAGTTCCAGGCTTAAGCTCAGACCTTGCTTTAGCAACAAGAAATCCAATCTTATGAGAAACAAAAAATTCCTTTAGTGAGTACAAAGTACAGAAAAATCAAGGCCAGTGCTATCTTAATGTTCTCAAAGCATCTTTTTTGCAACTAAAACATCTGGCCTGTACTGCAGTTCCCATCTCAAAGAGCTTCAAAAGAAATAAGAACCCTGGGAGGATTTTTCTTCATTGTAGTGGCCTCAATTTTGACAGGAAAGGAAGATTTTGTGGAAATAAGACTTTCTAAAGATCCAAGGAACAGAGGAACTGGATCAACACTCGGTGCTTAATAAAATATTGCAACTGAGAATAATAAAAACCTTGGTATAAAAAGACTGAAAACAAACATGTGATAGTTCTGTTGACTTTGTAAAAGATATATGTTTGCTATTTGATCATAAAATGTCTGTAGTTAGAACAAAAAAAGCAAAAAGCATTAACCAACACATCAGGTGCCATGAAGACACTCACATGAGTGGGAGAGCAGCTCTCCTCATCACAGGCAGAAGTAAACACCTTTGCAGGAGTAGTTCTACAAAAGAAGATGGCCTTAGTCTATATGTGAGCAGGAAAGGGAGGTATATCTGCTTTGATTAGTAAACCTTGATTGACCTTTATTAATAAAAAGCAAGAAATCAAAGCTGATGTGGAAAAACAGAGAAAAAGAATGAATGCACATTAGAAGAATACTGGATGGGATATAGTCGTGGATTTCAAGTTCGCTGGGAAACCCTGGAGCACAGATTCTAAAAGGGATTATATTACTTCTTTTTGCTTTGGTCCATACTTTTATTTATCATAAAATGCTGTATAACTGCAGCAGGTAAGTTTAAACACATGGATTTCAGTTTAAATTGCAATCAATGCTATGCAAATACGATTAGCTTGAAGTGCGACAGCCACAGAGGGAACAGGCTGCTGAACATGCATCATGCGCAATGCGCAGGTGCCTGTGGAAGCTCAGCCCAGTCAGTCCCACGCGGTCTGTCCAAGGGCCCAGCTCCAAGGTCTTGGGGCCAGGCAGGAGCTGCCACAGGAAAAGGCTGGCGCACAGGACGCGGGAGCACCCTCGGCAACTCGCCCCCGGGAAGGCTGGAGGATTCCTACCCCAGGGCGGGACGTGGAGAGGGAGGCGGTCTCAGAGCGACCCCAGCCTGGCGGAGTGTCCAGGTGACACCCCCAGGAGAGGATGCTGACATGACCCGCTCCTCCAACAGGGAGCCCACGGCGCCAGAGTCAGCGCAAAGTCCGGTCGGGGGCACAGAGGCCGTCTCTCTTCGGCAGCACCCCTCCTTCAGGGGTGGCACACAGAGGGATTAAAAAGGGAAACTTTGGGTACTGAACAGTAGATTGGGCTCAGCATTTCACTTGGCGTATGCTCAGAGACTTGGTGCACTAGCAATAAAGACAGAGGAACGCCGGTGTGGTGCCTGCTGCTGTCGGAGGGCGGCAACCGGATCGCAACCACGCGCTCCAGCAGGAGCAGCTCGGTGGGAGAAAGAAGATGCAAGAGTACTGAAAGGCTGTATGAGAGACAGCGTGGAGACATGAGGAGCCCCCCATCCCGAGAGGAAGGGGACACTTCGAAGAGGCGTGTGGCAGAAAACGTGCTTAAAGGTTAGCCGCTGCTCTGCAGCCGAGGTTTATCAGGAAGCAAAGTACGAGCAAGGCCAAAGATCTTTCAGTTGCCTCGAAAGAGGTTTGGGGTGGGAGATGGGGCTTCTTTTGCTGCTGCCATTAGTGTTTTGAAATCCCCAGACATACCGTGCAGGGAAGGGCGCCACAGGGCAACCGCTGGGGATACTGAGTGTCTCCTTTCCCGTTTTGTTTGTGTTCCAGGGAGAGAGCAGACGCAACTGACGGGACCTATAAAAAGCCGTGGTTGCCACAGAGGGGACTCGCTCGCTGCTCCCGACGTGGGCAGTCGGCGATGCTGACAAGCTGGGCAAGGACTTCTCCCCGCAGAACCGCAGCACGAATCAAAGTCTGTTGGGATTGGGATTTTCTCTTAATTGGACTGGAGTTTCTTTAAACTGAAAGTGTTTCCTTCCATGCAGCTTTTGTTTTGCTCCTTGCCTGTCCTTAGCCATCGTGAATGTTTCTTCCGTTATCCATCTAGGCTGTTTCTTTTTGCTTCAGGAATTGTCTCTTTGCATTATTCTGTAATAATGTGTCTGGTTCAGTCCACAATTCTTCCGTCTCACGATCAGTGGAGTTCAGTAATGCAAATCTAGTCTTTTTGGGGCCTGCCCTTTAAATTCCTCAGGGATGCTATTGAAATCGTATTTGGCACTATACTTCTGTTAGTTATCCTTGTCAGCTTTCTCACTACCTCAGTCTAGTCCTGGTCATGTTTTGATTCTCCGCCTCTTACTTCCCCTTACCTGGTCTGTTTGATTCCATATTGGGCACCTGGTGATCCCCAAGCCCGCAGGCATCTGACTGGCTGCCTGGAACATGTATTTGTGCCGGTCTTTCTCCTGCTCTGCTCCCGACTCAACTCGTAGGCCAAATTCTCCTGCAACGTTTGATTCCGCTTCGCTTCCTACTTTTTCCTTCAGGTCACACGTGATGCTCAGCATGTCTTGCTTGGGTGGATGAGGGTGCAGCATTTACATCACACCTTTTCCCCTCCTGTGCGGAGCCCAAGGCAGTTCCATAGCTCCTGATTTATCCTCACAACAGCGACCCTGTGGGGTCGGTTGGGTAGAGGGCCTGTGACTGGCCAGGGCGACCCACCGACAGGCATGGCTGAGTGGGGGCTGGAGCCTGGGTCGCCCCGGCTCCCCTGCCAACCCCACGGTGGCTGCTGCAGTGGAACCACTTTCCACTTGAGCGCCTGTGTTAAATTCTCAGTTCCTTCATGTTCAGCATCTGTTGCTGAACCACAGACGTGTTGGTGAGCTTTGCTGTGAGTTTTTCTGCGAATCCAGTTTGCTACGCTTTGTTTGCCCTCTTTCGTTTGTTCGCACCAAGCCCCGCAGTGCTAAGTTATTCTATTTCTTGCTTTATAGTTTCTAGCTTGCCTTGATCCATGCTTCTCGTCTGCCACGTTCCATCAAGTAGGACTTATTTGTGCTTTTTGGAAAAAGTACAGAGCGAGGCAACACAAATGATCAGGTGGTCAGAGCAGCTCCCCTGTGAGGAGGGGGAATGACAGCCAGGACTGTTCAGCTCAGGAAAGAGCAAGTTGGGAGCCGTGGGGGGGCTGCTTCAAACAATGCCTGGTGTGGAGGAAGGCGAGTGCGAGAGGCTTTTCTCCATCTCCCATAACGCTTGAAGCTGGTGCCACCCGTGAAGCCGACTGGCGGGAGGTTTCAGGCAGGTCAGAGCAGGTCCTTCTTCACACCACGTACAGCGAAACCGTGGAGGCCGCGATGGCTGCCACTCTTGGTGGCTTTCAAAGGGGAACAGGCAGATCCGGGAGGGAGGCGGCCCAGTGGCGACCAGCCTTGCTGGCCATGTGCTGCCCCCTTGACCAGAGGCGGGATGCCTGCGCGCACCCGGTGCTGAGGAGCTGGGCGGCAGGACTTCTCGCATGCACCCTGCGCGAGCAACCCTACGCATGGCTGGCTTGCCAGGGTGACTAGATGGGCCCTGGGGCTGGGCTGGCTGGGCTGGTCTTGCGTCCTGTACCTTCCCTCTGAGAGGCATCGTTAGGGGCACTGACAGATGTGCTTGCCATGGCTCTTCCCCAGGAGCCAGTGGAGTGCCTTCCGACCTGGGGCTCCCATCTTCTGGCACAAGGCCCGCTGCTGCAGGGCCCCATCCCGCTCAGGTGACGGCCCAGGCGCTTTCTGGGTGACTCGCCCGTGCGCTGGGCTCCACTGTCGTGCTGCTCGGGCAGTGAGGACATGCTCCCTGGCCTCTAGTCTGCAACTGGCTTCTCTCGAGTCGGGTCCCCTATTCCACACCCTGCAGTCCGGAGCGAGAGAGAGGAGGCCTCGTCCTTCCTCTTCGTGACAGCCTCTGAGGTGCGTGTAGGGGGCTGTCATACCCCCTCGGTCATCTCTCCCCGCGGCCTCGCAAGCCTCGCTCTCACCATCTCTCCCCACCGGGCTTTGCCTCCAGCCCGAGTCGTCCTTGGTGCCCCTCAGCCCTTTCCCAGCTTGTCTGCATCTTTTCCAAACTGTGTTGCACAGAAAGGCCCCCGGACTCCAGGTGAGGCCTGAGCGGTGCTGAGTCAGGGGGACGCCGCTAGCGCCCCACGTGCTCTGGAGGGGATGCTTCTGTGAATGCAGCGCAAAATCGCGTTTGCCTGTGAGCCACATTCTTGGCCCATGTTCACCTTGTGATCTGCAACAACCCCGGGATCCTTCTCCTTTGCAGTATCGCTGAGCCACGTGGTCCCGTTTGTGGCAGAGCGGTTGGGGTCTTGTTCCCGTAAGTGCAGGACTTGGGCACTTAAGTGTTTGTCCTTATTTAACATCGTTCTTTTGTTCTCTGCTCAGTGTTCTGACCTATCTAGATCACCCTGGATCTTATCTCTGTTTTCCAGGTTGTTTGCGATTCCACCCAGCCTTTTATGAAGCCACATGAGCTTCCTCTGGTTGCTACTCCTTCTCCTTGTAGTTGTGCCTTAAGCATTCCATGTTTATTCTACCCTTCTTGGGCTGCTTTTCTCTTTCGAGTGGCCTGCCATGGGACTTGGTTGATCACGGCCCTTAATTAGCTGAAGTTGGCTTTTTTGAAATCCAGGGTACTTGTTTGGCTCATATATATGGGGGTGAAGGTGTTCAAGGATAGGCTAGACATGCACATGGTGGGCCTGTCATGAGTGAAGCGGAGCCGGCCGGAGCTGGGGGTCAGACCAGATGGCCCGGGAGGCCCCTTCTGGCGCACTCTGTTTCTGTATAATTTGGCTCCATGTTTGGCTCCTTTATTGTGGAGAATTCAGGTGAGGCACGGTTCCTTTCCCCCGGAGTTCCCACAGCTGTTGCTCTGTCCGCTCCTCGCATCCTTCACTGGAAGAGGGGCTCAGCTCTCCATTCATTAACCAGTTAGTGCCCATAAGGGGACTTCCCTCTGTGCTCCTGACGGCTAAGTTTGGTTGGGGTCCTTGGAGTGTGGCTTTGCCAGGACCCCCTGGGAAGCTGCCAGAGTGGCTGGATCGCGCGTTGGGTGAAACCTGCTAAAGTTGCAGCACAAGCCGCACTAATGGCCCACCTGGATTTTCCTTCCCAGCATAGACTCCCCCCTGCAGTTCTGCAGCTGCTGCCAATATTTGCATCTTCCCGACTTAAACATGGCATTTCACCCATGGAGGTGAATGCCATGGCCTTTGAAATGACAGCTGCATTCTTTTTGCCTCAGACTGTCACCTGGGTCCCCCCTCCTTTGCTTGTTTCAGGGTTTTCACAGTTCTTTCCAGAGGAAATTAAACATGCACCTGCCAAAGGCAGGGGTCTGCTCCTCCCCCAGGCTCCAGGCGCATGCAGATCCAGGAAGGTCATCCGTGGACAGGGCCAGCTCCGGGGCGGACGCGCCTGGGCACCCACCAGGGCCCACACCAGAGCAGGGGCTCAGCGAGACGAAGGCCCCCAAGTCGCTCCAGCCCTCCTCTTGCTTCCGCCCAGGCAAAGGTGGTGGCGGGGGGGGGGGATGCCATAACTGGCTCCCCCACCCCGCTCTGAAGCAAGCAGTTGGTAGTGATACGGAGGGGGAGGGGATGAACAAGAGCAGCTCCTCATGGGGGGGGGAGGGCAGGTGCAGAGAGGGGGGCCTTTCCCAAGGGCCCTCAACCCACTGCAGCTGGCGCTGATTATGGGGACCTTTGGCGTCTGCCCTGTCCAGCCTTGTAAGGTGCCCGTGATCCTGTGGAACTCATTTTCCCCACTCTGTGCTCCAAGCAACACCCTTAACAAACATTAGACTCTGCAATTAGGAGCATTACAGAGGGAGCTCGTTAGGTGGCGAGGCGTGTCAGGCTAAGCCGCCACCACAGCTGGGAGCCCCCGTGGTCAGTCACCCCAAGCGGGGCCTCAGACTCCTGCCCCGCGCTCTGCCTTGATGGTACCGCTGCGGCATGCGCGAGAGCGGGCTGCCAGCGGGTGGCCGGCGGTGCTGACACGCGTGGGACGCACGGGGGGCCCCGCTCGCCCCGCACCGCCCCACGGCGCAGGCAGCCGACGTGCTCGGGCGGCCAACAGATCCTCGCAAAGCATGCTGGAGCCCCGGGCACACGAATGGGTCGAGCCGATCCCACACATGTGCACTGAGCGCTCCGTGTTCAGTCGGCGCAGTTCCCGCCCACGTGCGCGCGCAAAGGCCGCAGCCGCGCAGTCTGGGCACGTGCTCCCGTCCTGCGCGTCGCCCTCAGCATCAGTGGCTTGAGCCTGGGCTCCGGACGCAGGTCCAGGTCGGGGCCCACTCCGATGGCGGCCCTTCGCACGGCTCCTTGGGACTGAGCCCACTTGTGCCGCACCAGCGTAATCGCACACGAGGTGGAGCTGGGCGAAGGACCTGGCGGTCTCTTTCCCCCGAACCATCCCCAGCTGGGGAAGCTCCGCACATCTGGCGCGCCTGTGAGCAGCTTCAAAGGTGCTTTGCCATCGTCTCCAGTTACGGCATTTTCTAGCTCCTTCGGAGCAGGTACTTGGGCAGGGCAAAGGGAAAAGTCCCCTGCAAACGGGGCCTCAGCCCTCTTTGAGCAATAATTGACCCGATTTCTCAACCAATCTTTGGCGCTCACTTGTGGCTGACAACGAGCCCTGTTCCCAGGCATATCAGACCAGCTGTGTGAAAGCTCATGAGCCGATTGCACTGGGCCCTCCTCATTAGTGGCGTGGGGGGGGGGGAGCACAGCTGCAGCCAGAGGTTTGGCTGTTAAAGTGGCTGGGAGGGGCCTTCTGCCCAGAGGCTGCTTCTTCTGGCGGGATGTTCAGGTAAGTGGCGAGTCCTGCCCTTTGAAGCTTGCCTGTACTGCCAACTTCCCGTAGATTCGGCCCTGTTTAATGGTTAGCGTTTCCCGAGATGACCTCAGGTGTAGCGGGAAGGGGAGGCATGCCGCTGCTCCGTGCCACCAAATGGGCGAGCGCTTCTGCAGCCCCGTGCAATGCAGTTTTATTGAACTGATCTTCGCCCAAAGCCCAGCTGGGAGGAGCTCTATCAAGCCCTCCCTCTGGCCTTCGGGCAGCCTCCCCAACCAGGTGCCCACAGATGTGTCCTTGTCCAGCACACACGGACGGCTTCAGGTTGGAAAAGCTGCTTTTGACAACGCTCTCCCTTCGCAGGCATCCTGGAAAGGAGATTTGAGGCTCTGGGGAGCCCCCACCTCCTCCTAGCAAGTTCCTGATTGCTCATTTAGGCTAGTTAAGCATGTAATGCTGCAGCCAAAGCATGAAAGCCCCTGGGGGGGTGGGGTTTCAGCACAGCTGCCAAATGCCTCTAGGCTGCAGCTGGAAGGAGGCAACACCTGGTGCCGGTGCAGAGGCAGCTTCAGAGAAGGAAGTCTGTGAGTTGGAACCCGGAGCAGGAAGGCAGCTCCACACGCTTTGCCCCCTAAGGGCTCATTCCTGGCAGCCCCCCCAGGTGGGTAAGGCCCCCGGAGAGCGGCTGGGCCCCTCTGAGCTGACGACTGGCCTGCGTGGCCCCGGGTTTGACTCGGTGCACGGTGGCTTCCAGGGCTCCAAAAGGCAAGCTCTAGATGGAAAGGGTAGAGAGCAGGTGCCTTCAGGCTGGGGGGGAAAAGGTGGGGCGGGCCCGTCATTGCCTCCTCAACCGCTAGCAGGGCTGCCCCATAACAGAGAGCAAAGGTTTGTCCGTGCACAAGCCCGCATGCGTGTGCATGCACACAGAGCAGGGCTAGTTCTCATGGACTCCCGTTACAAGAGGGCAGAGTTTCGTTAAGAGAAACATCTTGGGGGCAAGAGGAGTCTGACATCAGGAAAAGCGAACGGGCCGGAGTGCTAACCCCTCCCTCCAACCGTGGCCCACACCAACTCACGGGAGGCCCGGGGCCCTCTGGGGGCGCTCAGGCCTTCTGGGCCATCCCTACCTGCGCTGCCTGTGTTGTAACCGTCGGGAAAGCCTCTGCGGCAGCTGCAACAGGGAGAACCAGGTTCAGTCAGGGAAGGCCCCCTTCGCCTTGAACCCCGGCGGTTTTAAGGAAAGGTCACCCAGGGCCCCTGCGGTTACTTTCCACAGCGAGCGGCCGGGCGGCGGTTCTCACCACCGGCTGCAAAATCACAGCTCAGGAACAGACACTTTTATACCCTGCTAGTCACTGAGCGTTACGTTTCCAGATAATCTCAGTCCAGGAGCCTCCTGGTGTCTTTAGGGGTGCCACGATGTTCTAGACCGGTAACACGAGTAGGGAAAACCGTTTGCCTTAGTGACCTGTCAGTTGAGTAGACCTTGTTGCAGTTTGGATCCTGTTTAATGTGTGTCTGATTGCGGAACCATCTGGGAAATCTGGTTTGACAGCTACTCTGCTCAGGCGCTTGCCTCTCCAGGACTAGATGCTTAGGGGAGGTCCACTCAGGAACAAAGGGGTGCCATTGTTTCAGTTTTTCCGCAGCTGATGAGAATTCAGGTATTTCCGGACAGGGTGGGAGCCTACAGCAGCTTCTCCAGCAGTTAAGAATGTCCTCTCAGAGTGACAGCAGCACTAAAGAGTGTCCCGGCTGGCTCGGGATTCTGGGGTGCTCCCTGAGGAAGGGGTGCAGGCATTCTGCGACACGGAGGCGCACGAGCAACCCTTTCTGCGGGGATTCAGCTGAATTCCCCCGACGGGCGGCCGGGGCCCGGAGGAGCGCGGGGGCGCGCAGGACAACGTCCCACGGCGCGGGCCGGCTTGGGGATCCGAGGTGCTGCCGCGGGGAGGCGCGTCGCGGCCCTGGCACCTGCCTGGGGCTGGGGGCGCGCGCAGGGGGCTTCCGCGCGCGGGCGCCCCGCAGACCGAGGCCTGCCCCCCCCCGCCGGGGTGGCCCAGCCCCGGGGGGGGCGCCGGGGGGGGGGGGGAGGGAGCGCGGGGCGGGGCGGGGCGGGGCGGGCCCAGGATCCGGCGGGGGAAGGCGCGCCGCGTGCGCCGCGGCCAGAGCCGCCGCCTCCCTTGCAGAGCAGTCGAGACCGG
>NW_025336610.1:681580-690994 GCF_004798865.1 Varanus komodoensis
CGGCCGGGTCCCGCATGCGCCGGGCCCGCGCGCGTGGCGCGCTGCTCTCCCTCGGCGAGCGGAGCCGCGGGGCGTCCGGGCCGGAGCGAGGGGGCGCGCTCGCCGCTGCGTGGCGGACCCCGGCGGGGGACGGGGCCGCCTCCGGGCTTGCCCGCCCGCCCGCGGGACGCAGCGTCTCCGGCGCGCTCGGGATGGTCCGCCGCGCCCTGGGCGGTTTCCCGCCGGCGGGAACTCGGAGGCCCGCTTCCAGCTGGGCAGACACCGGGGGTGGCGCGTCGCGTCGCGTCGCTTGCCTGGGCGAGCGAGACGGAGGGGCTGAGGCGCCCCGCCCCCGGAGCCTGCCCTTGCCGGTGAGCCTGGCGCCGAGTGCACGCGCCTCGGGCCGGACGGCGCCCCTTGGGCGAGGGTTGGAGGGGGGATTCTAGCGCTGTCCAGCAGCTCCTCGCAAGGCCAAGGCGACTGCGCACAAACGGTGCCCTCCACACATACCCACTTGCGCCCATCGCATTTAGACTCGCACGCACCCGTGCGCGTGCACACACCTGTCCTAAGTCACTGCGTCTAGGTACCCCGGGACACCCCCAGAAGGAGGGGTGCGGGTGTGAGAACCCGCTTTGGCAGGATGCCTCATGGCTTGGGAGGCCCCCCCAATCTCTGGCTTCCCTTTTTGCCGGCTGCAGGGAGATGGCTGGACGCCGGACGCTGGTGGGGCTGCTGCTGGCCTTGGCGGCCGTGGCTGCCAAGGAGTCCAAGCTGAACGTCTGCATGGATGCCAAGCATCACAAGATACAGCCTGGGCCGGAGGACAACCTGCACCAACAGGTACCGAGAGGCGACGGGGTGGGGGGGGGGACATCCTTGACTTGGTCTTGACCAATAGGGAGGAGCTGATAGATGAAGTACAGATTAGGGGAGCTCTGGATGCGAGTGATCACTCCATCCTTTGCTTGGAGATCAGGGGACTGCGGACGGGCAGCAGGTCGAGCACTAGAAGCTGGGACTTTGGAAGGCCAGGCTGGGGAAGGTCTCCTGGGATGGGTTACTGGAAGGCAAGGGAGTTGAGGAGGGGTGGATGGCACTCAAAAGGGAGGTTTTGGAGGCGCAAGCCTTGACGATACCTCTAGTCAGTAAGGTGGGGAGGTGGAGGAGAGGCCGCCATGGATGCGAAAGGAGCTGGTTAGAGGGACTAGACACTAGAGGAGCCTCCGTAGGAAACGGGTACTGGGGCAAATAGACAAAAGGGTGTACCAGGAGGAGGAGGCCCGTTGCAGAAGGATTCTACACAAGGCTAAGGCGGATGACGAGCTGAGACTTGCCAAGAATATCAAGAGCAACAAAAAGGGCTTCTTTCAGCATGTAAATAGGAAGAGGAAGGGGAGACAAGCGGTGGGATCACTAAATAAGGAGGAGGGAGATCTAGTGACTGATATGAGGGAACAGGCACAGATGCTAAATGACTATTTTGCCTCTGTGTTCTCCCCAAAGCAGGACGGGGGGAGGGATCCGCATAGGAGATGAGATGAGGCTGGGGACTTAGGGGCACAGATTAGAGTCACCCCCCTAGAAGTCGAGGGGCTCCTCAGGGCATTGGACATTACAAAGGCGCCAGGCCCTGACGGTTACACCCGAGAGTACTTAGAGAGTTGGCAGGGGCTCTCTCACGCCCGCTGGCCTCCATTTTTGAGACCTCGTGGAGAACGGGTGAAGTTTCAGAGGACTGGAGGGTGGCATCAGTGGTCCCAATTTTCAAAAAGGGTAGTAGAAGGGACATGGGGAATTACAGACCTGTTAGCCTTATGTCCATTGTAGGAAAAACAATGGAAAGGCTCATAATAGAGAGAGAGATCTAGTGATGCTAGATAGGGGAGGGAGGCTGGCGGCCACACAACACGGCTTCCCCAAAAACAGGTCCTGCCAGACAAACCTGGTGGAATTCCATGACAAGGTTTTGAGGTGGCTGGATGGAGGGGATGCAGTGGATGTGGGTTACCTGGATTTCAGCAAGGCTTTTGACAAAGTGCCCCATGATATCCTGGTGGAGAAAATGAGGAGTTTTGGGATACACCAAAGCACTTTCTGGTGGATTAGGGCATGGTTGACTGACCAAAAGCAGAAGATAACCATTAGCGGGGAATCATCGGGATGGCGGCCAGTGACAAGCGGGGTCCCCCAGGGCTCTGTCCTGGGGCCGATCCTGTTTAATCTTTTCATCAACCACATGGAAGAAGGGGTGAACAGTCTGCTGATCAAATTTGCAGATGATACTAAAACTGGAGCAGTGACCATAACTGAGGAGCAGGTACTCCAGATCCAAAAGGATCTGGACAGACTATGGAAGTGGGCAGGAGACAACAGGATGGCGTTCAATGCAGATAAGTGCAAGGTCTTGCACTTGGGGCATAGGAATGGGTGTCATAAGTACAGGTTAGGTGACAAGTGGCTGGAGAGCAGCACTTGTGAAAGGGGCCTCGGGGTGCTGGTTGACTGCAGGCTGAACATGAGTCAGCTGTGTGACGCGGTGGTCAAGAGGGTGAACGCCACCCTTGGTTGCATAGCCAGAAGCGTGGCTTCTAGAGCGAGAGAGGTATTACTGCCACTCTACACGACTCTGGTGCGCCCACAGCTGGAGTAATGTGTTCAGTTTTGGGCCCCTCATTACAGAAAGGATATAGCCAGGTTGGAGCCAGTGCAGCGAAGGGCCACACGGTTGGTGGCTAGTTTGCAGGGGATGCTGTATGAGGCAAGGCTGAGGGAACTGGGTCTTTTTAGCCTGGAGAAGAGGAGACTCAGAGGGGATCTGTTGGCAACTTACAGGTATGTGAGGGGGTGTCACACGGAGGTGGGTAGAGACCTGTTCTCTCCTGCAGAGGAAGGCAGGAAGTGCTCCAATGGAGCAATGCTCAGGGAGCCAAGATTCAATTTGGATGCCAGGAAGCACTTCCTGACAGTCAGGACCCCGAGGGTGTGGAATGGGCTTCCACGGGAGGTGGTTGAGGCCCCATCGGTGCGGGTGTTCAAGGACAGGCTGGACGTCCACATGGTGGGCATGTCATGAGCAGAGCCGGCTGGAGCCGGAGGTCAGACTAGATGGCCCAGGGGACCCCTTCTGACTCGCTCTGTTTCTATGTACCGATGCCCCAGTGCGGCTTATGGGCTGCTTTGGGGGAAGCGACGGAAGTGCATCTGCAAGGCACGCCCCCACCCCCCCACCCCCGAGCACGGTTGGGACAGCGCCTGCCTGCTGGAGGCTGCCCCTGTCCATCCGCAGAAGGGGGAGCTGCAGGCCGCTGGGCGACAGGGCCAGCCCCCCAGTGCTGCCTCCGCAAGGCAGAGGACTGGCCCCACGCGCCCCGCTCGGTCCCCCTTTCCCAGCGTGTGGGGCAGCAAGGAAGGTTTAGCCACTTCCCCCCAACGTGGCACCCCCAGATGTGTTGCACTACAGCTCCCATCACCCCCACTCCAAGTGCCCAAGCTGGCCGGATGTGATGGGAGTTGTGGCTAGCGCATCCGAGGGCGCCCGCTTGGGGAAGGCCAAGCGCCGCTTCTTCACATGGGGGCGGCGGCAGCAGCTGCGTGTTGCAGGCAGCTCCGCTGAGGTCAGGAAACCTGGAGATCTTTGCTCCTCCTGTTTCTGATAAATCAGATTTAAGCGGACGGCCAGTGAGACTCTCTGGGCATAAGACGGCCTGGCTGGGCGCCTTGGCTCCCTCCAGCTCCACTGTTCTGGGATGCTAAGGCAGGTTTTTTCCTGATAGAAGCGGCTGAGAGGCAGTCCTTAAACGTTCCCGCCAAGGGAGCATCGTCAGGTTCTGTTCTGCTTTCGTTATTAAAACGCCTCTACCGCTAAGCGCTTCAGTGGGGCGAAGGTAGGAGGTCTTTGCTGCTGGGAGTCGCTCTTAGACTGGAACAGGCCGTTCCCCAAGCGGGATGGAAAAAGGAGCCTTTAGTAAGTCAGAACGCAAAACATCACGTTGCCTGGAGTTCATCAACAAGCGAGGCCGACGGCCCTTTGCCGCCTCCTGCTGACCTCAGCGGCCGTGAGTTTTAACAAGTGTGCCAAGTGGCTCAGTTCACCATTCTCAGCTGAACTGCAGGCCTGTGAAAAGTTCCAAAGGACAGATATGTATTTAATTGAAGAGTTCAATAGGCTATGGGACGGCCTACAGATGTGAGAGAGAAATACATCAAGTTATGCAATCGCCACCCTGTTAGCATTATGCACTCTGGGTGGCTCTCACAGTGACAGTGACAGTACAGCTTAAAAGTTACAGATAATCACAGGAAGACAGGGTATATGCAAGCAATTGCACGTTAATTAATGCAGTTGAAAGCAGTGCCTTTGCTGCCGTGCGCGAGGGGAGGCGGGGCAGAGGGGGCCACGGTGGTCGCTTGGCACCCGCCTGCTTCAGCATAGCCCCGGGAGAGAGCGGCAGCTCCCCGCTCGAAGCAGCCTCCCCGCGGGAGGGGAGGGGAGGGGGGGCGAGGGGGAGGCGCGGGGCGTTGCCAGGGCTTGGCCGCCCCCAAAGTGGCACCCCGGCGTGGCAGCTCTGTTCCTCGGTGCCCCTCGCCCGCTGCGGCTCGAAGGTGCCGCCCACGGCGTGGCTGGTTCTGGCGCACCTTTCCCAAGCCTCTCGCCAGCAGGCGAGCTGGGGGGGCCGGGGGCCAAAGCCGCTGCGAAGGAAGGCCCCGTGGCCGCATGGAGACAGGTCCTTGTGCGTGGCCAGGGGGGCCGGAGGTTGCTCCTGGCACAGCGCCCTCCGGCTCTCTGCCTCCAGAGGAGCGGCAGCCTGTTTCCTGGGGGTCGGCGGCTGGGGCAGGCGGCTCAGAAGCGGCTCTTGAGAAACTGCCAGCTGGACACTTGGCGGAGGAGGTGGGCTCGGCTCAAACGGCAAGAGCTTAGGGCTGACGAAGCGGCTTTGGCAGCCTCCGCAGGGAACAGAGAGGGAGCGGGGCGGCTGGGCCAGGAAAGTGTCCGTGGGGGGCGGGACGGGGCTGTTCCGCTGCAGGGCCTGGCAAGCTGCGGCACAGCCTGGGGGGCCTGTGGCGAGGCAGCCTTCCCCAGCCCGGTGCCCCCAGATCCGTGGGGGTGCAATGGCAGCCTCCCAGCCCAGCACACCGGCGGCAGGCCACCCTAGCGGGCCCGTTGCCGGGGCGTGTGCCGTCCCTCATGCGCGTCCCCCCCCCGCCACAGTGCACCCCATGGAAGACCAATGCCTGCTGCACCGCCAACACCAGCCACGCGGCCCACCAGGACGTGTCCTACCTGTACAACTTCAACTGGAACCACTGCGGCACCATGTCGGAGAAGTGCAAGCGCCACTTCATCCAGGACACCTGCCTGTACGAATGCTCGCCCAACCTGGGGCCGTGGATCAAGAAGGTGGGCAGCGGGGCCCTGCTGGGGAACCGGGCAGGGCCGACTGGCCTCCGGGGGCCCGGCCTCTCCGGATCCCGGGTGGGGAGACGGTTTGATGACGAGTCCGTGGAGGAAGGCTCCCGGAGGACCCCTGTCCGCACGACGGGCCTGGGATGGGGGCAGAGCTAGCCCAGCCGTTGTCACCCCAGTGGTCCCCAAACGCACCTGACTGCGGCTCCCAGGGTTCCCAGCAAGCATGCCAGTGGGAGGAGGCCCCCTGCAGGCCGGCTGCTCTGCCTCAGCCAAGCCTCATCCTTGTCTTTCTCGGACAAGCCCAGATCTGTAAATGGTTAATTAAAACCTGATGGGAAGAAGGCAGGATATGGAGGAAGCTGAGAACGGTTCTGCTGCAGGCCAAGCGATCCCAGCAGAACATGCAGCGCCTGCCTGCCTTTCCGCGCGCTCGGAGCGTCGCCCCGCACACGCTGACATGGCGGCTGCCCTGCAGCGCCAGCACCTGCTCCGCCAGCTGTGCCGCGCTGCTTTCTGCCCCAGCACGCGCAGGAGCGGCCAGCAAATGGTTCGTTCGACCTTGGAAGTGCGTTCCCCAGCCTGGCGCCCACCAGAGTGCAGCTCGGGGCACTCCTGGCTCTGCGGGGGCCTTCCCAGCAGCAGCCGTCCGAAGCGGGCAGCAGTCACGGGGGCTGCAGAGCCGCCTCCAAGGCGAGGCTGCCGGGAGGGACAGCCGACGGGCGCGGCTGCCTCCAGGCGCCCGTGAGACCCGGCGGTCCCGGGCCACGCTTGCCTTCGTTCCTGGGCTCCGTCGGGAAAGAGGAGCCGCCGGAAGGGCGTTGCCGCCGTGGGGCGCAGCCCACCCCGGGGTGGAGGGGGCCCCTTCCCCCGCCGCCCACCCATGCGCCCGCCCCCCGGCATCTGCCCTCGCCCGCAGGTGGACCAGAGCTGGCGCAAGGAGAGGATCTTGTATGTGCCGCTGTGCATCGAGGACTGCGAGGCCTGGTGGGCGGACTGCCAGGACGACATGACCTGCAAGTCGAACTGGCACAAGGGCTGGGACTGGAGCTCAGGTCAGTTGCGCGGCGCCACTCCCTCCCTCCCTCCCTCTGCGCAGCGGTCCTGACGCGGCCAGCATCCGGCGCACAGGAGACCCCAGAGCTGCCCCTGAAGCGGGTGGGCCGCCTCCCGGGGTCAGGGCGGCCGTAGCTCCGCTGAGCCCTTTGCAAGGGGTCCCGGGAGCGCATGCAGCCACATCCCCTTTCTGTCTTGAGCCTGCGCACACAATCCCTTCTGCCCACCTCCGCAGTCTCCACGGGGGTCACGGAGGGAGAGCGAGCCCAGCTCAGCCTTCCCAGCAATGCTTACGGTGTGGGCTGTTCGTCCCCTGCCGCCGGCCCATCCGCCGGGCAGCGAGGCGGAGTGGGCAGAGATCCATGGGGATCCGCGGGCTGCCCGGGAGGTGGTCGGGTGCTCGGGCTGAGAGCAAAAGGCTCTCCGAGAGCAGAGCTGAGCAAAGGTGGCTGAGGTGACCCACCCGGGACGGGACTGCCCTGCCCTGCCCGAGAAGCCCGCACGGCCTGCTTTGGTTCGGGGATCTTGCATGCTCGGCTCACGACGCAGAGCTCACACCCGAAATGCCAACGGGGCTGCCGAAGGGGCTTGTGTTCAGCCCTTGCCCTCCTGTGGGCCAGGTCTGCACGACGTGCCCAGCCCCAGCGGCCCCTGGCAGTGGCAGGCTCCCGACAGACTGGTGCACTGAGCAAACCCGCGCAGGGAGACGGAGCCGCCTGGCTGCGGGGAGGGCAGGCGGTTACACCAGCCCGCCGAGTGTCCCTGCACCAGATCTTTTGCTCGGGAACTTACTGGGCCTTAGAGGGGCCTGTGGGCAACACGCCCCCACCCCGGACACAGACCCAGCCCTCCGGGGCATTAAAACAAGGCCAGGGGCCCTCGCCACATTTCTTCTGCATCATGCCGCTTTCCGCCCGAAGCCCCTGGCACAGCCAGGACGCGGCGGAGGGTGTGCGTTCACGGTGGGGCCTCGGGGGACTGCCGCCGCAGCCCTGCTCACTGCCGCTCTGAGGCGCACATGGCAAAGCTTGCGCAGGCGCCAGAGATGCTCTTCCCGCCGGCTCCCGGAGGCGGTCACGGCTCCGCTTCCAGGGCCGCAAGGGGGAGCCTGGTCCGTGCGGGTCCGGAGCACGGCGGTGGCGCCCCCTCGCCTCGCAGCGGCGGTGGCCGAGCCGCTCCCGGTGGGGGGCCCGGCCCGGCCCGGCCCGGCCCGGCCTCTGACGGGCGGTTCCTTCTCCGGCCCAGGCCAGAACCGGTGCCCCAAAGGCTCCACGTGCCAGTCCATGAAGCGGGTCTTCCCGACGCCCAAGGACCTGTGCGAGAAGATCTGGAGCAACTCCTACAAACACACCACGCTGACCAAGGACAGCGGGCGCTGCATCCAGATGTGGTTCGACGCCAGGCGAGGCAACCCCAACGACCGGGTGGCGCGCTACTACGCCGGGGGTGGGGGCCCCTCTGCCGCCTCCCCGTCGCCCCTGCTGCCGGCCCTGCTGCTGCCTGCACTCCTGCTCCGGCCGTGAGCGTCGCATGGCTGGGCTGGCTTTCTGCTGCTGAGACTTTGACCTTGCAATGCTGCTGCCAAAGTTTTTACCACAGGTTTTCTGCCCCCTCCGTCATGGGGGGGAACGCCCTAGTTTTCAGAGATGAGCCCTAGCTGGTTGCTGCGTGGGGACCCCTCCCTCCAGCACTCAACTCACTGCGGGGGGTCCCCACTCTGACCCCTTCTTTTCCGCCACTGTCAAACTCTGCTGGGCGGGGGGGGGCGTGATGGGGGGAGCGGCTGGTCCTCTGTGCCACATAATGGATGAAAGAATAAAAGGCTGGGTCCCAGTTCCTCCGTCCTTCATTTCCTTTCCTCTCTCCAAGCGGGAGTGTTAAAGACTGCAAGAGTCTTTCTGCCCAAGGGCCAAAGTCAGTCGCTGGGGAAAGTGGGAGGGGTCATCCAGGGAGCCCCAGTAGCCCCAAGGCAGGCCGGGCCCAACACTCCGAGTGTCTTGCAGGATGATGGAATTCAGGGAGGTGATGGGCAAGCGGCGCTTTGAACAGGAGGTGCCGATCCAGCCGCCTGGCCCCCAGAGGGCGGCCACCCATTCCCGGTGGCTTTTGCTGCGCAATGCAGGCTGCTGAGAAGGCCAGCAGGTGGTGCCAGACGGACTCTGCCTCCACTGGCCGCAACACAGAAGCCCCTGGGGGGCGGGGAGTCTTGAGCAGGAGGGTCTCCTCGTGCTGTGCCCAAAGGGACTCTGCTCTCCTCCCCGCGGTGCCCTGGGGCCAGCTGAGCAGAGAGCAGGGAAATCCTGCGGTGCCTGGACAGCCTCTTAGCCCCTGGCGTGCCACAGGCCGGGGTGCGGGGGAGAGTCTGGATGGCAGCGCTGCTTCTCCACTGGTGTTTTGGGATTCAGTATGGTAGCTTTCCGTGACCTGGCACCACTCTGATGCCCTGGACTACAACCCCCATCATTCCCATCCAAGGGAGATGGGAGCTGTAGTCCTTCCCACAGTTTTGGGAAGTCTGCAGTGGTGGGTCCCGACAGTGATACAGGGTGTGTATGAAGAGAGACTGACGGGGGCATTTCAAATGTACTTGGACTGCAGTGCTGTTAGTCACGAAGTCGTGCCCGGCCCATCGCAATCCTGTGGACAACGTCCCTCCAGGCCTTCCTGTCCTCCACCATCCCCGGAGTCCACCCAAGCCCACACCCACCGCCCCAGTGACCCCATCCAGCCACCTCATCCTCTGCCGTCCCCTCCTCCTTTTGCCCTCAATTGTTCCCAGCATGAGGCTCTTCTCCAGGGAGTCCTTCCTTCTCATTAGGTGGCCAAAGTATTTGAGCTTCATCTTCAGGACCTGGCCTTCTAAAGAGCAGTCAGGGTTGATCTCCTCTAGGACTGACCGGTTTGATCGCCTTGTGGTCCAAGGGACTCGCAGGAGTCTCCACCAGCACCACAATTCAAAGGCCTCAATCCTT
>NW_025336610.1:691094-696254 GCF_004798865.1 Varanus komodoensis
GTCAGGGTTGATCTCCTCTAGGACTGACCGGTTTGATCGCCTTGTGGTCCAAGGGACTCGCAGGAGTCTCCTCCAGCACCACAATTCAAAGGCCTCAATCCTTTGGCGCTCAGCCTTCCTTATGGTCCAGCTTTCACAGCCATACATTGCAACTGGGAAAACCATCGCCTTGACTATACGCACTTTTGTTGGCAGGGTGATGTCTCTGCTTTTTAGTCGGCTGCCTAGATTTGCCATAGCTTTCCTCCCCAGGAGCAAGCGTCTTTTAATTTCTTGGCTGCAGTCCCTGTCTGCGGTGATCTTGGAGCCCGGGAAGATAAAATCTGTCACTACCTCCATTTCTTCCCCATCTATTTGCCAGGAAGTGAGAGGACCAGATGCCATGATCTTACTTTTCTTGTTGAGTTTCAAGCCAACTCTCTCACCCACATCAAGAGGCTCTTTAGTTCCTCTTCCCTTTCTGCCATGAGAGTGGTATCACCTGCATATCTGAGGTTGTTGATATTTCTCCCGGCAATCTTAATTCCAACTTGTAATCCATCTAGCCCAGCCTTTCTCATGATGTGCTCTGCATATAAGTTAAATAGGAAGAGCAGCAGTATACAGCCTTGCCGAACTCCTTTCTCAATTTTGAACCAATCAGTGGTTCCGTGCCCAGTTCTCACTGTTGCTTCTTGACCCGCATATAGGTTTCTCAAGAGACAAATAAGATGGTCTGGTACTCCCATCTCTTTAAGAACTTGCCACAATTTGTTGCCATCCACACAATCAAAGGCTTTAGCATAGTCAATGAAGCAGATGTTTTTCTGGAACTCCCTAGCTTTCTCCATGATCCAGCGTATGTTGGCAATTTACTTTCTAGTTCCTCTCCCTCTTCAAAATCCTGCATATAGTTCTCGGTCCACATCCTGCTGGAGCCTAGCTTGTAGGATTTTGAGCATCACTTTGCTAGCAGGTGAAATGAGTGCAATGGTGCGGTAGTTTGAACATTCTTTGGCATTGCCCTTCTTTGGGATCGGAATGTAAACTGACCTTTTCCAATCCTGTGGCCGCTGTTGAGTTTCCAAGTTTGCTGGCATATTGAGTGTACCATTTAACTGCGTCGTCTTTTAGGATTTTGAACTCCAAAAGTGGTAGTTTGGAATGAAAGAGGGAAACAGAGATGAGCATCACAAAAGAGGAACTAATAGTGGTATGTGAGTGATAAAGCCCATGAATCAAGGCCGGCCAGGCAAAAGTGTAGAGCCTGCAGGCAGAAACATGGAACACAGAAACGAGGCGAGTCAGGAGGGGCCTCCCGGGCCATCCAGTCTGACCCCCGGCTCCAGCCGGCTCCGCCTATGCAATCTGCAACACGTGGGTGTCCAATCTTTCCTTGAATCCCCCGCTCCCAATGGGGCCTTCCCCACGCCCCGTGGAAGCCCATTCCACATCCTAGGGGTCCTGACATCCAGCCTGAAGACTGGGTCCTTGAGCTTTGCTCCACTGGACCACATCCCACCCTCCACCACAGGGGAGAACAGGTCACGGCCCTCGACTGCGTGACACCCCTTCACATGGCCTAAGTCGCTGAGCGAGCCCCTCGGAGTCTCTTCTCCAGGCTGAAGAGACCCGGTTCCCTCCATCTGTCGGCACTTGTCATCCTTCCCGACCCGGCCACCATCTGGCGCCCCTGCGCTGGGCCACGCCATGTCTCTCCTACAATGTGGAGCCCAGGACTGGACGCGGGACTCCAGCTGTGGGCACACCAGGGGCGTGCAGAGCGGTTTCAACACTCCCAATTTCCTTCCTGTGAACCCGTCAGCCTCCTTGGTGTGTCCAGGTGGATGTACCAGCAGCACTGCAGAGCTTTGGGAGGAATTGCAGATCCGTGGTGACAAAACGTTTTTCTTCGGTCCACGGAAGTTTTTCCTACATGTTGCACATGGGCGCCTTTAAAACAAAATCCAGGTTCTGCAGCTGCGGCCCAGATCCGAAAAGGCGAGTGGACGCAAAGCAGCCCTCAGGCCACTAACAGGAACAGAAAGTTTGGAGCATTGTGTGCAGACAACCAGGAGCCTTTGTGGCATCCAGTCCAGTACGCTGACGATACCCAGCTCTACCTCTCGTTTCCACCAATCCAGGCGAGGCTGTGGCTGTGCTGAACCGGTGCTTGGCTGAGGTAATGGAATAGATGAGGGCCAATAAACTGAAGCTCAATCCAGACAAGACAGAGGTCCTGTTGGTGGGTGGATCGGGCTTTGGAGAGGGTGGATTTAACCTAGTCCTGAATGGGGTTGAACTCCCTCTTAGGGACAAGGTCCGCAGCTTGGGAGTGCTCCTCAACCCGGAGCTGTCCCTGGAAGCTCAGGTGACAGCGGTGGCGAGGAGCGCTTTCTTTCAGCTTCGGCTGATCCATCAGCTGTGCCCCTACCTGAAGAACGACTGCCTGGCGACAGTGACACACACGTTGGTGACTTCCCGACTTGACTTCTGTAACACGCTGTACGTGGGGCTGCCCTTGAAGACGGTCCGGATACTTCAGTTGGTTCAAAATCGAGCTGCCAAGCTGCCAACAGGGACTGGGCATTATGTTCACATGACTCCAGCCCTCCGTCAGCTTCACTGGCTCCCCATTGAAGTCCGGGCCCAATTCAAGGTGTTGGTGATGACCTATAAACCCCTCAACGGTTTGGGTCCTGGTTACCTGAAGGAGCGCTTACGTCCGTATATGCCCGCCCGCCCCCTGAGATCGGCGGCAGAGGCCCTTCTCCGGGAACCCTCCGTGAAGGATATTAGGCAGGTAAGTACCCAGAGGAGGGCCTTCTCTGCGGTGGCACCCAACCTATGGAGTGCGCTCCCCAGAGAGGTCTGCCTGGCGCCGTCGTTATTTTTCGGCGCCAGGCGAAGACCTTTTTATTCAAATGTGATTTTGTTAATAGTATTTATTCATTTTATTCTTTGGCCAGGGCGACTTAATTTATACTGTTAATTTATATTAGTTTAAGGAACTTTACGGATGTGAGCCGCCCCGAGGCTTCGGCGAATGGGGCAGCATAGAAGTCTCCTAAATAAATAAATAAATAGTTTTTTCTGTGCACGGCCCAGTGCGTCGGTGCTTTGGAAAAGCACACGCAAGTCCCTCTCCATGTGACACACCAGCCATTAACCCAAAGACTTCGCTGTCACAGGATGCATGGATGGATGGCCCGACTTCAGTGGTTTTCAACCTCTCCACAGCCGGGAACTGGTGGAAACATGAAAGCCACCTAAAACTCATGCCGAGGCAGAAACAAAAAGCGCCATACGCATAATACAGTATTCTGCGTATTAGTTTCCAAACACAATCACACCCCCATGAAAATCCTCCTAAACCAGAAACCAGGCCTCGCCCCCAAAAACAGCAGCAGCAAAATTGGTGCACCGCAGCTTCCACCCCCCCCCCCCCCTTTCCCTCACAGCCCCTGAGGAAGAGGTGGCGGAGCACGGCCGGCCCCAGCGCCGGTCCACAGTGAGCAGGATGCAGCCCCTCACGGACCGGCAGAAAGCCTCCCGTGGCTGGGGAGCCTGGCTTAGGTGGCTTCCGGACAGGCAGTCCAGGGGGAGGGAGAGGCGATCAGTGGCTACTAGCCGGAAGGGCTGCTGGGAATGCCCCCCGCGAGCCGAGCGCAGGGAATCGGCCGGGAGGGTGCCGCTGCCGCCTGTGTGTGCGCCTGGCTTGCCCCCGCAGGAACGGGACCCTGAACAAGGTCTGGTGTCCGACCCAGCGGCTGGGCTGGGCCTGCCCTCTTTTCCACGAGGCCAAACTGGACGTGGCCCCAAACCCTCACCCCTCAGGGCACACGATCGTCGCCGCGGCCGAGTCCTGGCAGTGGGGGGCGCTCCTTTTGCCGGCTCCGGTGCCAGGAGAGCACGAGGGGCGGGCCAGGCTGCGACGCCCAAGCAGCCCCTCGCCGCTCGCTGGCTCAGGCCGGGGCGGCTTTCCTCCCAGAAATACTCCTGCGCTTGAAAGTTCGCCGTCCTCCAAATTAAAAGTAAACGGAAATGTTTCCGACAGGCCGGTTCTCGTTGGGGCCGACGCTCAGCCATCCCGACAGGTCGGTCTCACGGCCCCGACCCCCCAGCGAGGGGAACGCATCAGGCGCTGCACCCTTGCTTTGCAGGCCACAACCAAACCCCTCTCCTGAAAATCCGCTGCACCGCCAGACCACACTTCCGAGTGTTGTCCCATTGTGCACCTCACAGCGCCCGTGCACCCCGTGCTGCCCTTGGGGTTTCAGCCTGGTAAACCCCGGTCTCTTCATTGGGCCACTTGCCGCTTCCAGTCCCAGGCTGAGTATCGTCTCTCTCTCTGTGCCTTAACTGCTGTTTAAATAAATAGTGTGGAAATAGACACAAGGAAAGCTGGTATCTATAAATATTTTAGGATCACAATCCCGTGCGGCGCAAAAAGTCCCAAAGTTCCCAGCATGCCCCGCCCAGAGCTGCCTGGGGCATGATGGGAGTTCCGGACGGGCTCGGGCGCGCGAGTGCCCCCGGCGCGGATGGCGGGGCGCGCGGCGGCTTCGCGCATGCGCTGAGGGCCCCGCCAGCCCGCCCCTCTCCGCCAGCGGCACCCCACGCAAGGGCCTTCCGCGCCGCCTTCCCCAACCCGGCGCCCTGCAGGCCTGCACGCGCCACTGCCGGGCCTCCGGGGCAGAAGCGGGGCGAGAGGCGGGCAGCCAGGCCGGGAGCCCCCGCGAGCCGAGGGGTGCGCGGCCGGAGCCAGGGGCGACCGCCAACCCGTTCGCAGCCCCCCGCGCCCCTGCAGCGCCGCACGGGCACGGGCACGGTGCCGGGCGGGGGCGGCCACGGGGCCCGCCGGGCAACCGCTGCCGCTCCACTGGGGCGCGCAAGGCGCTGCCCGCTCGCCCGCTCGCGCCTCTTCCTCCCCCGCCCCAGCGCAGCGCAGCGCAGCGCAGGCATGCTCAGTAGCGCGAGGGGGCTCCGCCGCAGGAAGAGGCTGGCCCGAGCGCCCCGAGCCCGCGGAGGGAGCGAGGGAGCAAGCGAGGGAGGCGGCGCCGGCGAGCGACACGCGCGGAAGGGCCGCGGCGCACTTCAAGGCGCTAGTCCGCAGGACGGCTCCGCGGGGCCCCCGCTCGCGGCCACGGTGGGAGCGCCGCGCGCGCCTGCAACTTGGCT